>NW_006775771.1:409184-461297 GCF_000442215.2 Lipotes vexillifer | reverse complement strand
TCCTGCTGAGCCTGGTAGTGACCCCTTTCAGGTCCAGCACTCAAGAATACCCCAGTGTCTTCTTCACTGGTTTCCTAAGATCCCTAGAGATAAGGGCATATGATGAGTCTGCCAGGTCTCCAAAGAGGTTCTCCCAGTATTTTGTACTATAGACCTACAGACACAAAATCTCCTAGTAGTGTCCAGATTCAGAAAACTTGGCAACAACTTCAAATTCATCTCATAGCTCCACAAAGGATATGGAATCAGAAAGATAAATTAGGAAATTGAGTCCAAAAAATAGCACCAAGAGAGATTGGATTACAATTTAGCAAATATTCATGGTCCTTTCCCTTATGGTAGAGTGGACGCTCCTGCTGCAAAGTGTTCCTGAACCCAATTTGTGTGTGTGTGTGTGTGTGTGTGTGTGTGTTGGCTTCAGCCACACCAACAAGCAATTCTCAGACACCAGCAGGGTGTTTGAGAACTCAACTCAATTCTGACACTATCCGCCCAGAGATAGAATCATATTCTACAGGAAAAGAGCTCAGTTCACAAGACTGCCTTCTATTTCACATACTTCAGACAAGTCCAGGCTGTTAACTGCACTTCTGACTGATGGGCTACAAATCAGAGGTTCTCACAAACCATTCTTGGGTTTGATTAATTTTCTAGAACGGCTCCCAGAACTCAGGAAACCCCATTTACTCACTAGATTACCACTTTATTATAAAAGAACATTAAAGGATACAAATTAACAGCCAGATGAAGAGGTACACAGAGCAAGGTCCTGAAAAAAAGTAATTTTGTCCTAGTGGAGCATGGAGCCCTGCACTGTGGCAGACAGAAACTCTCTATAAAAGGGCAAAAATCTGTCCTATTGGGTTTTTATGGGGGCTTCATTACATAATAATGATTGACTAATTCATTGGCCACTGACGATTGATTCACCCTCTAGCCCCTATCTTCTTCCTGGAAATCAGTGGGTAGGACAGAAAGTTCCAACCCTCTAATCACATGGTTGTTTCTTCTGGCAACCAGCCCCCACCATTGGGTGAGACCCAAAACTCACCTTCCCTAAAGCATTTTCAGGAACTAAGGACAAGACACCTCAGGTCTCTCAGGAGATTTCAAGTATTTTAAGAGCTGTGAGCCAGGAACTTAGGATGAAGACCAAATATATATGAAAATATATATTTGAATGATGAAATATGTATTTCTTATAAATCTCAATATTGCACCAGCCCACTTACTCAGGCCATGTGACTCACTTTGACCAATGAGATGGCTGCAGATGTAGAGTGAGTATAGCTCTCAGTGGGCTATGTAGTCTGCCCCTCTTGTGCTCCTATTGTTCCCCATAAGGAGAACATGCCCCAGGGTTGCTGGTTCAAAAAGAAGGTGAGAATTGTGGAGCAAACCCAAACCCAAACCTGGCTGATCTGTAGCCTGACACCCATCTATTCAGCCTACCCACAGGCCTTTAAGTAAGAGAAAAATGCTGCTGTAAGTCACTGGGTTTTGGAGTAGCTTGTTATGCAACATGGTTTTGACAATTGCTGACTAATTCACATATTAATTCATCTAACTCATTAAACTAAGAAGTGGGTAATGTTACTATTTTACAAAGGAGTAAACCATATACTGAGTTGGAGCAATATTTATTAAAATGTATTCCAATGAATCAGGGTTGGCTTCTGGGTTATGTAGTCTCTATAGTCACACAGGGCATCACATTCAAAAAGGCCCTGCACTTAGCTTAATGCTCTGTTGTTGGGTTTTTTAAATTCTTAATCATTTTTATCTTTGAATTTGTGTTTTGTATGTGAAGTCCAAGGGAACAATGAGCATGCATGTCAGCAGAGGAGATATGTACAATATGGGTGTCCATCCCATTCTTTGCCACTTCATGTGCATATAGCATTTGCCATGCCCCATGAACACAGAATTCTGGTGGACCGCCGATGCATTGGAGTTCAGCAAGATACAAAGAGTACCTAAGTGCAAGGTAATCATGTTATGTCTATATCTAAGTAAGTAGGGGTTCTGGCAGCCCTGAAAGGCCTTGCTTTCCATTTGAAACAGAACTTGCTTTGAACACAGAAAGAAGGGAATAACCTTCTAAGAAACACAAACAATCAAGGAACCCTATCATGCCTTTTTTATTCACATTACTTCCCTGTATTAGCCGACCGCTTATGCTAAAAATGATGACATAGAGAAAAAGAGGAAAGATCGGGCAACTTGTACTTCTTTTTCCACTTAGTTCTTCCTTACTCATCAATAAGCATAAAGTAGAGAGCATTGGTAGAATGTGCATGAATCAAGAAGTGAAGTAAGGGCTTCCCTGGTGGCGCAGTGGTTGAGAGTCCGCCTGCCGATGCAGGGGACACGGGTTCATGCCCCGGTCCGGGAAGATCCCACATGCCACGGAGCGGCTGGGCCCATGAACCATGGCCGCTGAGCCTGCACGTCCGGAGCCTGTGCTCTGCAACAGGAGAGGCCACAGCAGTGAGAGGCCCACGCACAGCAAAAAAAAAAAAAGAAGAAGTGAGGTAAGAGGCAATGGACTTGGGAGAAAAATAGATGAACACAGTGAGAAGTTTAACAGAGTTAGAAAATATAAAGAAGAACCAAACAGACCTGAGAGTACAATAACTGAAACAAAAAATACATTAGAAAGAATCAACAGTAGATTAGATGATTCAGAGGAATAGATCAGCAATCTGGAGGATAGAGTGGTAATCACCCAAGGTGAACAGAAAAAAGAATTTTAAAAAATGAGGATAGTTTAAGAGACCTCTGTGACAACATCAAGTGTAATAGCATTCTTGTCATAGGGTTCCCAGAAGGAAAAGACAGAAAGGGATGGAGAACATATTTAAAGACATTATAGCTGAAAACTTCCCTAACCTGGGGAAGGAAACAGACATCCAGGTCCAGGAAGCACAGTCCCAAACAAGATCAACCCAAAGGAGGTCCACACCAAGACACAGTATAATTAAAATGGCAAAAATTAAAGATAGAGAATCTTAAAAGCAGCAAGGGAAAATCAACTAGTTATGTACAAGGGAACTCCCATAAGACCATCAGCCGACTTTTCAGCAGAAACTGCAGGCCAGAAGAGAGTGACATGGTATATTCAAAGTGATGAAAGGGTAAACCCTCAACCAAGAATATTCTACCCATCAAGGCTATCATTCATATTTGAAGGAGAGATAAGGAGTTTTAGACAAGAAAAAGCTAAAAGAGGGCTTCCCTGGTGGCGCAGTGGTTGAGAGTCCGCCTGCCAATGCAGTAAATTATTTGCGGAGAATAAAATCCTACTCTAAATGCTTAATTACAGTAACATAATCAGCATGAAGAAACAGTCCAATGCAACAGAGTAGGAAGTTCTGAAATAGTCCCTAATTCATATGGGATTTTAGACTATGATAAAGATAGCATTTCATACAAGAAGGAAAAGATTGAATATTTAATAAGATTGGAACAATTTTTTTCAAAGGAAAAATTAAGTTGGACCCAAGAGTGCTAGAATAACCATCAGTGTGTGATGTGTATCAATATTCAGATGTGAAAAATGAAACTACAATAGTACCAGGAGGAAACATGCAAAAATTATAACTTCAAACCTGTCTAAAGTAACAGAAAACCTAGAAGTCATAAAAAAGTGAATTGACAGCATAAAACTAAACTTATGTATGGAAGAAAAAGCAATATAAGCAAAGCCAAAAGACAAGTGATAATCTGGAAGAAATACTGCAACTCATCAAAGCTACTTTCCCTAATTTATATAGAACCAACACAAGTTGATAAGAAAAAAGGTCAAAACCCTGTTGGAAAGATGGGCAAAGGATGTGAACAGGGAATTCAGAGAAAGGGCTCAGACATGTGAAAAAATGCTCATAAGAGAAATGTGTACAAAAACTACAATGAAGAAGATGGATTCAAGATGCCAATGTGGGAAGACATGGAATTAGCATCTCCCCACAACTAGGGTGCCTGCCGGCCGCTGGTGGGGGTCTCTAACACCCAAAGAGATGGGAGGAATCCCAGACTGAACTGGTAGGACATAGCGGGACTGAGCGGGGAGGAGAAGTGGAGACCAGACAGGATCAGTGCCCCTCAGGCGGGGGAGATCAGGAGAGGCAGGAGGCAGGGACTCTCCAGGAAGAGCGGGAGAGGAGCGGAGGGTGATCACCTGGCCCACTCGGACCGGGGAGCCTGCTGAGCTCCCAAGCAGGTACACCCCCTCCTAAGCCCCATCCAGGCCACGTGGGTCCTGGGGGCGTAGGAGGGAGGCTGGGGAGATCAGGAGAGGCAGGCGGGAGGAGCCATCCAGGAGGAGCAGGAGAGAAGCGGAGGGCGATTGCCCTGCCCACTGCAGCCCAGGAAACCTGCTGGGCTCCCAGGTGAGGTCCCCTGCCCTCTGATACCAGGGGTGGGGGGGGCACGCCTGGACCTCTTCTGTTCCTTGAGCCTAAGCCCCACTCCCCACAGCCCCCAGGGCCTTTTCCAGCCCTGTGGGGCCTAAGCATAGGCCCTGAGCACCACCCAAACCTCGCCCTTGTTAGGCCCCGCCCTCCACAACCAAGGCCTTCCCCTCCCCCTTTTTTATTTCCTTTTCCCACCTCATCTTTTTACTATTGTGGTACTGATGTAGCTGCTGGTTGTTGATTCCACTATATTTTTATTTTTATATTCTTTCTAACATATCTGTTAGTTTCCTAGTCTAATTTTATTTATTAAGTTGTTACTGTTCTCCTTGTTTTTTCTTGTTGTTGTTTTTTTTGCCGCCCCATGCAGCTTGTGGGATCTTGGTTCATGAGCAGAGGATTGGGCCAAAGCTCCTGGGGTGGGAGTTCTGAGTCCTAACCACTGGACTGAGAACCTCAGAACTCAGGGAATATTCATGGGAGTGAGGTCTCACAAAGTTCCTCATCTCAGCTCCAAGACCCAGCTCTACCTAATTGCCTACAAACTCCAGTGTTGGAAGCCTCAGACCAAACAACAAGTAAGACAGGAACACAATCCCACTCATAAAAATAATAATAATAATAATGAGACAGCAAAAAAATATGTCACAGATGAAGGAGCAAGGTAAAAATCTACAAGACCAAATAAAGGAAGAGGAAATAGGCAATGTACCTGAAAAAGAATCCAGAGTAATGATAGTAAAGATGATCCAGAATCTAGGAAATAGAATGGAAGCACGGATTGAGGAAATACAAGAAACGTTTAGCAAAGATCTAGAAGAACTAAAGAACAAACAAACAGAGATGAACAACACAATAAATGAAATGAAAAATACACTAGAAGGAATAAATAACAGAATAACTGAGGCAGAAGAACGAATAAGTGAACTGGAAGACAAAATGGTGGAAATACCTGCCAAGCAGCAGAATAAAGAAAAAAGAATGAAAAGAATTGAAGACAATCTCAGAGACCTCTGGGACAACAATAAACACACCAACATTCGAATTATAGGGGTCCCAGAAGAAGAAGAGAAAAAGAAAGGGTCTGAGAAAATATTTGAAGAGATTATAGTCCAAAAATTCCCTAAAATGGGAAAGGAAATAGTCACCCAAGTCCAAGAAGCACAGAGAGTCCCATACAGGATAAACCCTAGGAAAAACACACCAAGACACATATTAATCAAACTAACAAAAATTAAATTCAAAGAAAAAATATTAAAGGCCACAAGGATAAAACGAAAAATAACATACAAAGGAATCCCCATGAGGTTATTAGCTGATTTTTCAGTGGAAACTCTGCAAGCCAGAAGCAAGTGGGAGGATATACTTCAAGTGATGAAAGAGAAAAACCTACAACCAAGATTACTCTACCCAGCAAGGATCTCATTCAGATTTGATGGAGAACTCAAAAGCTTTTCAGACAAGCAAAAGCTAAGAGAATTCAGCACCACCAAAGCAGCTTTACAACAAATGCTAAGGAAACTTCTCTAGGCAGGAAACACAAGAGAAGAAAAAGACCCACAAAAACAAATGCAAAACAATTAAGAAAATGGTAATAGGAACAAACATATCGATAATTACCTTGAATGTAAATGCATTAAATGCCCCAACCAAAAGACACAGACTGGCTGAATGGATACAAAAACAAGACCCATATATATGCTGTCTACAAGAGACCCACTTCACATCTAGGGACACATACAGACTGAAAGTGAAGGGATGGAAAAAGATATTGCATGCAAATGGAAATCAAAAGAAAGCTGGAGTAGCAATACTCATATCAGATAAAATAGACTTAAAAATAAATAAAGACTGTTACAAGAGATAAGGAGGGAACTACATAATGATCAAAGGATCAATCCAAGAAGAAGGTATGACAATTATAAATGTTTATGCACCCAATATAGGAGCACCTCAATACCTAAGGCAAATGCTAACAACCATGAAAGGAGAAATTGACAGTAACACAATAATAGTAGGGGACTTTAACGCCCCACTTACACCAATGGACAGATCATCCAAACAGAAAATACATAAGGAAACACAGGCTTTAAATGGCACAATAGACCAGATAGACTTAATTGATATTTATAGAACATTCCAACCCAAAGTGGCAGAATACACTTTCTTCTCACGTGCGCACGGAACATTCTCCAGGATAGATCACATCTTGGGTCACAAATCAAGCCTTGGAAAATTTAAGAAAATTGAAATCATTTCAAGCATCTTTTCTGACAACAACGCTGTGAAATTGGAAATCAATTACAGAAAGAAACTGTAAAAAACACAAATACGTGGAGGCTAAGCACTGTGCTACTAAATAACCAAGAGATCACTGAAGAAATCAAAGGAGAAATTTAAAAATACATAGAAACAAATGAAAATGAAAACACGACGACTCAAAACCTATGGGACACAGCAAAAGCAGTTCCAAGAGGGATGTTTATAGCAATACAATCTAACCTCAAGAAACAAGAAAAATCTCAAATAAGCAATCTAACCCTACACTTAAAACAACTAGAGAAAGGAAAACAAATAAAACCCAAAGTCAGTAGAAGGAAGGAAATCATAAAGATCAGAGCAGAAATAAATGAAATAGAAATGAAGAAAACAATAGCAAAGATCAATAAAACTAAAAGCTGGTTCTTTGAGAAGACAGACAAAATTGATAAACCATTAGCCAGACTCATCAAGAAAAGAAGGAAGAACACTCAAATAAATAAAATTAGAAATGAAAAAGGAGAAATCATAACTGACACTGCAGAAATCAAAGGATTATAAGAGACTACTACAAACAATGATATGCCAATAAAATGAACAACCATGAAGAAATGGACAAATTCTTGGAAAGGTACAATTTTCCAAGACTGAACCAGACCGAGTTAGAAAATATAAACAGACCTATCACAAGTAAAGAAACTGAAACTGTAATTACAAATCTTCCAACAAACAAAAGTCCAGGACCACATGACTTCACTGGCGAATTCTATCAAACAATTAAAGAGCTAGCACCGATCATTCTCAAACTCTTCCAGAAAATTGCAGATGAAGAGACACTCTCAAATTCATTCTATGAAGCCACCATCACCCTGATGCCAAAAACAGAAAAAGATATCACAAAAAAAGAAAATTATGGATCAATATCACTGATGAATATAGGTGCAAAAATCCTGAACAAATACTAGCAAACAGAATCCAACAACACATTAAAAGCATCATACACCATGATCAAGTGGGATTCATCCCAGGGATGCAAGGATTCTTCAATATATGCAAATCAATCAATGTGATACACCATATTAACAAATTAAGGAATAAAAACCATATGATCATCTCAATAGATGCAGAAAAAGCTTTTGACAAAATTCAACAACCATTTATGATAAAAACTCTCCAGAAAGTGGGCATAGAGGGAACCCACCTCAACATAATAAAGGCTATATGTGACAAACCCACAGCAAACATCATTCTCTATGGTGAAAAACTGAAATCATTTCCTCTAAGAGCAGGAACAAGACAAGGATGTCCACGCTCACCACTGTTATTCAACATAGTTTTGGAAGTCCTAGCCTCGGCAATCAGAGGAGGAAAAGAAATAAAAGGAAGAAGTAGAACTGCCACTGTTTGCCAATGACATGATACTATCCAGAGAAAATCCTAAAGATGCCACCAGAAAACTACTAGAACTAATCAGTGAATTTGGTAAGGTCGCAGGATACAAAATTAATGCACAGAAATCTCTGGCATTCCTATACACCAACAACAAAAAATCAGAAGGAGAAATTAAGGAAACACTCTCATTTACCACTGCAACAAAAAGAATAAAATACCTAGGAATAAACCTGCCTAAGGAGGCAAAGACTTGTACTCAGAAAACTATAAAACACTGATGAAAGAAAGCAAAAATGACATAAACAGGTGGAGAAATATAACATGCTCTTGGATTGGAAGAATCAATATTGTGAAAATGACTATACTATCCAAAGTAATTTACAGATTCAGTGCGATCCCTATCAAACTACCAATGGCATTCTTCACAGAATTAGAACAAAAAAGTGCACAATTCGTATGGAAACACAAAAGACCCCGAATAGCCAAAGCAATCTTGAGAAAGAGAAATGGAGTTGGAGGAATCAGGCTCCCCGACTACAAACTATACCACAAAGCTACAGTAATCAAGACACTATGGTACTGGCACAGAAACAGAATTATAGATCAATGGTACAGGAAAGAATGCCCAGAGATAAACCCAGGCACGTATGGGCACCTAATGTATGACAAAGGAGGCAAGAACATACAATGGAGAAAAGACAGCCTCTTAAATAAGTGATGCTTGGAAAACTGGACAGCCACATGTAAAAGAATGAAATTAGAACACTACCTAACACCATACAGAAAAATAAACTACAACTGGGTTAAAGACTTAAATGTAAGACCAGACACTATAAAACTCTTAGAGGAAAACATAGGAAAAACACTCCTTGACATAAAATACAGCAAGATCTTCTTTGACCCACCTCCTAGAGTAACAGAAATAAAAACAAAAATAAACAAAAGGGACTTAATTAAACTTAAAAGCTTTTGCACAGCAAAGGAAACCATAAACAAGACAAGAAGAAAACCCTCAGAATGGGAGAAAATATTTGCAAATGAAACAACAGACAAAGGATTAATCTCCAAAATACACAAACAGCTCATGGAACTCAATATCAGAAGAACAAACAATCCAGTTAAAAAATGGGCGGAAGACCTAAATAGTCATTTCACCAAGGAAGACATACAGGTGGCCAAGAGGCACATGAAAAGATGCTCAACATCACTAATTATTAGAGAAATCAAATCAAAACTACAATGAGGTATCACCTCATGCGGGTCAGAATGGCCATTATCAAAAAAATCTAGAAACAGTAAATGCTGGAAAGGGTGTGGTGAAAAGGGAATCCTTCTGCACTGTTGGCGGGAATGTAAATTGTTACAATCACTATGGAGAGCAGTATGGAGGTTCCTTAAAAAACTAAAAATAGAACTACCATATGACCCAGCAATCCCACTACTGGGCATATACTCTGAGAAAATAATAATTCAAAAAGAGTCATGTACCGGCCTTCCCTGGTGGCTCAGGGGTTAAGAATCCGCCTGCCAATGCAGGGGACACAGGTTCAAGCCCTGGTCCAGGAAGATCCCACATGCCGCGGAGCAACTAAGCCCATGCGGCACAACTACTGAGCTTGTGCTCTAGAGCCTGCGAGCCACAGCTACTGAAGCCCATGTGCCTAGAGCCCGTGCTCCGCAACAAGAGAAGCCTCAGTGCGATCCCTATCAAACTACCAATGGCATTCTTCACAGAATTAGAACAAAAAAGTGCACAATTCGTATGGAAACACAAAAGACCCCGAATAGCCAAAGCAATCTTGAGAAAGAGAAATGGAGTTGGAGGAATCAGGCTCCCCGACTACAAACTATACCACAAAGCTACAGTAATCAAGACACTATGGTACTGGCACAGAAACAGAATTATAGATCAATGGTACAGGAAAGAATGCCCAGAGATAAACCCAGGCACGTATGGGCACCTAATGTATGACAAAGGAGGCAAGAACATACAATGGAGAAAAGACAGCCTCTTAAATAAGTGATGCTTGGAAAACTGGACAGCCACATGTAAAAGAATGAAATTAGAACACTACCTAACACCATACAGAAAAATAAACTACAACTGGGTTAAAGACTTAAATGTAAGACCAGACACTATAAAACTCTTAGAGGAAAACATAGGAAAAACACTCCTTGACATAAAATACAGCAAGATCTTCTTTGACCCACCTCCTAGAGTAACAGAAATAAAAACAAAAATAAACAAAAGGGACTTAATTAAACTTAAAAGCTTTTGCACAGCAAAGGAAACCATAAACAAGACAAGAAGAAAACCCTCAGAATGGGAGAAAATATTTGCAAATGAAACAACAGACAAAGGATTAATCTCCAAAATACACAAACAGCTCATGGAACTCAATATCAGAAGAACAAACAATCCAGTTAAAAAATGGGCGGAAGACCTAAATAGTCATTTCACCAAGGAAGACATACAGGTGGCCAAGAGGCACATGAAAAGATGCTCAACATCACTAATTATTAGAGAAATCAAATCAAAACTACAATGAGGTATCACCTCATGCGGGTCAGAATGGCCATTATCAAAAAAATCTAGAAACAGTAAATGCTGGAAAGGGTGTGGTGAAAAGGGAATCCTTCTGCACTGTTGGCGGGAATGTAAATTGTTACAATCACTATGGAGAGCAGTATGGAGGTTCCTTAAAAAACTAAAAATAGAACTACCATATGACCCAGCAATCCCACTACTGGGCATATACTCTGAGAAAATAATAATTCAAAAAGAGTCATGTACCGGCCTTCCCTGGTGGCTCAGGGGTTAAGAATCCGCCTGCCAATGCAGGGGACACAGGTTCAAGCCCTGGTCCAGGAAGATCCCACATGCCGCGGAGCAACTAAGCCCATGCGGCACAACTACTGAGCTTGTGCTCTAGAGCCTGCGAGCCACAGCTACTGAAGCCCATGTGCCTAGAGCCCGTGCTCCGCAACAAGAGAAGCCACCACAATGAGAAGCCCGCACACCACGATGAAGAGTAGCCCCCGCTGGCCGCAACTAGAGAAAGCCCACATGCAGCAACGAAGACCCAGTGCAGCCAAAAATAAATTAATTAATTAATTTAAAAAAATACTCATTGAAAGACAAATACCGTATGCTAACACATATATATGGAATTTAAGGAAAAAAATGTCATGAGGAACCTAGGGGTAAGACAGGAGTAAAGACACAGACCTACTAGAGAATGGACTTGAGGATATGGGGAGGGGGAAGGGTAAGCTGAGACAAAGCGAGAGAGAGGCATGGACATATATACACTACCAAACGTAAGGTAGATAGCTGGTGGGAAGCAGCCGCATAGCACAGGGAGATCAGCTAGGTGCTTTGTGACCGCATGGAGGGGTGGGATAGGGAGGGTGGGAGGGAGGGAGACACAAGAGGGAAGAGATATGGGAACATATGTATGTGTATAACTGATTCACTTTGTTATAAAGCAGAAACTAACACACCATTGTAAAGCAATTATACTCCAATAAAGATGTAAAAAAAAAATACTCATTGCCGAGCAAGTATCATAAACTTCATGGTAGCATCAATTTCCTTTGTTTCTCAAGTCCTACAGGAGTGTTTCAGAGAGGGCCATAGGCGTGAATTAGGTTTGCATCACACCTGTGGAACCCTGAACTTAGGGAACACTAATCTATTATAATTGGCTATAAGTAAACATACACAACCTATGTGCCAGAAAAAAACATTGTCAGTTAACAAACCTCTCATTTGCTCCAGGGGGAGGCACTATCTCTATCTTCCAAGATGAATTTCTATACAAACATCCTTGAAAAGATAGTCCAGAACAGTAGGGCACTTTAGTGCCCCTGTCCCAAGAGGTGCTGAAATGTGAGAGGCCTATGGAGAATTGTCTGCTAGCAATTTTAACACTCAGAAGTCATTTACTGGCTTGCCTTGATTTAGGCAAAGATTTCATAGGTACAATACCAAAAGCACTGTCCATAAAATAAACAATAAATTAGACAATCATAATTAAGAATGCCTGCTCTTTGAAAGACACTCTTAAAAGAACAAAAAGCGCAACCCACTGGAAGAAATAATTTGCAAATCATTATCTTATTTCAGAATAAGAAAAAAAACCAATGAAACATTGCCAAAAGATTTGAACAGACACACAGACACGTCACCAAAAAGATATACATATGGCAAGTAAGGCACTAAAGGATGTTAATTATCAGTAATCATTAGGAAAACACAAATCAAAGCCATAATGAGGTACCACTACACACCTATTAGAATGTCTACAATTTAAAATATTGACCATGCCAGGCATTGGTGGTGACAAGGAGTGGCTGTTGTTTGGAATGAGAAATGGCACAATGACTTTGGAAAACAGTTTGGCAATTTCTTAAAAAGTTAAACATACACAAAACATATAACTCAGCTCTTCCACTCTTAGCTGTTTCCCAAGAGAAAGAAAGGAATGTGTCCATATGAAGACTTGTACATGGATGTTCATAGAAGCTATCTCTTTAATAGTTAAAAACTGCTTAATAGTAAAAAATATATATATGTTAACCCCATCCCAGCGATCCAACTCCTGTGTGTTTACCTAAGAGAAATGAAAACTCATGTTCGCACACAAACCTATATATGAACATTTATAGCAGTTCTATTCATCATCTAAGCTAAAAATGGAACATAACCCAAATATCCTTCAACAGGTGCATGGACAAACCAACTGGTACATCCAAACGATGAAATACTACTCAGCAATAAAAAGGAACTGTGGATACATGCAAGTACTTGGCTGATTCTGAAAGGTGCTATGCTGAGATAAAGGAGCCAGTCTGTGATGATTACGTCCTGTAGGGTCCTATTTAGTTGATATTTTGGAAATTGAAAAAGTATAGTAATAGACAACAGATCAGTGGTTGCCACGGGCTAGGAATTTGCAGGGGTATGATGGTGAGGAGGCAGCAGGAAGGAGGGTTTTTTAAAAAACTATTCTATTGACTGATTGTAGTTCCAAAAATTTACACAAGTGTTAAAACTCATAGAACTGCACACCAGTAAGCAAACTAAATAAGCAGAGGTAATAAATACTCAAACCCTATTACTTTCCAATTATTTTACTACATTTTGCTGTCATCATGTTCTCGAGCTGATCTATGTCTATTGTATCTGCACAAAGAAAATGCTGTATAACAGCACTGCTGCACCCCTTTTCCCCACTAATCTTCAGTGATGACACACTGGTAGCTTGGAACCAGCATGGGGAGAGCATTTACACTATGGGTATTGACAGCTGCTGCAAATCGAGGTTAGGATTTTTTTTGTTTTTTGCGGTACGTGGGCCTCTCACTGTTGTGGGGTCTCCCGTTGCGGAGCACAGGCTCCGGACATGCAGGCTCAGCGGCCATGGCTCACGGGCCCAGCCGCTCCGCGGCATGTGGGATCTTCCCGGACCGGGGCACGAACCCGTGTCCCTTGCATCGGCAGGCGGACTCTCAACCACCGCGTCACCAGGGAAGCCCAAGGTTTGGATTTTTGAGGGCTATTTGGAGAGCTTAGTTTTGAGAATTTACTGGCACACCACTGCGTACCTTCCCTCTCTGATGACTGGATGTCCTTGCAGTGGAATGCTGGAGCTTTGAGCAATTACCTGAACCATAAGGATATCTACCTTTGTCTTTGACGTGGATATTTTACGAATCTGTAGAAGTTAAAATGAACTTGTCCAGAACTGATGACAGTGCAAATGATTCTTGTCTGTGAACATGCAAATGGCTTCTGTCCAGTAGAGAGACAATGCTCCCATGTGTGGAAAGTTTGGGATCCATGTACAAGTTCATTTCAGTGTTCCTGATAATAAATGTGTCTGTTCTTTGGATTCTCCTTTGAACCAACATCTTTTCTGGTTCTCTCATTTAATTAATGATATAAATAATTTTTTTTACATGTCCTCATTTTACATTTGCTTGAGAGTCCACTTTTAGCTTTTTTTGAAAAATATCTGAACAGCATACTGTTTTGTCTGCAGCACTTGACTGCCTTTAAAATCCCTTGCTAAGAATGTCTGCCTTGTTCCAGTAAGATTATTTAAATTCCAGGTTTCTCTGCTATCCAGTTTTCCCAATACAGTTAAATACTCTGTACCCAGAATATGGTACTTTTCTTACGGATGGTACCACAGTGCAACCAAAGAGACTTTGCTGTCCTAGCTCTGAGGTGAAATTTCAGGAAATGCTAGTTCTTACAGGAGTGATATGATGGGATTGCGTGAAGATAGCCAGAGTTAAGATTGAGGGAGCTCTGGGAATCTGTCTTTGATTCCAATAAAAGAATCACAGCAGGGAAGGGAGCCCTACTTTATTTAATTATATTTTGCGATAACTGAAGAGACTGGTCTTGATCAAGTTAGCCATAGTATCTCATGGGAAAGGATATGTTAACAATTGACTTGCTGGCTTCTTTCCTAGTGTCATTCATTAACATAACATTAACCACTAACAAGTGACCTTTTAAAATTCCTTTTCTTTGGAATATTGACAAAATTCTCATTCAGATATTGCTTTTGCCTCTATTTTTTATCATTGAATTTTAGTTAATACCCCCCAGATCAGACAATTGGGATTCTGACATTTGCTGCACCAAGAACTACTTACAAAATAACTGTCCCTTCTTTAGCTCTTTTATTTAACAGTCATGTGAACTGGAATAAGTTGTATCACCTTTACTGGGATCAGTTCAAACATTAAGTCTAAAAATGTAACAATCACACATTGGTGTTTTTCTCAACGGTTACTTCATGTGCATTCATGTATATATATTTTTTGGTTGTTCGTTTTTTAACAATATTAAGAAAATTGCCAATTTATCTAGAGACACTTGATAATTGGCACTTGGTCAACTAAATTTGGAATCCCAAGCATTTGTTGCTGATGATGTGTAGTGCACTTAATTCCTCCTGCATGTGTACTTTTTATTTAATATTTCAGAAATTACTGTGCTCCCTAGGAAAGTCAGACTAGATATAACATTTTCTTTTATTAATATAGTCTCTCTAAAAAGCCCAGAAGTGTATCTTCTTGGCCTATAGCAATAATATATCAGAGCCTAAAATATATTGTAGTTTCCAAAATTGTATACATCTGATAGCCCAAAGGGGGAATAATTGTATTCTATGAGAATTGCTTAGGGGAGTTCATAAGCAGGGCCATTGTAATTGCTTCTTAGACAAAAGAGCTAGTCTTCCAATTTAGACAAATGACTGATAAAGCTCCCTTCCAGGATATATAATGTCATGAAACATAGACAATGCCAACTTTTCAATTACATAGACAATCCAATTTATTAAACACCCTTGGAGTGATAATCGATCTGTAATTGTTACTGTGAAATGAGTAATCAGGTGAGTTTTAATGTTACCTTATTAATGTTACCAAGGAAACTCCACTGGGATGATTAATAGTCACTCCTAACCTGCATTTCTACAATCCAGGGGAGACCACATTCTTTGGGTATAGGAGAACCTATGTTCAAATTCTGTTCTTAGCTTTGTGACATTAGGCAGCTCACTTAGACTTTCTCAGTTCTCTTTTCCTTCATCTAGTAAAATAGGAATAACACCTGCCTCTCAGGGGTTTTGGTGGTGGTGGTGGTGGTGGTATGTTTTTGTTAGAATTTTTTTTTTTTTTTTTTTGAGACTGGAGATAATATTTATGAGGCTGTAACACAGGGTCTGGAAAAGTCATAATAATTCTTATAAAAATTTAATGTTCTTGTAGCTTTATGGGATTTGAGGCATCTATGGGTTTTCCATGTTACAAGATTAAAAGCAGAGGTAATAACTTTTTAGTATATTCTGCCCCCTGAGAGAGAAGAGATCCAGAAACCTTATTCATGTTGGGAAGAAGGGTATAGAATAATAAATAAATCTAGGTCATGACTAAATTACCTTGGGATCCTGGGGAAACTTGCTCCAGAGATGCTCCAGCTAGGTTGGATTTCTTGGTAAAGACTTAGCACTCTCAGAGCTCTCAGAGACTCCCAAAGTCCTTCCTAACCTCTATGAGGCCAATTAAACAAGCATTTATGTGAGCTAATCCTTTTAAAAACAGAAGTCTATTTAAAGGCGTAAAGCAGACAAAATTGAGATTATAGCACAGTCCTTTCTCACCTGCCTTTCCAAGTCCTTGCCCTGGAGGCAGGAACCTCTCCATGGCTGTGGTTCTGAAAGTTTGTTGCTATTCTTGATATAGGGATGTAGGGACAATGATGTATTGGAGTGAGCAATTATCAGACAGATTTTAGCCACATGGTTGTGCTAGGCCCCAAAATTACAGGTTCATGGAAGGCACCAAAAAGCAAGGCCCAAATTCTAGTAGACTCCTGAGATAATTAGAAAGCTCTATTTGCAAAGGCCCCATCAGTTGAGTTAGGAGTGATGCTTTATGCATGGCTTCAATCTGGCCAATTCTTAGCTCCTGACGGATGTGGTGAGCTACAGCCACCTACAGCCATGGAAATTTGTAAACCCCTCATATATATATATATTTTTTTTGCCTTTTTTTGTTTGGGGTTTTTGGTTTTTTGTTTTTACATTTTCAAAGATATCCCTTTGTTATATGTTCACCTGGCACAAGAACTTCAGACTTTTGTTATATTCATCTAGAAAGAGAAATTTGAACTTTGCAGAGCACCAGTTGACATGGTTGGCTATGGCTTTATTAACATTGCCATATTTAAGATATCTTAAATTATTTCAATTAATGAAAAGACAATAATAACAATCAATATAAGCACTGACACATTTATGGGAAGTGAACATTTCAAAGATCAGTATAAAACTAGTCATGTAATCTTATATCAAAAAGTTATCGATTCAAATATAAATATGCAAGGTTCTACTACTGAGAGTTGTTTTGTAAATAACCACCTTTCATACGCAAATCCTAAGATAACTCTCATTTCCTCAAAACAAAAACTAAGATAACTTAGAAATACAGTTGATGTCTAGTTTCTTCATTGGAGGCTCTACAGCGCCTGGCTTACTTCATTTGTCTAGTTATCATTTCTACGCAAATTTAACTGAGGACCCAACTTCTCAGATGCTTTGCTTGTAGGAGCTTGCAGCCCTCATTGTGTGTGTAGATTGATGGGGGAGGAAGAAGAAAGCTGGAATCAGTATGGTAGCCGTAGGGGAGTTAACCTTGGTACAGCCGCTAACACCTGTAGGCCACGGGGTGACACATGTCAGGAATTTGGTAAGGTAAGTGGCGTAGTGGGTAGGTGTTCACGTTGGCTGGTACAGCCTAGCAGCTGAGAGCTGGACAGAAGACCAGTTCTTTCACCCAGGGCTGCATATGGAGATCAAGCCACAAGCTCCAAATGAAGAATGACAAGAGATGCAGCACACAGGCTATCAAAAAGAGAGCTGGGTTACTGGCAGGAAGTCAACAACAAAGAAATCCATCTGGACAGGGTGGGCTAAACTGGTTGCTCCAGAGAAGTGGAGAAAGAAGAGAGAGTTCCAGGATCTGGAAACCTCGAGAACGTGGAGATCATCCCGACAAACAAGAAGTGGGTTTATGGCAGCAAGACGAATTCTGAACCCCATCATGTGGTAGATTTCATTCTGCTGAGAAAGATCCCGTTATGATAAACCAGAACTCTAGCTCAGGTCTGAATTTACAGGGAATAACTTTAAGACAGGCTCAAGGGATTTTAATACCATGAAGTCAGGATGTTTTTATTTTGATTTTTAAACCATTTCTGTGTCTGACAGTTAAGTAGTTAAATGTCAATCTTATTTTGCTTTCAATCAACAGAGATAATTTGTCTACCAGCCTTCAAGGCAGTCCTTTTTCTGTAATTTTTTTGTTTTACTTCACAAGTATAATAGTTACTGAGGCTGTGGGAAACCAGTATCCAACCAATCCCTATATGTCCTCTCTTCTTTATTTCTCTGTGAATAAAAATCATTCTAATGAGAGAAACTTTTTTTTTGCCTTCTGGGGAGAAGTTCTGATTCAGAGGCCATCTGAAAGAAAACCTAAATTATTCTTTTTGAATTGCCACATTTGCTTTGAGGTTAAGTGCTTTGCTAGAAATCATCAACTCTTTCCACCAGGATTATGATTTTTAGAGACAAAAATCACAGTTTTTAAAAAATTAGGTCTAAAATTTTTAACTGTAAAACTTTTATTGGCTTTGCCCTCAACTTCTGGCCAATCACATTGCTAATGCTTTGCTCATCTTAAAGCTAGGAGGATGTTAATATTTGTTGAAGCAGATTTGCAGATATGTGATGAGGATTTTCTGCAGATGAGCCATCCTAAGAAAACAAAAATTGCAAAGAGAAATCATGTAGAATAGGGTCATCCTTCATTTTATGTGTAGATTGATAGATATGATAGTACGGACTATTGTACAATAAATATTTACTCCTCCTTCAGTGTGGTAAATTACACTCCCAGTCCCCATTGGTATGGAGCTTGGCCATGAGCTTTTGCCAATGAAATGTAGGCAGAAGTAATGAGGTGTAAGTTCTGAGCTAAGAGCTTAAGAGGCATTGTGTGTTTTCATTCAACTCTCTTGCATTTCTGCCTTTTGTCTCAGATAACTGCTAGACCATAGGGGATGAGAGAGTATGGAGCAGACTTGGGCCCAAGCCATAGACTAAAACCAAGCCCAGCCAATCCCAGCCTCTATCAGCTGAACCCCAGGTAAGCCGTAACCCACCATATAACTGAGGGCAGGAAATAATTGTATTGGGCTTTGCCTCTGCATTATGGAGTAGTTTAACAGCATTATTGTAGAAATAGCTTACTGATTATATACTATATATTATAGCAATAGCTTACTCTCTCTATATATCTGTATATAAATTTGTACTTGGTTTAATTGATGAAATAAGAAAATAATTTATGTTCATGATCTGAAGAACTGAAGTTGGGAAATTTTCAGTTTGGTGGACACCATACTAGTATTGATAAATATTATAAAAAGGAGATTGCTCATACTCAGATAGTAGGTAACTTATTCAGAACAAAGGTTTGGGTCAATGAGTATAATAACATCAGGAAGAAATGAAATTCCAGCCAGAAAAGAGGGTGACAGGGAATTAGAGGGGGAGATGAAAAATATATAAAGATGTGTCTGTAGGAGATGTCATCATGCCTTGCATTTAAGGTTAATTACAAAGTGTAGTTCTTAATAGGTCAAAATTCCATCTTAATCCCTTTATCTCCAAAATTTTCTACTTATTCTAAAATGAAAGAATTTTATAGCCATAAAGGATCTTGGGAATCACTGGAAACATTTTAGTTCAATCATTTTAGAAATAAGGAAACTGAAGACAAAATAAGAAACCACACCATATCAAATTAGAAAAAAATTTAAATCTTGACTAATTTATTAATTATAAATCCATAAATAAATCTCCTGATTAAAAATATAATCTTTCTACTATATCACACCATCTCATTATCAATTTATATGAAAGTATTCTTTTGTTGACAGGTTTTTTTCTTCTGTTTATATGGGACTATTCTTTTGTAGTTAGGAGTATTCCATTATATAATTAAGATAAAGTAGCTGTAAGATAGGTTTTATATGGGTTTACAATGAAATTATATATAATACTCTGCATACCATTAAAATCAGTGATCCTTAACCTTCACCACACATGAGGATCCCCTGGACAGCTTTATAAAATACTGGTGCCTAGCCTCACCCTTTGAGATTCTGATTTAAATCGTCTGGGGAGTAGCCTAGGACCTGGGATTGCTAAAAACGTCTGTAAAACACTATAAATGGCTTTTCTTCATTTTTCCTTTTTAGGCTTTATTCTTATATAAATAAACATCTATTCTTATTGAATAGAAACATTAAATGCTATAAATTTCCCTCTATAGCACTTTAGCTACACCCCACAATTATGATATGTGGTATATTCATTTAAAAAAACAAACTTTTTAAGCACTATTTATTAAGAAGAAAAGAACTTTACTTTTCATTGATTTATAACTATAGTAAATATAGGTCTGGGCAAACCAAAATTGCCTTTGCGCTTAAAATATCTCCTTTTGGTATAAACTGTATATATTAAATAAATATGATATGTATAGGATATAAAAATATAATAGAACTAATTCACTTATAAAATTTATATGAAAATAATCGTTACAAAACACTATTCTGAGAACTAAGTTCCATCAAGCTTTATTTTGAGCACAAGTTTGAGTCTCATAAGTATCATCCATTCTTAAAATAATGAACAAGATTCCTTTTGAAAAGAGACGATTCTAAAGTGTCCCAAGTTTCTTGGTGTAGTTCTGGCATTCCAAAGTTGGTTCATTTGAAGTTTGAATCAGCCTTAAAGGAACTCACATCTGATTTCAGAATGTGAAGGTGGACAAAATAAACTCCAGCCTGTGAAGAAAGGTTCTTAAGTGCTTCCCAGGAGCACAGACAATGACGGACCTCATTTTGGAGGGGGGAGGTAGAGAACCAAACCTGGTGGCACACGGTGTCTGAGTGGAGGGAAGTGAAGAACTCCACTTTCAGACCCTTAGTGAGGGACAGTAAGGATGCAGGCTTCCAGCCACTGCAGTGTTTGAAAAGTCTTCTTGTAATGTGATGTCTCTTAAGTCATTTTCTGGTGACTGGATCATTCTTATAATTTCATCCATCATCTCCTTCTGTCTTGAGGGTCTGGACTTATCTTTCTTTATTTCTTTACTAGATAGGTCATTTCCTCCTTTGGGATTGAGTTAGTTCCCTTCAAATTTCCATATGTGTCCACCAGGCTCTGTGTTTTTGATGACTCTTTTCCTAGGCTGGTATCTTCTATATATGACTCAATATGTAAATATTCCTCTTGAACAGAACTAAACATGTCAAAAAATTGATGCTTCACCTGAATCAGTGCAGCCAGTGTTTGTGCAGCCAGCCTTGCACATAAAATGAGCTTCTAACCTAATGTATAAGTCTGAACAAATATAAGAGACCCACCAAAAAGCCAATGACAGATACACACACCACTGACTCCCACTGGAGGCTATTGTGGACAAGGCCTGGTCTTGTGTCATCTGGCAGCAGCTCTGCTACCACTTCTCGTGACTTCCCTAGGAATAGCCAAAAACCAAGCTCCATAGTGGTTCACACCCCCTCTGTGGCACTGAAGTCCACACCAGAGTTCCACTGGGTAGTCATGGCTCCCAAAACCTACAACAAACTGCTGAGAACCCTGCAGTGTTCCACCTGGAACCCAATCACATCTGGCAAACTAAGCTGTCTGCCAGTGGAGCTGGTCAAAGTGAAAGACGGTACAATGTTTTGCCATAGTGGCCTCTCTTTTCTCTTTCTAATTTTTCAATTATGAAACATTTTTATTAAAGTCAATTATATACTGTGAAATTCACATCTAAAATGTACAACTTGATGACTTTTGACAGGTGACATTTGTAACACCAACACTCCAATACATGTTCATCACTCTGGAAATTTCTTGTGCCTCTTTCCATTCCCTCGTGCCTCAGTCTCCTTCCCCAGAAGCAATTACCATTCTGATTACTATCACCATATAATGTTGACCATTCTTAAACTTCCCATAGATAGTATCATACAGCATGTAATCTTTATGTCTGAATTCTTTCACTCAATACAATGCTTTTGAATTTCATCCATGTTGTTGAGTAGAACAGTAGTTCACTCTTTTCTATTATGCCATTGTATAAATGTTCCATGATTTGTTTATCTATTCTCCTTATTGATAGAATTTTAAGTTTCCATTTGTCTTAGGAAAATACCTAGGAATGGAGATGTTTGTGTAAGACACTGCTGGTTTTTCAGTGGTTGTACAATTTTACACTACTATCTACAATGCATGAGGGTTACATTTGCTTTGCATCCTCACCAACCATTTGTTTTTTCCAGTCTATTTTTTAATGTTAGCCATTTCTAATACATGTGCAATGGTCCTAGTGTTTTTGATTTACCTTTTCATGTAAAACTCGTATAAATTCTTGTATGAAAGACATCTTTGCCTTGTTTAAAAAAAACATTTAAGATATTTATCTTATTCTCATTGATTTATAGAAATTCTTCATACATCCTGGTCATAGGTGTATATGTTTGTTATATGAAATGAAAATATATACTTCCAATCCGTAGCTTGCAGTTTCTTTTCCTAAATGGTGTCTTTTGATGTGTGGGAGGTTTTAACTTTGATGAAGTCCAGTTTAACACTTTTTCCCTTTTATGGTTAGTGCCTCTTGTATCCTCTCTTAGAAATCCTTGTCTACCTCCAAGGTCATGAAGATATTCCCCTACCTTTTCTTCTAGGTGTTTTATAATTTTAACTTTTACATTTGCATCTTGAATTGATTTTTGTGTAGTGTAGTGTAGGAGTCAAGGCTTGCTGACTCTTTTCTCTTGATTATGGGTCACATTTTCCTACTTATTTGCATGTCCAGTCATATGTTTTATAATACACTGGATGTTATGTATAATACATGGTAGAGAATCTGGATTGGTTGTCTTCCTTCAATTGGTGTTGTGTATTTCTTTAAACATCTTTTTTTTCTTTTTTTTTTTTTTGCCCATGCCATGCGGCTTGTGGGAATCTTAGTTCCCCAACCAGGGATTGAATACCGGGCCCCCGGCAGTGGAAACATGGAGTCCTAACCACTGAACTGCCAGGGAATTCCAGTGTTGTGTATTAATCTGTTAAGTCAATCCTTTTGAGCAGGCTTGGTTTTATTTATTTTCTTGTTAGTACATATTTTACTTTTTGTCTTTAATCCTAGGGGATGGCCCTTACTCTTCAGGTATGAACTTTCTGGGGTCTTCATAGAATGTCAGAGGTGCTCCATCTGTTCTCAACACAGTAGCCAACCTGGCACCCATATGTCCCCAGCACTGGGCTCTCTCTTGTGTGTCTCTTATGACGGGTGACACAGAGCCAGGGACGAATAACTTCTAGGAACAGATGATGCAAAAATTCACAAAATTCACTGGAACCTAAGTGGTGATGAAACTAAAGACCCAAATATTCTCATCTAATTCCATTGATAGATCACTTGAAATACCCTTAGATTTCTCTTAATACAGGATCCTGGGACAATTTATCTTCATTCATTAAAAAAAAACTCCACTAATCCTTAATTTAGACCCAAAAATAAATGTAAGAACATTCCTCACAGATTAAGGTATAACATCCATATCATTACTATTTTGTACAAAAACCCTAGTGTTATCCATTAAAATGCAGTTTACAAGAGAACCATCGGTCAAATTCAGCTTTTGGCTTTCAGCTCTGCAATGGCCACCCTCCAATACCTCATGGAGTTTTGCCCTGTGCCCTTGGACCAGCACCTGCGGGGAACCTCCAGGTGGACTTCTGCCCCCACCTCCCAGCCTGCCTCACGCCCTCCCTCTCTAATACTCTATCTTATAAATTCCAGCTGCCTCAGCAGCCCATTCCTGCCTTCTTAGCTCAAGGTGACCACAGTGCTCAGCCTGGGCTCCACTCCACCTTCCTAGCTCTGGAGAGTGTCCCTACCTGAGAGGTAGGCCACACTGTGTGTGCTTCCACTCTCTCAAGGATGCCTCAGTCCAGGACTAGGACTGAAAACAGTCATGGCATGTGTTTTCTCTAGTTTTGTGTTTGTGAATTATAGGTGGAACCGTGTGTCCCTGTATGGTCAGGCCACCGAGGATAGCTCTCTGTACAGGCCCTGCTCCACCAGTCCCTGCTTCACCTACACCCTACGCACATGAGTAAATACCGATGTACTTGCCCTATCCCCTACCCGCAGCTAGACTGTTCTAATCTTTAGATCAGAATGGCTCCCCTTGGATAGTTTAACAGAGGGAAGACCTCTGCCTCCTGAAGGTACTTAGCCGGAGGAGCTAAGAGAGTTGTGCCCCCTCTGCTGGTTTCCCTGGTAACCGATGAGCCAATCTGACCTCAATAGTCAATTCTCCCTATAACTGATGTCTCCCTATCCACCCGCCAGCCGCCCACCCCCCTCAACAGCGAAGACTGCTGCTGCCTTGTCCTGCCTGCCATTTGATGTCCACAGTAGGGTGTTGCTCCGGGACCCTTTAGCTTCAGATATATAAGATACCCATCTGTTAACCATCGATGTCTGTCACTGACCCAGGGCTCTTTCTTCAGTCTTGAGGCTGGGCAAGTAAAAGGCTTGCAGGCCTGCAGGGTGCAGCCCAACAGTACCCCCCCTCAAATTCATATGTTGAGGACCTGACCCCCAGCACCACAGAATGTGACGTTATTTGGAAATAAAGTTGTGGCAGATGTAATTAGTTAAGAGGTCACACAGAAGTAGGGTGGGCCCCTTATTCAATATGACTAGTCCTTATAAAGAAGAGAAAGTTGGAGACAGACAAGCACACGGGAGAATGCCATGTGAAGATAAAGGCAGAGATCTATAAGTGAAGGCATCGAGTATGAGAAACTAAGAGAGAGGCCTGGAATAGATCTTCCTCTCACAGCCCTCAGAAGGAACCAACCCTGACAACACCTTGACCTTGGAGGTCTAGCCTCCAGACTGTGAGACAACAATTTCTGTTGTTTAAACCACCCAGTTTGAGGTACTTTATGGTGGCAGCCCTAGCAAACTAATACATTGTTGTAGGAGACTAAGTCCAGTACCAGTAACTCTGCTTTCGGTGGAATTCCTTGACTCTGCTTGTGGGCCCCTTCCTCTGGGGCATTCTGGGTGGGCCCTGCACCCACTTCCCCAGCCTCAGCTCGGCTTTCAGGTTCTGGAGCTCCTGCAAAAGCTGCTGGTCGTTACAGGAGGACACTGGGAAGATTTTTAAATATACCAGAGCCCCATTTCCAGAGATTCTGCCTTAATTGGTCTGGTGTGAGGACTGAGAGTCAATTTCTTTTTAATGTTTCCCAGGTGATTTTAATATACAGCCAGGGTGGAGAAGCCCCACTTTAAGCCTTACAGAACCTCAGCTGCCAGATTTGCTTGCAATCTGGCTTTGTTTTAGGCTTAGACATGTACCTATTTTCACAGCAAGTGAAATATATTTATTATGATATCTTTCATTCAAATAATGTATTGGCTTTAGCTAAAAGATAAAGTGGTACACAATCATTTTATTTATTCAAAGGAAGAACTAAGACACAGGATAGGCAACAAATGTTGAGATCTTCCCATGTTCTAGGCATTGATCTTGACATAGGAGAAGCAGTAATAAGCTAGACAGCTACAGGCCCTGGCCTCAGGCAGCTTAAATCATATGGGCTTGCAGAGAAGACCATCTCAGAGGAGGTGACATTTTACGCTTAGACCTGAATGAAGAGAAAGAAATCAGCTTTAGGAGGATCTGGGGCACAGCATTCCCAGCAAAAGGCACAGAATGTGCAAAAACGGAGGAGAGAAATAGACATAGCGTATTCATGAAAGAGAAGGAAGGTTAGTGGGACTGTAACGTATCAAAACAAGAGTTTCATAATTCACATTTATAATCCATATTAGGTGGAGCTTTATAAACCAGTGTGGTATGCAAAATGGTCCCGCAAAGATGTCCATATAAAACCCTGGAATATGGCAAAAGGGACTTTGCAGCTATAATCAAGTTTACAGGCCTAACGAGAGAGAGAGTATTCTGGATTATCCAGGTGGGCCCAATCTAATCACATGAGCTGCTGAAAGCAGACTGTTTTTTCCAGCTGGTGAGTGAAGGCGTGAGGCAGAAGGGAAGGCAGAGAGACTGAAAGCCTCATGGGGTGAGCAGCGTGATAAAGGACACAGGCAGCCCTAAGGTAAGAGGCTCCCAGCTGACAACCAGGAAAGAAATGGGGACCTTAGCCCTACAGCCTCGAGGAACTGAATTCCACCACCAACCTGAGTGAGCTGGGAAGTGAATTCTCCCCCAAAGACTCCAGATAAGGGCCCAGGCTAACCAACATCTTGATTTCACCTTCCGAGACCCAGAGCGGAGGAATCAGTCAGACCCACCTGGACTTCTGACTTACAGACCTGAGAGGTAATAAACGTGTGTGTTGTATTAAACAGCTACATTTGTGGTTATTTCTTATGGCAGCAGCAGATAACCAATATAGCCAGACATCAAGCTAGTTATTTGTTTCATTCGTTGTTTGTTTAGTTTGGGGTGAACTGAGTCAACGCTAAAGTATTCATCTATTTTAATCACTATGCAACTGACTTAGCTACAGGTTGAATTCTAAATATGTCAAGTATTGAGCCAAAGTTGTCTCTCTTCAGCAACAATACTACTGACACAAAGTTGTCCAATTATTTTACTTCCTTAGATCAGTGTTTGCCTATATTTGTAACTGGCCATTTTTATAATCTCTGCTTTAATTTTTCACCCATAAATTTGTATTTATGCTTGACTCAGCACCAGCTCAATTTGTATAGTAATTGAGGATGATTGAGAGGGAAGTGTTAAGTAAATACTAAGTGGATATTGTCATAAAAGAGATGTAGACATTGTGTCCTAATACTGATAAGAATGTCTCTGGGCTGTTCTCTTTACTTTCGAAATTAAATGGTCATAAAATACCATTGCTTCAGGCAAGAATATGTAAGAATGTGAAAATAAAGACATACAGCCTTGGGAAAAAAAGTGGATTTCAACCTTACTTTCACCTCTCATCCTTTATTGTTTAACAAAGGAGAATTTGAAAGTTGAAAATAACTCTTTCCTTATTTGTTAAGTCATCATGGCTAGTGGGAGGGGGTATACCATTTAGAATGTGTTTTCATAAGAAAACAATATTGGAAAGCCAGTTTGTCAGCAGTGGACCTAAGGCTTATTGAAGAGCTCTCAACTTCTTAGGGGAAATCAATTTTTTCTCCCAAGGCAAATTCAGTTCTGTGACAAATCATCTTTTTTTTTTTTTTTCCTTCTCTCAAGTCTTTGGTCATACCTTTGGTGAAGCAAAATTCTGAATCCTGCCTGGTCTCTTCATAAATTTAGGCTGATTCAAGCTCTCTGAGGGTGGGATGCTACAGATAATTAAGAAAGCCAGCAAAGTTATATTTCAGCAGAGAATGATGTGGTTAGTTTTATATTTGGATACAAAAACGAGGAGAAGATATTGAGAAACAACTTTCCTTTTGGTTGGTATTTCTCACATCACAATCCATGAGGAGCATTAGCAAGCTAGCAGGGATAGTCAGGGTTCCTACAACATAAAAACAAGTGTGATGCCAGGACTGGACTGTTCTCATATTGAAAGAACCAACAGTGAGATTCATCAAAGTAAATCCTTTTTCAGCCCTCAGAAAGCCACTGATAGATTTAGCTTCAGGGTATGAGGATAGATATTTGGAGAATAATAGAAAAGGTTATTTTCTTAGGCTG
Source organism: Lipotes vexillifer (assembly GCF_000442215.2). Classification (NCBI taxonomy): domain Eukaryota; kingdom Metazoa; phylum Chordata; class Mammalia; order Artiodactyla; family Lipotidae; genus Lipotes; species Lipotes vexillifer. The sequence continues at coordinate 433,847 of NW_006775771.1, read as the reverse complement.
AAATTCCTAGAAGCCTTGAGTTCCTAAGATCATGCTAGGCTGCAGGACAGTTTCAGACTGAAGTGTTTAAACAGAGATTTAAAGACACATAAGTTGTATTCTTTTGTTCAGTAAATATTTATTAAGCATCTACTATGTGCCAGGCACTTTTATAGGCATTAGGGGTACAATGGTGAACAAAACAAAATCCTTGCCCTTGGAAAACTTAAAAATAAATGAATTCATAAATACTTAAGATAATTTAAGTGGCAATAGGTGCTATGAAAAAAATGAAGCAAGGTACGGGGCCAGAGAGTGGCAGGGAAGGTTTGCTGAGTGTTTGCTGAGTCACAAGGTAAGTTCTCTCAGAAAGCGACATTTGACAAAGATTGTGTAGCACTGTGTACGTTTAAGGTGCACCATGTGATGATTTGATACAAGTATATTTTGTGAATATAAAAATATAACCAAAATAAGGTTAGTCAACATATGCTTCACCTCATATAGTTACCATTTTGTTTTTGTTGTTATGGAGAGAACATTAAAGCTCCTGTCTAATAGTAACTTTCAAGTATATAATACAGTATTGTTAACTCTAGTCTCCACACCATATACTAGATTCCCAGAACTTATTCATCTTATAACTGGAAGTTTGTGCCCTTCGACCAACATTTCCCTGTTTCTCCTACCCCTCAACTCCTGATAATCACCATTCTACTTTCTGTATCTATGAGTTTGATGCTTTTAGATTTCATATTTAAGTGACATCATATAGTGTTTTTCTCTGTCTGACTTATTTTACTTAGCGTGACGCCCTCCAGGTTCATCCATGTTGTCTGTTGTCACAAATGGCAGGATTGCCTTCTTTTTTTTTTTTGGCCGAATAATATATGTATATTACATCTTCTTTATTCATCCATGATGGACACAGGTTATTTTCATGTCTTGGCTGTTGTGAATAATACTGCAGTAGACATGGGGGTGCAGATATCTCTTCAGTGTAGTGGTCTTGTTTCCTTTGGGTGTATTCCCAGAAGTGGCATTGCTGGACCATGTCGTTGTTCCTTAGAGGGTCACATGGTGGCTCCTTGCCAGCATTTGCTCTCTTGGCTTTTTGACGACAGCCACTCTAACAGACATGAGGTGATGTCTCACTGTGCTTTTGACATGCAGTTCCCTTATGATTAGTGATGTTGAGCACCTTTTCATGTACCTGTTGGCCATTCATATGTCTTCTTTGGAAAAACGTCTGTTGAGGTCCTTTTTCTGTTTTTTAATTGGTAATTTGGTTTTTTTGCTATTGAGTTGCATGAGTTCTTTATATATTTGGGATATTAACCCCCTTATCAGATATTAGGTTTGCAGATATTTTTCCCATCCCGTAGGCTGTCATTAAATTGTGTATCTGTATTCTCTTGTAGCTCTCTGATCATATTTAGAACAATTATTTTGAATTATTTGTCAGGCAATTTCTGGATCTCCATTTTTGGGGCATCAGTTATTGGAAGTTTACTGTATTTCTTTGGTGGAGTCATGTTTCCCTGATTTTGTGATCCTTGTAGCTGTGCATAGATATCTGCCCATTTGAAGAAGTAATCAAAATGAAACCATTCTTCCTTCTTTGTACAGTTATTCTCAGATTTTCTCCTCTGCTGTGTTGCTGAATTTTCTTAAGTTGCACTCTGGAGCTCTCCTAGAGCTATTCTTGTTTGTGGATAGCTGTCTAATTGTTGATCTTCATTGGGGGATGGAGGCTAGGGTCTCCTCTATGCCATCTTGCTGACGTCTGACCCCTAGGTTTTTTTTCCTGAAAAAACTGGAAACATGGTGAAACCCTTAACTGAAATAGGTGAAGACAAAGATAGGGACAAATATGATGGGAAAAATTAAGAGTTCTGTTTTGACATGTCATCTTTGAGATATTTAATGGATATGCAAAGGATGCCCAGTTGGAATTGTCTAATAGGCAGGTAGAAATTTAGATCTGAAGCTTAGGAGTTTTATAGATCTTTGCTGCCCTAACATGTCATGTGGCAATGTGGAAACTGTAGGTCAAGGAGATTAAGTGACTTGGTCAAGATCATAGCTTAGAAATGGCAGATATTCAGACTCTAAGTCCAGTGCTCTTTCCAACAGAAACATGAATCCTGAAGCAAAGAAAATATATTGTCCCATTTGTACCCTTTTCCCCTAAGCTACACGTAAAGGTTTGGAGACTGAAGGGTAGAACTGTTTAATGGTGGCTCACTTTTCTTCTACAAAGTGACAAGTAGCAACAAAGAGAAGGGATTATTAGTGTTGGCTAATTCACTTTAAATATAGTGGACTTAAGCATGCACAAATTTTTAAAATTTATTTTATTAAAGTATAGTTGGTTTACAATGTGTTAATTTCTGCCGTATAGCAAAGTGATTCAGTTATACATATTTATACATTCTTTTTCATATTCTTTTCCATTATGATTTATCATAGGATATTGAATATAGTTCCCTGTGCTGTACAGTAGGACCTTCTTGTTTATCCATTCTATATGTAACACTTTGCATCTGCTAGTCCCAAACTCCCACTCCATCCCTCCCCTGTGCCCCCTCCCCCTTGGCAACCACAAGTCTGTTTTCTATGTGTGTGAATCTGTTTCTGTTTCATAGATAAGTTCATTTGTGTCATATTTTAGATTCCACATATAAGTGATATAATATGGTACTTAGCATGCACAAATTTAACCGTCATTGTTTAACCATTTATAAGTGACTGATTCCCATGATAGGTTGTGATCTCGCTAAGGTTACAAAGTGGCATCAAGGGGAGAATGAGTCTCTCCACTAGTGAATGGACCTAGCTGTCTGCAGAGTATCCACATCTCAAGTTGGTTTCATTGTTTCTACTTGTCCTCTTGTACATGGGGACTTTCAGTAAATGATAAAAAAAAAAAGAAAAGAAAAGAAAAGAAGGGCTTCCCTGGTGGCGCAGTGGTTGAGAGTCTGCCTGCCGATGCAGGGGACACGGGTTTGTGCCCTGGTCCAGGAAGATCCCACATGCCGCGGAGTGGCTGGGCCCGTGAGCCATGGCCGCTGAGCCTGCACGTCCGGAGCCTGTGCTCTGCAACGGGAGAGGCTACAACAGTGAGAGGCCCACGTACCACAAAAAGAAAAAAAGAAAAGAAAAAAGGTTTGATTCTAAAATACACAACAATCAAAAACAAACACAAATAAAAACCTCCATAAATAAGAAGTTCAAATATAACTTTAGTATTGAATTTATAAAATTATTAGAGATTTGAAGGAATTATTAAAAATTTAGTATAAAATGCCGTATTGCATCTTACAGGGGAAATTGTTTGCTGTCATAGTGCTTGGGAATTATATCGTTCTAAACATGTACTCCTTACAAGCATCAGGAGTGTGTGCTAATATTTATTTAAATGTCAGGAAATCTTTTTGATTCTAGACCCCAAAAGGCATTCATTTATCATCAGAAAAATTTTAAACATGCATTAAAACAGAAAATGATAAAGGCAACCTGTAAGTATATTTGGTAGGGAAGCTTTGAATCTGGTACATTCAGTTGCCGCATGGCTATCCAATGTTGGCAATGGTCCAGTAAATAGAACCGTTGTTCCAGTTTCAACAGATGCTCAATGAATTTAACAGGACTTACAGATCAATGTAGTTGATAATCTGAACCAAGAGAACATGTTATTATTGATACAAAGAACATTTTAGGGAAAAATATACAAACATTGCTTTTTTGGTTAAAAAATATAAAGTCCAACCCAACAACAAACTTTTACATTTGAGGCAAAAGCACTTATAACAATGGAAAATTAAAAGCAGAATCTCAGCAGGTGCAAGGGATTCTGAATGGAGCCCTAAAGTAATAAATACAAGATGAGTTGGTAGCAGCTTGGCGTGGGCCACAAAGACCATTAACACAAACTGCTACTAATAAAATCTGTCCCAGGAGGAGGGAGTGGGCCTGGTCACCCACACAGTCTGAGGACCCTCCTGGTTTGATATTTAGACCTTGAAGCTCTGCACATAGTCCAGAGTGGCACTTGAATTAATTAGGCAAGGTAAGGATAATGGGGAGGAAGGAATAAGGTGCTAAAGAGACAGGTTACAACATTTACCTGGACTTTAGTTCATGTGCGTGGTTGTGCGTGTATTTAAACTGTCTTCCTAATTGAAAAGTAACACCCACTATAAAAAATTCAAACAATCCAGAAATGCATAAAGTAAAATATTATCCTCTCTCCCATGTTCTCCTTCCAAAAGAAACCACTATTAACATATGTTGTACATTCTCACAAGCATTTTTTCTGAGCTTTTACATATATGTACACACGTTTACATATGGATAAGGAGAGGGCAAAAGAGCTTTATATTCCTTTCCAAAAGTGGTATCATACTGCACGCACTGTAGTGTAGCTTTCTGTTTTTGCTTAGTACGTTGTGAACACCATTCCATGTCCTTACATGGAAATTTACTTCATTTTTTAATGCTTTGCATACATGGAGTAAATATTCCATAGATTGTATGTACCATAATTTATTTAACAAACTCTGAATTGGTGGACATTGAGATTGTTTCCAATTTTTAGCTATCAGTGTCACAAGCGATGTTGCATGGTAAACATAAATTAATGCAAACCAGTGTAAGTATTTCTGTAGGACCAGTTCTTACAAGAAGAATTGCTGGGTCAATGTGCTCTCCTACATGGTGAATGCAAAGATAGAAGCAGCAATTGCAGCCTGATTTCTTCTACCTCTCCAGGGTCCAGCACCTGAGAAAAAGAATTCAGGACACACAGGCAGAGAAGGGGGCTACCCTTCTGACATGGTATGAGAATCCCTAAAAGCCTTCCTGGCCAGAACTCATCCCTTTCCTGGTCTGCTCAAAAGCCTGGAGTTCCCAGGATAAAATCATGTCCTCAGCAGCCTTCTGCATCCTCTCTTTAGTGGAGTGATGGCCTTACTGATTTGGGAGTGGCAATAACCTCTCTGGCTGAAATATTGCAGGAATTTACATATCTCGTATAATCAGCACATCTTTTCATTTCAACACTTGGTAAGGATCTTTATAAAATTTTAGTCTATTTTTCTGTCCTTGTGATTTTAGGAGACTAGATTAATTTGCTTTTTTAAACCTGAGGATATTGTGACACCTAAGAATCATTCTTACAGTAACACAGTATTTTGCCCAACTTATAACAGTTTGATATTTTATGATAGTGGGCTTCTTTTAGGTATAGCATCTCACATCTCTCCCAACTGTCCAGTGAATCAAACAGGGTAAAGGGTACTTAGGTTTTATAAATGAGAATGTTGAGGTTCAGAAATGTTACGGGACTAACCTAAGACCCATGAGGAGTATTGGCAGAAGTTATCAGTGATGAGTGCCTCATGTGATAGATTTAAAACCTATTAGAAATGGAACTGAACTTGAACTGATATCCTAAAAATTTGAGATTGGGAGTTTTCTGTTTAAACACTGTTCTCTCTTTACTCAGTTCTTAAAACATCATGGTGCCATTTTATTTTAACACCTTTATTGGAGTATCATTGCTTTACAATGTTGTGTTAGTTTCTGCTGTATAACAAAGTGAATCAGCTATACATACACATATATCCCCATATCTCCTCCCTCTTGCATCTCCCTCCCACCCTCCCTATCCCACCCCTCTAGGTGGTCACAAAGCATATGGTGCTATTTTAATTTACTATTTCCTTATAAAATCAACGTGTTTTTTAAGTTATGTTAATTAAAAGGTTTGATTAGCTTCCTGATTCTTAAACGAGGTTTCACTCTGTTACTACATTGTGACTAAAGCATAGATGTATGCACATCCATCACCAGTGGACACATCAGCCAAGTTAACAAGGCAACTCTGTGAGCCACCACAAATAACATTAAGAAGAGCTAACCTTTCCATTATTCTTTCTATGTGTTGGTCATCCACCTAAGATTTATTCATATTAACTCACTTAATCCTCACAATAACTCTATGAAGTGGGTTTCATTACTATCTCCCTTTTGTACCTGAAGAAAACAAAATGCAGAGCCAGTAAGTAACTTGTCGAATGTCATGTAGCAAGGAAGTGGCAGACCTGGACTATAAATCCCCTTGTTCTGATTCCACCATCTGTGCTCTTAAATCACAGGGCTATACCACAGTGTCAGCATGGCAACTGCCCGCTTTTCCCGTGTAATGCGCAGGTGCTCAGCAAGCTGGTGGCTTCAGGAAGCAAACACTTCAAACTGCAACTTGTAGATAGTTCAGTATAAACACGACTCCAGCCAGGCCAGAGAAGCCAAAAAGATTTGTAAAAAATTCAGACCACTTCCTCAAGACCCCTACTCTGAGTTGAATCTGACCTAACGTGACTCCATCATACTTTAGCTTTTACTGATTTCCCTGTAGGCCAAGAAAAATAATGGAAGGAATTTATTCAATTTTATTAGATTAATATTCCTAAGTGAGTGAGCTGTACAATAAACCTCTTATCCTTACCCATTGGTTCAAATTTCATCTAAATACAGCCTTTATGATAACATTCTCCTTTTATCTATTAAAGTAGGGTTCAGTTACATAGTTGTAGGAAACCTGTTCTTTTTCCCCTGAGGTTTAATAGCCTTAAATGTTTTTATTAGCAATACTCATACTTTAAAGGCATTTTTCTTATGTAGTATTCAGTACTTGAACAAACCAAGACCTGATCTTGACAGTGCCACTAACATTTAACTCAAATTTCTTATTTATACTGGGATCATCGTATGCAATCTCAAGCCACTCTGCCTCAGTTCAAAACCCATCTCTGCCACTTACCAGCTGGTACTCTTGGGCAAATGACTTAATTGTTTTGTGCCTTAACTTCTTCATCTTTAAAGTAGGGATTTTGATATTAGTATTAATCAGAGTTCTCTAGAGAAACAGAACCAATAGGATACACCTAGATATATGGTGAAATTTAATTGACTCATGAGATTGTGGAAGCTAAATCCCATGATCTGTCTGCAAGCTGGAGGCCCAGGAAACCAGTGGTGCAGCTGGTCCAAACATGAAGACCAGGGGGTGGCCAGTGGGGTTAGTCCCAGTGCAAGTCTGAAGGTCCAAGAACCAGGAGTGCTGATTTATGAAAGTAGGAGAAGATGGATGTCCCAAGCAAAGAGCAAATTCTCCCTTCCTCTGCCTTTTTATTCTGTTTAGGCGCTCAATGATTGTATGATGTCTACCAGCATAGACATCATATGGTGAGGGCAGTCTGCTGATTCAAATGCTAATCTCTTCCAGAAACACCCTCACAGACACACCCAGAAAAAATGTTTTACCAGCTATCTGGGCATCCCTTGGCCCAATGAAGCAGACACATAAAATCAACTGTCACACCTATTTCGTGGGGTTGAGAATTTAATGAGTGCTTACTATGGCACTGGTCAAAGCTCTTAACATGTATCACTCACTCGTTCAATCCTCACAACTACTGAGATCCTAATATCATCTCCAATTTAAAGATGAGGACCCTGAAGCACAGAATGGTTAAGGAAGTTGTCTAAAGAGAAAATAAAAAGCTCGTAAGCAATAGAGTTTGGATATGAACCCCGCCAATCTCGTTATAAATCTGCAGTCTTAGTCACAGCTATGTGCTGCCTTTTTTGAAAATTAGTTTAAAACAACAACAAACTTTCAAACCCACTTTCTAAATGCACACATGCTCTCCAGTGGTTTCTCACTCTGACCTTCTGTCTATAAGGGGCCAAACCACCCCTAGTTTGCCATTTAGATGGCCCTGGTGTTCTGTCCACACACACTGTGATTATGTAATAACTCAAACATCAGTTTGATTTCTGTAACTCCAATTCATCGAAATCCCTTTGTCTGCCACCAGAACTTCCACCATCTACTGTGGTAGATGTTTGGTAAGGGCTCATGACAGAACAAACCTCCTGATTAGAAACCTGTGCAATGACAGTTCTAGAATCACTGGAAAGTTCTTCTTCTTTCAGAGATAAAATTTTAGAAGAGAAGCTTTAGGAGAAAGACTCAGAAGTAAAATTTAACAATTAAAATTCCACAGCTCAAATTTTTTTTTTTTTTTTTTTTTTTGCGGTACCTGGGCCTCTCACTGTTGTGGCCTCTCCCGTTTGCGGAGCACAGGCTCCAAACGCGCAGGCTCAGCGGCCATGGCTCACGGGCCCAGCCGCTCCGCGGCATGTGGGATCTTCCCGGACCAGGGCACGAACCCGTGTCCCCTGCATCGGCAGGCGTACTCTCAACCACTGCGCCACCAGGGAAGCCCCACAGCTCAAATTTTTTAATCCAATTATTTATGGCTAATTTTATAGGAAAAAAGCAAAATGGAAATTTACATTGTTGTTTTGGATGTGGAAATATTTCATTTTCATTGCTCTTGAGCCTTTAAACCAAAATAAGAAAGCACCAACTTAGAGGACCATACTTCAAAATATATTTTTATAATGAGCATTGTAGCCTAGTCATGCTATTGCTGTAATAGATCTCTATTTGCCTTTCACTTTTGATAAATTCAGTTAGTTGGCCCCAAATACAGTACTCTGCATACTATTTGAAGTGAGTCAAACACTTTGAAGAAAAAAGTTTTGATTTTTGGGCAAACTATGGGAAGCCATTATTAAAAGGGACAAATACTATGTACTGAATTTGGATCAATCTTTGTGATTACCTCATAGCTTCTTAAGTGAAGAAACATGCTCTTTGAATGAGGCTTTTAAAAAAAAGAAAAGAAAATGACCGCAAACAGTGTCTTCTGGGCTGATGGGACTTGCTATGTTTAAAAACACTGATTAGGGGACTTCCCTGGTGGCACAGTGGTTGAGAATCCGCCTGCCAATGCAGGGCACACGGGTTTGAGCCCTGGTCTGGAAGATCCCATATGCCACGGAGCAACTAAGCCCGTGCGCCACAACTACTGAGCCTGCGCTCTAGAGCCCACGAGCCACAACTACTGAAGCTCATGCGCCTAGAGCCTGTGCTCCGCAACAAGGGAAGCCACCACAATGAGAAACCCTCACACCGCAACAAAGAGTAGCCCCTGCTCGCCGCAACTAGAGAAAGCCTGCGTGCAGCAACGAAGACCCAATGCAGCCAAAAATAAATAAATTTATATTAAAAAGGAAAAACACTAGTACTTCTAAAGAAATGTTTCAACTCCACTATAGGAGGAAGACTCCATCTAAATCTGGAGCAGACACGTGATGACTTGAGAATTTCTGGAACACCTGTCTGCCTTTGAAAGAAGCACAAAATTTTAAGGTCTCAAGATTGGAAAGAATGTAACGGTCAAATACTGTGACCAATCAGCTTGTGTTTTAAGTCCTTCTCTCTATATTCCCCAAATGTCACCACCAGCCTATGAATCACGCCTCTGATGATAAGAAACTTGCTTCTTCCTCAAGCTCTAAGTGCTACGCAGTCATTCTTTATAAAGACCAACTTGAATCCAAGACTTTTTCTATATTACAAGTGTTGTATTCATATTTGTATTCTTAGGACCTAGTAAAACATAGGAACACAAGTGCTCAGTGAAGCTGGTTGTATCAAATTGAAGAAATTTCCTTGGGTCACATATTACATTGCAGTCTAGTTAATTGTGCACAAATTCTGTTTTCCCAACTAGATTGTAAACTCTGTGAGGGATGACATCTTGTTTTATACATCTTTGTATCCTCTGCATCCCCTAGTATGCTATTACGCACATAGAGTGTCCCAAATAACTATTTGTTGAATATAAAATGTGAATGAATGAATGAATAAATCTTATTACTAAGCCATTTTCAGGGACATATTTTTATGCTGCTCTTCAAAGCTAAGGACAAACACTTATATTCCATTTTTAAGACTTAAAAGAATGACTTCAGTTACAATTTTCCTATACCTAGAATTTTCTACACAAAGCAGCCTATTAGATTATGGAAGAAGACTGGTACTTACTCCTTGTTAATTTTTTTTTTTTGCATTTTTTTAAATTGAAGTATAGTTGATTCACAATATTGTGAGTTTCAGGTGTACAACAAAGTGATTCAGTTATATATGGTTTCTTCAGATTATTTTGCATTATAGGTTATTATAAGATATTGAATATAGTTCCCTGTGCTATATAATAAATCACTGTTGCTTATCTATTTTATGTATAGTATCAATAGTTTGTATCTATTAATCATATACTCCTAATTTATCCCTCCCCCTCTCCCTTTCCTCTTTGGTAAACATAAGTTTGTTTTCTGTGTCTGTGAGTCTGTTTCTGTTTTGTATATAGATTCATTTGTATTATTTTTTAGGTTCCACATATAAATGATATCATATAATATTTGTCTTTCTCTGAGTTACTTCACTAAGCATAATATTCTCTAGGTTCATCCACATTGTCGCAAATGGTATTAGAGAATTTCATTCTTTTTTATGGCTGAGTAATACTCCATTATATATATATATATAATCACATCTTCATAAGACAGTCATTTGTTAATGAGTATCTGGGTTGTGTTCATGTCTTGACTATCATAAATAGTGCTGCTATGAACATTGGGGTGCATGTTTCTTTTTGAATTAGAGTTTTTATCTTTTCTGGGTATATACCCAAGCGTGGAATTGCTGGATCATATGGTAGCTTTATTTTTAGTGTGTAAGGACCCTCCATACTGTTTTCCACAGTGATTGTACAAATTACATTGCCGCCAACATTGTAGGAGGGTTCCCTTTTTTCTACACCCTCTCTACCATTTATTTTTGTAGGCTTTTTGATGATAGCCATTCTGACCAGTATGAGATGATACCTCATTTGTTCTGATTTGCATTTCTCTAATAATTAGTGGTATTGAGCATCTTTTTATGTACCTGTTGTCCATCTGTATGTCTTCTTTGGAGAAATGTCTATATAGATATTCTGCCCATTTTTTGATTGGGCTCTCTTTTTTTTGATATTGAGTTCATGAAATATTTGTATGTTTTAGATATTAACCCCTTGTTGGTTGCATCATTTACAAATATTTTCTCGCATTCTGTAGGTTTTCTTTTCACTTTGATAGTTTCCTTTGTTATGCAAAAGCTTTTAAGTTTGATTAGGTCCTATTTGGGTTTTTTTGCTTTTATTTCTTTTGGGAGACTGATCTAAAAAGATATTCCTATGATTTATGTCTGAGATGTTTTGCCTATGTTCTCTTCTAGGAGTTTTATAGTGTCATGTCTTATATTTATGTCTTTAAACCATTCTGAGTTTATTTTTGTGTACAGTGTGAGAGAGTGTTCTAATTTCATTGATTGACATGTAGCTGTCCAGCTTTCCCAACAGCACTTGTTGAAGAGACTGTCTTTTCTCCATTGTATATTCTTGCCTCCTTTGCCATAGATTAATTGACTGTAGGTGCATGGGTTTATTTCTGGGCTTTCTATTCTGTTCCGTTGATCTATATGTCTGTTTTTGTGCCAATACACACTGTTTTGATCACTGTAGCTTTGTAGTATAGTCTGAAGTCTGGGCGGGTTATGCCTCCAGCTTTGTTCTTTTTCCTAAGGATTGCTTTGGTAATTCTGGGTCTTTTGTGGTTCTGTATAAATTTTAGGATCATTTGTTCTAGTTTTGTGAAAAATGTCATGGGTATTTTGATAGGTATTACATTAAATCTGTAGATTGCTTTGGGTAGTATAGCCATTTTAATAATATCAATTCTTCCAATCCAAGAGCATGGGATATCTTTCCATTTCTTTGAATGAACTTCAGTTTCCTTTATCAATATTTCATAGTTTTCAGCATATAGGTCTTTCACCTCCTTGGCTAAGTTTATTCCTAGGTATTTTGTACATGATTTTAAATAGGATTTTATTTTCTTTCTCTTTCTGATATTTCATTTTTGTGTAGAAACATGCAACTGATTTCTGTATATGTATCTTGTATCCAGCTACCTCCTTTTTGAACTCAGGGTCTAGTAGACTGGTGAAGCATGTTTCATTATTTATTCTTTCAGGGTATTTCTCTTGTTCTTTAATTGGGAGTAGTTCCTCTGCTTTTTCATTTTACTTAGCTTTCTCTGTCTCTCTGAATTTAAGGGAAACTGTTATCTACTGTGGTCTTGAAGAGGTGTTTTTATGTGGGAGCTTCCCTGTGTGGACTGTGTGAGTCCATTATTTTTGGTGTGAGGGCTGGTTTTGCTGTGGATGCCAGCCATGTTTTTCCTCAGAGTGTGCTGCCCCTTATCCCCTTGATAAGAAGTATAATTCGTGTTGTGGTATCCAGAGCCTGCACTGGATTTTGGGCAGGCATCCTCTTGACTCCATGGCTAACACTGCCCTGTCAGGGCAGGGTCTGCTACCCAATTGTTGAAGTAGAAACCCTGAGGGTAAGGTTGACCAGACTCCATTGCCCCTGAGTGAGTGCCCTGCCCCAACCTTAATCCTTGATTTTTGAAGCTGGCTATTTGCTTCTTAGGAGTATGCAGCACTTAAAAACACATGGTTTAATAGAATACAAAGGCTTTTCTAATATCTCACTTTGTCTATTATTTTTTTAATAGATCTTTTTTGGAGTATAATTGCTTCACAATACTGTGTTAGCTTCTGTTGCACAGCAAAGTGAATCCACCATATGCATACACATGTCCCCATATCCCCTCCCTCTTGAGCCTCCCTCGCAACCTCCCTATCCCACCCATCTAGGTCATCACAAAGCACTGAGCTGATCTCCCTGTGCTATGCTGCTGCTTCCCACCAGCCAACTGTTTTACATTCGGTAGTGTATATATGTTGATGCTGCTCTCACTTCGCCCCAGGTTCACCCTCCCACTCCATGTCCTCAAGTCCATTTTCTATGTCTACCTCTTTATTCCTGCCCTGGAACTAGGTTCAATATCTTTTTTTTTTTTTTTTTTAGATTCCATATATATGTGTTTGCATACGGTATTTGTTTTTCTCTTTCTGACTTACTTCACTCTGTATGACAGACTCTAGGTCCATCACCTCACTACAAATAACTCAATTTAGTTTCCTTTTATGGCTGAGTGATATTCCATTGTATATATGTGCCACATCTTCCTTATCCATTCATCTGTTGATGGACACTTAGGTTGCTTCCATGTCTGGCTATTGTAAATAGAGCTGCAATGAACATTGTGGTACATAACTCTTTTTGAATTATGGATTTCTCAGGGTATATGCCCAGTAGTGGGATTGCTGGGTCATATGGTAGTTTTATTTTTAGTATTTTAAGGAACCTCCATACTGTTCTCCATGGTGGTTGTATCAATTTACATTCCCATGAACAGTGCAGAAGGATTCCCTTTTCACCAAACCCTTTACAGCATTTATTGTTTGTAGATTTTTTGATAATGGCCATTCTGACTGGCATGAGGTGATACCTCATTGTAGTTTTAATTTGCATTTCTCTAATACTTAGTGATGTTGAGCATCTTCTCATGTGCCTCTTGGCCATCTGTATGTCTTCCTTGGTGAAATGTCTATTTAGGTCTTCCACCCATTTTTTAACTGGATTGTTTGTTTTTTTGATATTGAGCTCCATGAGCTATTTGTGTATTTTGGAGATTAATCCTTTGTCTGTTATTTTGTTTGCAAATATTTTCTCCCATTCTGAGGGTTGCCTTTTTGTCTTATTTATGGTTTCCTTTGCTGTGCAAAAGCTTTTAAGTTTAATTAAGTCCCTTTTGTTTATTTTTGTTTTTATTTTTGTTACTCTAGGAGGTGGGTCAAAGAAAATCTTGCTGTGTTTTATGTCAAAGAGTGTTTTTCCTATGTTTTCCTCTAACAGTTTTATAGTGTCTCGTCTTACATTTAAGTCTTTAATCCATTTGCGGTTTTTTTTTGTGTATGGGGTTAAGTAGTGTTCTAATTTCATTCTTTTACATGTAGCTGTCCAGTTTTCCCAGCACCACTTATTGAAGATGCTGTCTTTTCTCCATTCTGTATTCTTGCCTCCTTTATCAAAAATAAGGTGACCACATGTGCATGGGTTTACCTCTGGGTTTTCTATCCTGTACCATTGATCTATATTTCTGTTTTTGTGCCAGTACCATAGTGTCTTGATTACTGTAGCTTTGTGGTATAGTTTGAAGTGGGGGAGCCTGATTCTTCCAACTCCGTTTTTCTTTCTCAAGATTGCTTTGGCTATTCAGGGTCTTCTGTGGTTCCATACGAATTGTGCAATTTTTTGTTCTAATTCTGTGAAGAATGCCATTGGTAGTTTGATAGGGATTGCATTGAATCTGTAAATTGCTTTGCGTAGCACAGTCATTTTCACAATATTGATTCTTCCAATCCAAGGACATGATATATTTCTCCATCTGTTTATGTCATCTTTGATTTCTTTCATCAGTGTTTTATAGTTTTCTGAGTACAAGTCTTTGCCTCCTTAGGCAGGTTTATTCCTAGGTATTTTATTCTTTTTGTTGCAGTGGTAAATGGGAGTGTTTCCTTAATTTCTCTTTCTGATTTTTTGTTGTTGGTGTATAGGAATGCCAGAGATTTTCTGTGCATTAATTTTGTATCCTGCAACCTTACCAGATTCATTGATTAGTTCTGGTAGTTTTCTGGTGGCATCTTTAGGATTTTCTCTGGATAGTATCATGTCATTGGCAAACAGTGGCAGTTTTACTTCTTCTTTTCCAATTTATATTCCTTTTATTTCTTTATCTTCTCTGATTGCCATGGCTACAGCTTCCAAAACTATGTTGATTAAGAGTGGCAATAGTGGACATCCTTGTCTTGTTCCTGATCTTACTGGAAAAGCTTTCATTTTAACACCATTAAGTATGATGCTTGCTGTGGGTTTGTCATATATGGCCCTTATTATGTTGAGGTAGGTTCCCTCTGCCCATTTTCTGGAGAGTTTTCATCAAATGGGTGTTGAATTTTGTCAAAAGCTTTTTCTGCATCTATTGAGATGATCATATGGTTTTTATTCCTTAATTTGTTAATGCAGTGTATCACATTGATTGATTTGCATATATTGAAGAATCCTTGCATCACTGGGATAAATCCTGCTTGATCATGGTGTATGATCCTTTTAATGTGCTGTTGGATTCTATCTGCTAGTATTTTGTTCAGAATTTTTGCATCTATATTCATCAGTGATATTGGTCTATAATTTTGTGTGTGTGTGATATCTTTTTCTGGTTTTCGTATCAGGGTGATGGTGGCTTCGTAGAATGAATTTGGGAGTGTTTCTCCCTCTGCAGTTTCTTGGAAGAGTTTGAAAAGGATTGGTATTAGCTCTTCTCTAAATGTTTGATTAGACTTCACCTGTGAAACCTTCTGGTCCTGGACTTTTGTTTGTTTAAAGATTTGTAATTACAGTGTCAATTTCAGTACTTGTGATAGGTCTGTTTATATTTTCCAATTCTGTCTGGTTCAGTCTTGGAAAATTGTACCTTTCCAAGAATTTGTCCATTTCTTCATGGTTGTTCATTTTATCGGCATATAGTTGTTTGTAGTAGTCTTTTATAGTCCTTTGATTTCTGCAGTGTCAGTTATGATTTCTCCTTTTTCATTTCTAATTTTATTTATTTGAGTGTTCTTCCTTCTTTTCTTGATGAGCCTGGCTAAGGATTTATCAATTTTGTTTATCTTCTCAAAGAACCAACTTTTAGTTTTATTGATATTTGCTATTGTTTTCTTCATTTCTATTTCATTCATTTCTGCTCTGATCTTTATGATTTCCTTCCTTCTACTGACTTTTACTGACTTTGGGTTTTCTTTGTTCTTCTTTCTCTAGTTGTTTTTAGTGTAGGCTTAGATTGTTTATTCGAGATTTTTCTTGTTTCTTGAGGTGAGATTGTATTACTTTAAACTTCCTTCTTAGAACTGCTTTTGCTGTGTCCCATAGTTTTGTGTCATTGTGTTCTCATTGTCATTTGTTTCTATGTATTTTTTAATTTCTTCTTTGATTTCTTCAGTGATCTCTTGGCTATTTTGTAGCACACTGCTTAGCCTCCATATATTTGTGTTTTTTACAGTTTTTTCTGTAATTGGTTTCCAATTTCATATCATTGTGGTCAGAAAAGATGCTTGTTACGATTTCAATTTTCTTAAATTCTCCAAGGCTTGATTTGTGACCCAAGATGTGATCTATCCTGGAGAATGTTCCATGCGCATGTGAGAAGAAAGTGTATTCTGCCACTTTTGGTTGGAATGTTCTGTAAATATCAGTTAAATCTATCTGGTCTAGTGTATCATTTAAAGCTTGTGTTTCCTTATGTATTTTCTGTTTGGATGATCTGTCCATTGGTGTAAGTGGGGTGTTAAAGTCCCCTACTATTATTGTGTTACTGTCAATTTCTCCTTTCATGGTTGTTAGCATTTGCCTTATGTATTGAGGTGCTCCTATGTTGGGTGCCTAAACATTTATAATTGTCATATCTTCTTCTTGGATTGATCCTTTGATCATTATGTAGTGTCCCTCCTTATCTCTTGTAACAGTCTTTATTTTAAAGTCTATTTTATCTGATATGAGTATTGCTACTGCAGCTCTTTTGATTTCCATTTGCATGCAATATCTTTTTCCATCCCTTCACTTTCAGTCTGTATGTGTCCCTAGGTGTGAAGTGGGTCTCTTATAGACAGCACACATATGGGTCTTGTTTTTGTATCCATTCAGCCAGTCTGTGTCTTTTGGTTGGGGCATTTAATGCATTTACATTCAAGGTAATTATCGATATGTATGTTCCTATTACCATTTTCTTAATTGTTTTGGGTTTGTTTCTGTGGATATTTTTCTTCTCTTGTGTTTCCTGCCTAGAGAAGTTTCCTTAGCATTTGTTGTAAAGCTGCTTTGGTGGTGCTGAATTCTCTTAGCTTTTGCTTGTCTGAAAAGCTTTTGAGTTCTCCATCAAATCTGAATGAGATCCTTGCTGGGTAGAGTAATCTTGGTTGTAGGTTTTTCTCTTTCATCACTTTAAGTATATCCTGCCACTCCCTTCTGGCCTGCAGAATTTCTGCTGAAAAATCAGCTAATAACCTTATGGGGATTCCTTTGTATATTATTTTTTGTTTTTCCCTTGCTGTTTTTATTATTTTTTCTTTGAATTTAATTTTTGTCAGTTTCATTAGTATGTGTCTTGGTGTGTTTTTCCTAGGGTTTATCCTGTATGGGACTCTCTGTGCTTCCTGGAGTTGGGTGACTGTTTCCTTTTCATGTTAGGGAAGTTTTTGACTATAATCTCTTCAAATATTTTCTCATACCCTTTCTTTTTCTCATCTTCTTCTGGGACCCCTATGATTCGAACATTGGTGCGTTTATTATTGTCCCACAGGTCTCTGAGATTGTCTTCAATTCTTTTCATTCTTTTTTCTTTATTCTGCTCCTCGGCAGTTATTTCCACCATTTTGTCTTCCAGGTCACTTATTTGACTTCTGCCTCAGTTATTCTGTTATTTATTCCTTCTAGTGTATTTTTCATTTCACTTATTGTGTTGTTCATCTCTGTTTGTTCTTTAGTTCTTCTAGATCTTTGTTAAACATTTCTTGTATTTTCTCAATCCATGCCTCCATTCTACTTCCAAGATTCTGGATCATCTTTATTATTGTTACTCTGAATTCTTTTTCTGGTAGATTGCCTGTTTCCTCTTCATTTATTTGGTCTTGTAGATTTTTACCTTGCTCCTTCATCTGTGACATATTTTTTGCTGTCTCTTTTTATTTTTATGAGTGGGATTGTGTTCCTGTCTTACTTGTTGTTTGGCCTGAGGCTTCCAACACTCGAGTTTGTAGGCTATTGGGTAGAGCTGGGTCTTGGTGCTGAGATGAGGAACTTCGTGAGACCTCACTCCCATGAATATTCCCTGGGGTTTGAGGTTCTCTGTTAGTCCAGTGGTTTGGACTCAGAGCTCCCCCTGCAGGAGCTTCGGACCGACCCCTGCCTCATGAAGCAAGATCCCACAAGCCGCATGGGGTGACAAAAAAAAACAAAGAGAACAATAACAAAGTAAAAAATAAGGTTAGACTAGGAAACTAACAGATATGTTAGAAAGAATATAAATAAAAATATAGATGAATCAACAACCGGAGCGTACATCAGTACCACAATTTTAAAAAAGGAGGAGGAGGGAGAAGGAAAAAAATATAAAGGGGTCAGGGGGAGGCCTTGGCTGTGGAGGGTGGGGCCTAAGCAAGTGCGAGGTTTGGGCAGTGGGTGGGCCAACGCTCAGGACCCTCAGGGCTGGAAAAGCCCTGGGGACCATTGGGTGTGGGCCTTAGGCTCAAGGAACAGAAGGGGCCCAGGCGTGCCCACCACACCTGTTCTCAGAGGGCAGGGCACCTCACCTGGGAGCCCAGCAGGCTTCCTGGGCTCAAGTGGATGGAGCAAATGCCCTCCTCTCCCCTCCTGCTCCTCTGATCTGGGCGGGCCCCTCCCACCTGCCTCTCCTGAGCTCCCCGGCCTCCCTTTATGCCCCCAGGGACCCACGCAGCCTGGATGGGGCTTTGGAGCGTAGGGTACTGGCTTGGGAGCTCAGCAGGCTCCCTGTGCCCAAGTGGGCAGGGCAATCGCCCTCCGCGGCTTTCCTTCTCTTCCCAGAGAGTCCCTCCTGCTTGCCTCTCCTGATCTCCCCAGCTTCAGGGGCGCTGATATTGCCTGGCCTCCACTTCTCCCCGCTCAGTCCCCCTGCGTCCTACTGGTTCACTTTGGGTTTCCTCCCGTCTCTTTGGGCATCAGAGCCCCCAACCAGCGGACGGCAGGTGCCCTAGTTGCAGGGAGATGCTAACTCTGCATCTTCCCACACTGCCATCTTGACTCCCCAGTCTATTATTTTGAATCTATAAATATAACAGATTGCAAACCCACTTAAAGGCAAAACCAGATTTACATCTTTCATGAGATTTTCACATCCTTTTTGTACTCAGGGGAAGCAGTGAATATGAAAATGATCTATTGACACTGAATGGAACCAATATATATGATGTAGAGTATAAAAGTCAATAAAAGAATTTTCAGCACAATAAGTATTAATCTTTGGTTAAATGTTTATGAAAACACAGAAGTTGACATATAATTACACATATTTCAAACTTTGTCTCTTTAGTTTTGGCTTGATGAAACAGCATGTATACAAAGTATGCCTTTGATGAACATCTGAAACTGCTACAAAGTAACTGAGTTGTCTTGGATAAGTTACTAAGCCTTTCTGTGCCTGTTTCCTCCATGTAAATAGGATTTTTTTTTTGTGGAAACTAACAGATATGTTAGAAAGAATATAAATAAAAATATAGATGAATCAACAACCGGAGCGTACATCAGTACCACAATTTTAAAAAAGGAGGAGGAGGGAGAAGGAAAAAAATATAAAGGGGTCAGGGGGAGGCCTTGGCTGTGGAGGGTGGGGCCTAAGCAAGTGCGAGGTTTGGGCAGTGGGTGGGCCAACGCTCAGGACCCTCAGGGCTGGAAAAGCCCTGGGGACCATTGGGTGTGGGCCTTAGGCTCAAGGAACAGAAGGGGCCCAGGCGTGCCCACCACACCTGTTCTCAGAGGGCAGGGCACCTCACCTGGGAGCCCAGCAGGCTTCCTGGGCTCAAGTGGATGGAGCAAATGCCCTCCTCTCCCCTCCTGCTCCTCTGATCTGGGCGGGCCCCTCCCACCTGCCTCTCCTGAGCTCCCCGGCCTCCCTTTATGCCCCCAGGGACCCACGCAGCCTGGATGGGGCTTTGGAGCGTAGGGTACTGGCTTGGGAGCTCAGCAGGCTCCCTGTGCCCAAGTGGGCAGGGCAATCGCCCTCCGCGGCTTTCCTTCTCTTCCCAGAGAGTCCCTCCTGCTTGCCTCTCCTGATCTCCCCAGCTTCAGGGGCGCTGATATTGCCTGGCCTCCACTTCTCCCCGCTCAGTCCCCCTGCGTCCTACTGGTTCACTTTGGGTTTCCTCCCGTCTCTTTGGGCATCAGAGCCCCCAACCAGCGGACGGCAGGTGCCCTAGTTGCAGGGAGATGCTAACTCTGCATCTTCCCACACTGCCATCTTGACTCCCCAGTCTATTATTTTGAATCTATAAATATAACAGATTGCAAACCCACTTAAAGGCAAAACCAGATTTACATCTTTCATGAGATTTTCACATCCTTTTTGTACTCAGGGGAAGCAGTGAATATGAAAATGATCTATTGACACTGAATGGAACCAATATATATGATGTAGAGTATAAAAGTCAATAAAAGAATTTTCAGCACAATAAGTATTAATCTTTGGTTAAATGTTTATGAAAACACAGAAGTTGACATATAATTACACATATTTCAAACTTTGTCTCTTTAGTTTTGGCTTGATGAAACAGCATGTATACAAAGTATGCCTTTGATGAACATCTGAAACTGCTACAAAGTAACTGAGTTGTCTTGGATAAGTTACTAAGCCTTTCTGTGCCTGTTTCCTCCATGTAAATAGGATTTTTTTTTTGTGGTACGCGGGCCTCTCACTGTTGTGGCCTCTCCTGTTGCGGAGCACAGGCTCTGGACGCTCAGGCTCAGCGGCCATGGCGCACGGGCCCAGCCGCTCCGCGGCATGTGGGATCTTCCCAGACCTGGGCACGAACCCATGTCCCCTGCATCAGCAGGCGGACTCTCAACCACTGCGCCACCAGGGAAGCCCCTAAATAGGATTTTTTGATGAAGGATACATATAAAGTATTTTGTACAATGTAAGTGATCCATAATTAAAAGTTATTATTATTAATATGCTCACAGAGGAATAGGGCATGGCTGTCGAGTAAAAGAATGATTTTGAAACACTATTGCTATTATTTATGCAGTCAGATGGAGCATACACTTTCAAATCAGTCATTTTATGTAACTATTTAATTATTCAAGAAAGGCTGCCTTAACTCAAAATAGTTTTGGAACTCCTCTTTTGAAATTGCTGTAAAACTACTTTATGATCCACTTAAAGCAATAAGACAGAATCTTAAAATCATATCTTACTTATTTTTAAAAGTAGTAATAGTGCTTCCCTGGTGGCACAGTGGTTAAGAATCCACCTGCAATGCAGGGGACACGGGTTCAAGCCTGGTCCAGGAAGATCCCGCATGCCACGGATCAGTTAAGCCCATGCACCACAACTACTGAGCATGCACTCTAGAGCCTGGGAGCCGCAACTACTGAGCCCGCGTGCCACAACTACTGAAGCCCAGGTGCCTAGAGCCTGTGCTCCACAGTAAGAGAAGCCACCACAATGAGAAGCCCGCGCACTGCAACGAAGAGTGGCCTCGCTAGCCATAACTAGAGAGAGCCCACGCACAGCACTGAAGACCCAACCAGCCAAAAAAAAATAATGATAATAAAAAGTAGTAATACCCTACTGTTGTACTCAACTTACAAGACTTGGCTGTGAATGACTTTGATATGTTTACAGAAATCTAATCATTTGCCAAAGGACAAACATTTTTCCACCAAAGGGAATAATCAAAACAAGATCCTGAAAATGCAGAAGATAATTGCAAAAGGTACTTTCTGCAGTGGTTGCTTCCCAACTAGTTTGTAAAGTCTACGAGGAAAGGCATCTTGTTTCACATATCTTTTTATCTTCTGCATTACTGAAAGGATTTTTGAAGGTGGATGCTATGTGTTTGATCACATAACTCCTATAAATATTGTACTTTATTATATATGTGACTACACATGTTTATATATATAATGCTTTATGATTATTATATTTTATTATTATTCAGGAAAAATGTGATTAAGACATGTGATTAAGGCACCAACCAAAATATCATCCAAGACAGATGGTAGGAGTGTCAGATACTGTGCATGCTTGAGCTCTTATCAGGCTCTGACAGATACATTGCAGTAGTCCAGGAAGCTTGAGTAGAGATGATCATCTAGCTCCCAAGACAACATGCAGGAGGGCAAAAATGTGGCAGGAAGAGCATAACCCCTTCTAGACTCTAACATTCTCTTATACACTGGAGAATGAGATTCTCTCCTGAATATCCATTTAAGGGTTTTCCTCATCTTTAATCTCTTAAGCACAGGTTGGAAAGACAATGAGTGTGCCTCATTTCCACGTATTTTCTCAGTCACAAGGACTTGGAGAAGACAACTGTTAGGAGACAATTCTTTTTTAAAAAATAAATCGATTTATTTATTTATTTTTGGCTGCATTGGGTCTTCGTTGCTGAGCGTGGGCTTTCTCTAGTTGCGGCGAGCGGGGGCTACTCTTTGTTGTGGTGCGCGGGCTTCTCATTGCGGTGGCTTCTCTTGTTGCAGGGCATGGGCTCTAGGCGCGTGGGCTCAGTAGTTGTGGCTCTTGGGCTCTAGAGCGCAGGCTCAGTAGTTGTGGCACACAGGCTTAGTTGCTCTGTGACATGTGGGATCTTCCCGGATCAGGGCTTGAACCCACGTGCCCTGCATTGACAGGCGGACTCTCAACCACTGCGCCACCAAGGAAGCCCGACAGGCGGATTCTTAACCACTGCGCCACCAGGGAAGTCCCAGGAGACAATTCTTATATTTCTGCATATTTTGCCTTTTCCTGATTATCTTTTCAAAGACGTTTGTATAACAAAGATAATGTTAGTATCTTCATTCACAGCAAAGGGCAGGCTTACTACAGTGTTAGAGGAAAGAGATAGTATCTTCTTCCAGAGCAAAGAGCAGACATACTTATCATTCAGTATAATAAAGGCAGTGCATTCCTCTGGGGCAAATTACAGGCATGCTAACAGATTACTACAGATTAAGTTTTCCTAAATTCAGAATTCCTCTCCTGTAATGACACCCTTTAGGCATGTATCTTCATATTGCCAAAGGGAACTGGGTCTCAGGGAATAGTGCAAAAATAAAAAAAAAAAAGGTTGGTACTCTGGTGATTGTTACTGTGAGTAGTAAACTATCCTTTATTTTTTGATCCATGAGTTCCATAACTTGTAGTAGCATCCCTGAAACTGTGGTAAGCCAACTTCATAGTTTGCAGATAGAATAAAACAGACCTTTTTAAAAAAGAACCTAGAGGGCTTCCCTGGTGGTGCAGTGGTTGAGAGTCCACCTGCCGATGCAGGGGACACGGGTTCGTGCGCCAGTCCGGGAGGATGCCACATGCCGCAGAGCAGCTGGGCCCGTGCGCCATGGCCGCTGAGCCAGCGCCTCCAGAGCCTGTGCTCCGCAACAGGAGAGGCCACAATGGTGAGAGGCCTGCGTACCACACACACACAAAAAAAAACCTAGAAATCAGAGAGAATACTAAGCAAACAGGATAGTCAAGAGCAGTGTTTTCCAACAGGAATATACTTTTGGCCATATATATAAGTTTAAATTTCCAGTAGTCACATTAAACATTTTTTAATAAATAGGTAAAACTAATTTTAATAACATTTTATTTAACCCAGCCTATCCAAAGTATTGTTATTTTAACATAGCAATCAATATAACAATTATTGAGATATTTTACATTCTTTTTTTCATACTAAGACTTTGAAATCTAGTGCATAATTACACTCACAGTGTATTTCAGTTCACACAAGCCACATTTCAGAAGCTGTATAGCTACATGTGGCTACTGATACTGTATTGGACAGTACAGGTCTTAGAGAATGAGACACAGCTAGAGCAAGATGTCCCAAGAATGTTCCATGTATATGAACAGGGGTTCTATGAAGAAAGGGTTGCATGGTCACATAAGTTTGAGAAGTGCTGAATTATAGGAAGTTGAATTTATTTCCTTTTTTGCAAAACTTCTTAGAGCCTTTAGTACTCTAAAATATTGTTTTCCTAATTTATTTGACTGAAAAATGCTTTTCTTTCAGAGCATTTTTTGGGGCTAGTGTTCTGTGTAATACCCTTGGGAACTGCTGACACAGATTGGGTTTTCTAGGACAGCCATGATTTCAAATATTTTGTCCTGTTGTCCACTTAAGGATTGTGTGCCATGATTTTAGCTTTGAACATTTTAATCACCAAAATGCACTGCTCTGCTAACTCTCGATTCTCTTCCTTCTATTGCATTCCCATTTTAGCCCTTATGACTTTTCTCACTTTCCAGACCATGTCACATACCACCGTCATCAGTCTTTTAAGTTATAGTTTTGACCCCATCCATGTCTCCCCACTTTTTCCTAAATATATATGTATTCGTTTTCTATGACTGCCATAACAAAGTACCACAAATGGCGTGGCTTAAACAACAAACATTTATTATCTCACAGCTGTGGAGGCTAGAAGTCTGAGATCAAGGTGTCAGCAGGTTTGGTTTCTTCTTAAGGGCTGTGAGGAAGAATCTGATCCATGCCCGTGACCTAGTTCCTTGTGGTTTGCTGGCTTTTAGTCCTTGGCCTATAGAAACATTACCCCAATCTCTGCC
Source organism: Lipotes vexillifer (assembly GCF_000442215.2). NCBI lineage: Eukaryota > Metazoa > Chordata > Mammalia > Artiodactyla > Lipotidae > Lipotes > Lipotes vexillifer. The sequence continues at coordinate 409,556 of NW_006775771.1, read as the reverse complement.
TTCATTTTCACATGGTATTCTCCCTGTGTGTGAGTCTGTGTCCCAATTTCCTCTTTTTATAAGGACACCAGTACTATGGAATTAGGGGCCCATTCCACTCCAGTATAACCTTATCGTAACTACTTTCATCCACAATAACCCTATTTCCATGTAAGGTCACATTCTGAGGAACTAGGGGTTAAGATTTCAATATATGAATTTGAGGAACAGACAACTGAAGCCATAATTATAAGTTAAAAAAAATGCACTTAGCAAATATTTATATGTTCACTATATGCCAAGATGCTTGCTCCATTCCCCAGCCTACAGATTCAGCCCTATTTCCCATTACTCCCCTACAAACCATATCCAAACTGAGCTGCTCACTCTTTC
>NW_006775771.1:374705-409122 GCF_000442215.2 Lipotes vexillifer | reverse complement strand
CTCTTTCCTAAAACGCTGTATTTTCTTACTATATTAGTTTCCAGTTGCTTTTGCAGCAAATTACCACTTAAGGGCCTAAAAAAACAAGTTTATTATCTTGCAGTTCTGGAAGTGAGAAGTCAGAAATGGGACTTACAGGCTACATGATGATGTTGGCAGAGCCACCTTCCTTCTGGAGCCTCTAGAGAAAACTATGTTTCCTTGCCTTTTCCAGCTTGTGGAGGCCACCTGCATTTCTTGGCTCCTGGCCCAGGACTCTCCAACTCTCCCAAGGGCCGGTTATATAGCAGCTTCAAGTCTCCTTCCCTCCTTCTTTCTCTCTCTCTGTCTCTCTCTATATATACGTATATGTCTGTCATCGCCGCTCCTTCTGTGACTCTAATCCTCCTACATCCCTCTTTTTTAATTGAGTTGTAATTAACATAAAATATTATATTATTTTCAAGTGTATAACATAGAAATTTGGTGCTCTTATACATTATCAATATCACTGCAGTTAAGACCAGTTAGCATTTGTCACTATACAAAATTATTACCATATTATTGACCATACTTGCAAGTGTGGGTTACATCCCCATGACTTAAATACCTTACAGCTATAAGTTTGTACCTCTTAATCCCCTTCACCTATTTCATCCATCCCCTTACCCCCACCCCTCTAGAAACCACCAGTTTGTTTTCTGTACCCATAAATCTGTTTTCATTTTATTATGTTTGTTTTTTTGTTTTGTCTTTTAGATTCCACATATAAGTGAAATCATATGGTATTTGTCTTTCTCTGTTGGACTTATTTCACTTAGCATAATACTTTCTAGGTCCATTCATGTTGTCACAAATGGCAAGATTTCATTCTTTTTCATGACTGAGTAATATCACCTTATGTTTTATATATATATATATATATATATATATATATATCACTTCATCTTTATCCATTCATCTATTAGTGGACAGTTAGGTTGCTTCCATATCTTGGCTATTGTAAATAATGCTGCTATGAACGTTGGGGTGCATGTACCATTTCAAATTAATGTTCATTTTCTTTGGATAAATACCTAGAAGTAGAATTGATGGATTGTATGGTAGTTCTAATTTTAGTTTTCTGTGGAACCTCCATCCTGTTTTTCATAGTGGCTGCACCAATTTACATTCCCAACAACAGTGTATGAGGGTTCCCTTTTCTCCATGTCCTCACCAACACTTATTGTTTCTTTTATTTTTGATAATAGCCATTCTGACAGGTATGAGGTGGTAGCTCATGGTGGTTTTGATTTACATTTCCTCATGGTGGTTTTGATTTACATTTCCCTGATGATTAGAAATTTTGAGCACCTTTTCATGTACCTATTGGCTATCTGTATGTCTTCTCTGAAAAATGTCTGTTCAGGTCCTCTCCCCACTTTTTGCTGTTTGTTTTTCTCGATATTGAGTTGTATAAGTTTTTTATATTTTGGATATCACACCCTTATCAGATATATCATTTGCGTGTATTCTCAGTAGGTTGCCTTTTTATTTTGGTGGTGGTTTCCCTCCTATCCAAAAGCTTTTTAGTTTGACGTAGTCCCTTTTTTTAAATTTTTTTTTTATTTTGTTACCCTTACCTGAGTAGACAGATCAAAAAAAAAAGTACTGCCAAGACCAATGTCAGAGAGCATACTGCCTCTGTTTTCTTTTAGGAGTTTTATGGTTTCAGGTCTTACGTTTAAGTCTTTGATCCATTTTGAGTTTATTTTTGTATATGCTATAAGAAAGTGGTTCAGTAGCATTCTCTGTGTGTAGCTATCCTGTTTTTGCAACACTATTAAAGAGGATGTCTTTTCCTCACTGTATTATATCAGTATATTCTTGCCTACTTTGTTGTAGATTAATTGACTATATGAACATGGGTATATTTCTGTACTCTCTATTCTGTTCCATTGTTTTATGTGTCTGTTCTTGTGCCAATTCCATACTATTTTGATTACTACAGCTTTGTAGCATCAAGTCTTGGAGTGTGATACCTTCACCTTTGTTCATCTTCCTCAAGACTGTTTTGGCTAGTCAGGGTCTTTTGTGTTTATATATACATTTTAGGATTATTTGTTCTAGTTCTGTGAAAAATAACATTGGCATTTTGATAGGGATTACACTGAATCTATGGATTGCCTTGGGTAGAATGGACATTTTAATAATTTTGATTCTTCTAATATCATGAACATGGTATACCTTTACATTTATTTGTGCTGTCTTCAGTTTCTTTCTTCAGTATCTTACAGTTTTCAGAGTATAGGTTTTTCACCTCCTTGGTTAAATTTATTCCTTAGTATTTTATTCTTTTTGATGCCTTTGCAAATGGGGTTTTTCTCTTCATTTCTCTTTCTGATAGTTTGTTTTAGTGTATAGAAATGCAACAGATTTCATTATATTAATTTTGTATCCTGCAACTTTACTGAATTCATGTATTAGTTCTAATAGTTTTTTGGTGGAGTCTTTGGATTTTCTACATCTTTCAGGCAACCAGGAGAAAAGCAGCTTTTAAGAGGGTCTCTATCTCTTTTCTTTATGCAAGGGCAGTCAGTAATTAAGAAAGCTCCATGAATTCTATTCCTGATCTTCTCCAAATGAGTGACCCCCAAATTCATTAAACACTGTATCACAACCAATTAACACCAGGTTACTTTCAGCATTTCGTAGATTAGATCCAAATTTTAAAGTACGTGTAAAACAGAGGTTGAAGGAAATATCATTTTAAAATAGCCATAGGGCTTCCCTGGTGGCGCAGTGGTTGAGAGGGGACACGGGTTCGTGCCCCGGTCCGGGAAGATCCCACATGCTGCGGAGCAGCTGGGCCCGTGAGCCATGGCCGCCAAAAAAAAAAAAAAAAAAAAAAAAAATCATCTGTTTTGATTTACTCATGTTGAAGTGACTAATTTTCTCTGAAGATTAAATAAAAGGGTGTGGGAATGATTTGAGAAAGCATACATTCTTAACAATTGATCTTTCTAAATTTTGGTTATTTTTCTTCTCAAAGATAATTGGAGCCTTTGAGTTTCCATAGGATAATGGCAGTCACATAAATTTTAATCTCTTTTAAACAACTTTCAAAAACCACACAGATCAACAGGAAAGCAAACAAAATCACCCATTGCCTACTGCCCAATTAGAAGACAGAAAATACTACAGATTTATTCAGTGTACTGTACACCTAAGTGAGGAATTCAACCTCAGAGACGAGCAGCCTTTGTCCTAGAGCCCACAGCTGGAATAAGATTGTAGGGATTGCAGAATGTAGAAGCCACTGCAGCAGGTTTGGGGTTGCAGTCATGCTGGAACATGGGTAACACCAATGAGGACACAACCAGAGGGAGAGTCCTTCCCTCAAGGAGAATTACCCTGCATTGGCATGTGGTCTGGTAGATCAGAGTTCTGACCACTGGGGTGGGGGTGGGAGGTGGGGAGGGTAAAGGAAAGGGGCTAAAAGTGTTCAGGATGACAGAGGGCACCCTTGAGAAGGTTCCACTTCTAGGGAAAAGGGAGGATCTTCAAGTGGTGACCCTTGTAGGCTTTGTGAAGAGAGGAAGAAAGCAGGCAAGGATAAGGACCCTAATGAAACAAAATAGTATTAAAGAACCAGCAGAAGAGAGATCCCCTCTCCCACAAAGTAGTCACCATTTATTAAAGAAACTGCCTTTTCTTGACAAAACAGAAGAAATTCCTCTTGAACTAAGAAGCCACGGAAGCCCCCTGTAAATACAAAATTAAGACTGTGTTTGCACTTTAAAGTGGCCAGATGGTATTTTATTATTTTGATTGAGTGGATGAACTATAATATGGTATGGGGCTAGCCCTGGTCTCATGTATCATCTCACAGAAGGGAACGTTCATCCCCACCAAATATATTTTAAGGAACAATGGAAGACAAAATATAGTTGATTTGCTTCTCAAGAGCTCTACTCATTCAGTGTATCAACTTTCAAAGATTAATTTAATGTAATAAATGTAGTTTGCTGAAAACAAATCAACAATGTTGAAGTTAATAACAGAAAGATTGTCTGTCTTGGCCACTTCTAGATTCAATCCATATTTGTATTTTAACTTTATGATACCAATACAGAGATATTTGTTCACAAAAGTAGAATAGACAAAACTGTCTTTAAAAATGTCATTATTGGCTAGCTCAGAATAATATCACTTCACATATATTACCCTGCTAACCTTCATTCCTCAAATGCCGATTTTAATTTATTCTCAATTAAATTATATAAATCCTTTTAGTTCAATTTAAATTAGCTTTGTTGTGTTATTAAAACCTGCATTACACTGATATTTGATCCAGTTGTTACTGAAATCACAATGAGAATATTTGCTCATTGTTTATTTACTACCCTACTTACTGTTAATTATAAGCTGCCCAGTACATCAGCTCCTAAAATGCATGTGACACAGATTCCTATAATGTAGGATCTTGAATGTGACATAGCTCTGACAGTTCTGACCTTGTGATGACTCTGTATGCTTGCCTCTGATTCAACTATCACAAGCCTTTTTCCTACAACAAGCCTTAAAATCTTTTGACCTTCTCTCAGCATAAATGAAAACACCAAGGTAATTTTGAGCCCTGAAACTTTTATCAGAGTGTTCAGTTATAAAGTAGTCACCCAAAAGATCCAGAATGTATATTTTTATTTATATGTGTGTATTAGATTAGCCTATGACCTTCATGTCCCCAGTTTGAAAAACCCTCCTTATTAGACATGATGTGTTAGGAAGAAGAGAACATTATAATCTAGAATTAGTTATAGCAAATTGCCTAAACTCTCTGTACCTACTCAATGGATGAAATGATACACTTCATACCTTACCAAGATGAGATTGTCAAGAAGAGCAATGCCTTGAAATGAAATGACATAAAAATTAAAATAAATGCTTTGTGAATATAAATGTAAATAATGTAATAATGCAAGCTGTATTAACTGATGTCTGAGATTTTGTTGAGAATCAGATTCTGGTTTTCTTTAATGTTCTATCATGAAGCAAAACGTATTCAGTTCAATCTAAAATAATTAGAGTCATTTGAGGAAAAGAAAATTTTTACCTAGCGTATCATCTTGGTTCAACGATATCTTGAATAGGCAGCATATGTAAATTATTCATGGAGATCCTCTATTAGTCCACTAAAATTTCCATTGATGAGCACTTTTTATTTCCTTTAACTGCTTAAAACTTGCTTAGGTGCTTCATTTCCAACTGGAAATGCAAGAAAATTTTCTCAGAGTAGCATATATTTTTCTGCATTTAAATCAAAAAGCCTCATATTCAGTTATAATTCTATGTAAGGGAAAGGAGATCATCTTTGTAGTTGCTTCAAGTCCTATAATTTTGATTCTTTTTGTGCAGAAGATCATTCCATGTCTTCTTAGTCTTATAATATTTGGTCAGTTCAGACCTTTTAAGTTGTGAAGATAAAAGATTTGTACTTTATCTGCAAGTCAAAATAACAATGAGATATAACCTCACTCCTGTCAGAATGGCTGTCTTCAAAAAGACCACAAATAACAAATGTTGGAAAGGTTCGCAGAAAAGGGAACACTTGCACACTGTTGGTGGGAGTGTAAATTAGTGCAGCCACTATGGAAAGCAGTATGGAGGTTCCTCAAAAAGCTAAAAATAGAACTATCATATGACCCAGCAATTCGACTCCTGGGTGTATATTCAGAAAAAACAAAAACACTAATTTGATAAGATACACGTACCCCAATGTTCATAGCAGCACTATTTACAATAGCCAAGACATGGCAGGAACCCAAGTGCCCATCAAGAGATGATGGTATTAAGAAGATGTAGTATATGTAAAACGTGGAGTATTACTCAGTCATAAAAAGCATGTAATTCTGCCATTTGCAGCAATGTGGATGGACCTAGAAAATATTATGCTTAGTGAAATAGACAAATATTATATGATATCACTTGCATGTGGAATCTAATAATACAAATGAATGTGTATGTAAAATAGAAACAGATTCACAAATACGGAAAACAAACTTGTGGTTACAAAAGGGGAGAGGGAGGTGGGGAGGGACAAATTAGAGGTATGGGATTGACAGATACAAACTACTATGTATACAATAGATAAGCAACAAGGATATACTGTAGAGCACAGGGAATGATAGCCATTATCTTGTAGTAACTTATACTGGAGTATAATCTGCAAAAATACTGATTCAGTATGCTGTACACCTGACACTAATATAATATCATGAATCAACTATATTTCAATAAAAATTAATTTATTAAAAGTCTTATACATTAATTTAATTTGTCCTCTCCATAGTAAGTCTTACGAAGTTTACTCCAAAGCATATTTCAGTTTCCAAGCTTCCCAAAGGAAAAGTGAAATATGAGATTCATCCTAAAACAAAGTAGAAAATTATCCCATCTATTTTGATTAATATATTAAAAAATTTTTAAGCAAAGAAGAAATGTGATCTTTCTATCACAGTATAACAGGAAAGAGATATGTCATTTTGTTCATAATTCTTTCATCCTATTGAACATCAATTATATCTTAAAACATATAATAAATAGTAGGATGTGAATTAAATATATTTGTGCCATATGGAAAGAGGGAAACATACTTTCTCTCGACAGCCTAGGGAAACTTTCAGTGGCAATGTGGTTGTAATAGAGAAAAGCAATGCCAAATTGTTTGATCTCTTAGTGAAGAGCTCTATTGTGCTTCTGTGAAAGTATTTGTGGTTAGGTGAAATAATATAGAAGAAAAATTTGAAAGATGAACACAGATCATGGAAAGCTGATTTTTAAAATATTTTCTACCTCCTCTTCCTACACCATAATTGAGGAAAACTTTCCTTTCCCCAAGGTCTCCTATGCTAGGTCATATAGCCATACATTCCTATGTTATGCTTTCGATAAGAGTTAGTATTTTTTTCCCCTGAATCTCTCTTCTGAACTCTCTCATTTAATATATTGAGGTTTTGGTTCTGCTTTTCTAAAATATCATAAATTTAAAAAAATTTTTATTAACTCTAGATAACACATACTAAAGATGAGAACATAGGATTGAATTCATTCTTGGCTATTAACTAGCTGTGTGGGCTCAGACCTCAGTCTCCTCATCTGCCAAGTATAAATATTAATACCTTATCTTCATAAAGCCAGGCAGCTGTGCCAGATCACCTCCCAACTTCTTTCTAACTTTCTAAGTTATTTTTTCCTCTAGTTTATGGATTCTCTATGATACTAAGTCTAAGATATTTCCCAACTGCATTAAACTGGTTATGCCAACTTTTGATGGGCACATTTACCACGCTTTTTGTGGAGTGGGGTTGAGGGTTAATCCTTTTCTAGTATAAACCCTTCCAGAGTCTCCTTTTGGTTAGATCTTTGCATGCATGTTTAATTCAGCTAATTCGGTGCTTTGACTGTCTAAGTCTTGAGCTTCCCTAAAGGAATGTTCTATAAAAGATAATCATTTGTATCATTGCATGAAAATAATATATGCAATATAATAGCTGTAATTAGTGTTCATGGCTCCAAATTACAAGGAATAGAATACCTTCCTGAACTATTCTAAAATTTCTATTAGTGCTAAAAGGGACGGTGCTGGGGGTACATAAAACCAAAGAAATATATGCACTAAGTCAGAGATGGTAGAATCAATTGAATCACCATTAATGCAGCAGATCAAAGTAGTTTGTTCCCATCCCTCTTATTCTTTACGTGTATAGATTGGGGAGATTCATTTAGAAATTATATGAAGTTAGGAAAATGTTTTTGAGTTGCACTCTTAGCCATGAGATTATGTTTTCCATGAAGAAATGTCTTATCAGAGAACTAGATGAGTCAGAAAAGAGAACATCAGAGAGATCAATGTTTATTTTCTTGCTGGCCCGATACACCACAAAATACCCTGCAGTGCTTTCATTTAGTCAAATGACCACCATGTCACTTCTGGTCTTCCATTCAGATAAATGTATCTTTTCTAAGACTTCCATTTTGTGTATATACCTGAGAAGCTTCTGAGCTGCTGGGATTTTATCTGAACTCTTTAGGCCTGTGGTGATGAATCTCTCTCTCTCTCTCTTCCCCACCGCTCGGGCCATTAGCATTATTATGTCTGTCTTCTCCCTTTCTACCACTTTATTTTTATTTCTCAATTTCTATTCTACTCTGTCTCAGAAACCTCCAACTCAAACCTTTAAAAACAGTGCATATTTTCTGTGTTCAACCATAGTGCCTATAATTGACTCTTCTTGCTGTCCTCTTCCCTGCCCCAGACAGCAAAACTTCATTTAAGTTAATGAAGCTTCTGGTTCCAGGCAGAACAGGGAAGAATATGACTCTCATTTTTCCCAGCTCCAAGTCTAGCTCTATCTCTTCCAGTGCAAGTGGCCCGCTTGCCAAACGGAAACCCCACACACTTGGATGTTCATGTAGCTCTGGCTCCAGAGAGGCCTTCCTGTGAGGCATCACCACATCCATCCCCACTGGAAGAACTCCAGGCATGAAGTCTTTTCGCTCTCCTTTTATTCCATTCCTCAGCAAAGTGTACTCACCATTCTTGGGTCCTAGTCCCTCAACTCCTGACTGCTTCCTGATCAAATTTGATAAGCCTAATTACTTCTAAGGTTTTAGCAATTGGTAATGACTTGATTATTCACCTTTTACATTTTAATAGTAACCTGCACTTCTTGGCCCTGAAGATGATGGCCCAGCGTCAAAGCAACAGGAAGGGCACTGAGCTGATAATGATGATGAGATGAGCAATGGCATGTGTACATGGGAAGGTGTTCATAGGAGGCTTCTTAAAACGTAAGTGCCCCCCCCACAAAAAAAGTTAAGTCCCGTTGGGATATATGAACTGCATTATCCTTGTATAGAGAAGGTTTTATGTAATATTGCTGATGGTGCTATACACTTGCATATTTGAGAAGTATTATTGATAAAATATATCGTTATAAGAATGTGAATAATAGACAACTTGTTAATACCAGAGACACCTAGATAAAACATCATCTTTATTGCTAAGCATTACTAAACTTTTTATCAAAAAGAAAGAGCAATTGAGGCAAATAATAAGTTTGATTTTTCTCTGAATGGGCCTAAGGAGAAAAGAAGATCATTAGGTGTAATCAAACATCATCCCTAATTCATGGCTCCCCTCCTGATATTATAGGCTTGGGGGATAGAGACCAAGAAGGGGTTTTTCTTGCTGTCACTGAAAAGTTGATCACTAATGGTGGAAATTTCAGACGCTGTGATAGACTATGCAGGAAAAATCAGGGGTTAGCAGAGTCCTTTAGGCATCCTAAAGACAAGTCATCTAATCACCAGTGTGCCAGCGGATGGTCACAGTGAGCCACATTTTCCAGGTAGCTGAGTTCTGATGGAAGAGGAGATGGTAGACACAGCCTTGCTGTAGGCCAACTGTGGAAAGGGACAGTTGTCTCCTGTGGCTGTAAGATATGGACACCACAAGGTGGCTTCCTCTCTCTGAGAGATTTAAGCAGGGATGCACACCACTGGAGTGTTATGTTTAGGAAGCGTGAAGAAGAAACTTCTCGTCCACAGTGCTACAGAGATTAACACATCTGAACTAGCTGTTGAGAGAAGAAAAGGAGGAGTCAAAGGTCTTTGAAGACCTAGGCCCTGATGCACCACAGTCCCTGTGCTGAGAGAGTAGGTCTCAGCCCCGTGGCTTCTGGAAGCGACCTAAAAAGGCAGACGGGAGTTGCTTCCTGACATGCATCAGAAGAGGCTGCAAGCAGCATCTCGATTACACAGCTTTGGAATTTTTCCAAGCTTTCCTGGGGTTTGCAATTTCTAGTGTGAAGATCAGTAATTTAGTTAGATATCATGGGGCTTCTCATCGCACAAACTTCCTAGTTTCCATGCATTGTCACTTATTCCGAAGACTTAATTGACCACCCACAGTTGTTTTCCCTCTAAAATTTTTGGCTTCTGCCCTCTGGAACCTTTGCTGCTTTGTAAACAAACTCTCCTAAATCCCCAATCTCTCCATAGATTGATGTTGTGTGAAATACTATACAGGAAAAATCTGAAAGATAAATGTATTAGTCAGAGTTCCCCAGAGAAGGAGAACCAATAGGATGTGTAGACAGAGATTTATTATAAGGAATTGGCTCATGCCATGATGGAGGCTGACCAGTCCAAAATCTGTAGTCTGGGCTGACAGGCAGGAGACCCAGGAGAGCCAGTGGTTCAGGACATCCAAAGGTTTCTGCTGGAGAATTCACTCTTGCTTGGGGAGGCTGCTCTTTTTGTTCTATTCAAGCTTTTAACTGATTGGATGAGGCCCACTCCCATCATGGAGGGCAATTTGCTTATTCATAGTTCACCAATTTAAATGTTAATCTCAACCAAAAACACTCTCCAAGCTGACACACAAAATTAACCATCTTAATGAAGAAAAAGAATAAATAGTTGTTTTTTTAAAATATCTTCTTCCATTTTTCTTCTCTCTTTCTCTTAATGGGACCTGGCTTTCCCACAATGAAATTGCTCTCGTTGAACCCTCTTCTATGGAGACAAGCCATCCTCCCATACACCATGGCCATGGGACTCAGAACAATGCTGTCATTCTTTTAGCCACCCAGTGTCACTTCCAGATCCTTTCTCCCCCTTTCTGCAGAAAGCCATCTTCCTTCAAGCTTGTGCTTATAGGTTATGTCTGCTGTCATGCCACTGTCAATTTCCTGCTGATCAATCCCTTACATTCATCAAGGGTTCTCACACCAAACTCACAGTATTTCCTCTTCAACTCAGTTCTACCATTGAGTTGACCTCAGTGCCCACGGTGCTGCCTTCATTTAAGGATGAGTCTTCACCACTTTGCCACCCTTGAGGACTCCACGCCTCTTCAGCAGTCCAATCTACATCCTAGGCCTGACCTTCCCATCGAGGCTTTAAACTGAATTCATTCCCTTTCCTTCATCTCCCCACATCATAGAAGCCACTTTCTACTGTCAAGTAAAAGCACCCAGTGGGAAGGACACTTAGGTAAAGAGTCTGAAGCAGGTGGGCAGTAGAACAGAGTAAGGATGGAGTAAGCAAGACATTTTCTACAAATGGGACTAGAGTTACCCTCTGGCCAACCTTCTACTCACCAATCAGTTCTCCTCGCTCCCTCCAAAACACTGATCCAGTGTTGTTTTTCCCTATACAAAATACTTTAGTGGTTTAGTAGATAAGTCCTAATTTCTTACCATGGCATACAAGGGGCTTCATGATCAAAATTCTTCCTAAGTCTTCAACATTCATTGCCTACATAAATACTCTGCTGTTTATTTAGTGAAAGGCTTTCAGGTCCCAGAATTAAACTGTGCTTCCTCAGACCTCATTCCTTTGCACGTTATTTTCTGTGTCTGGAAACTCTTCTGTATTTATACTTCTGTTTACCTAGCAAACTCCTGCTTATCCTTTAAAAACTAAGGCAAAGTGCTCTTTGTTGGCTAAAACAAAAGGGCTCTTTTTGAACCCCTCCCTCTCAAGCAGGGTCATCTCTTTCATAATTCCCTCTAGGTGCTACCCTTCCCAGCATAGTTCCTGTCACTTTGTATTGCAATTACTTGTTTGTCTATGTATCAGTTCTCTTTCGCATTCTGAGTTTCTTGAGGGCGAGGTCTGTGTACCATTCAATCCTCAGCGCCTCACATAGTGAATGAATATAAGCCTACTAAAGTCTACTTAGAGCAAGCTGACCACCAACATGGCCAGGAGACTCAGAGTCTCCCTGAGCATTGATAGAAGTTATTCTAGGACTTTTTGCCCTGTTCCTTCTTACTCTGGTCTGTTGTCTTTCTGGCCTCAAACGTCTTTTGATCCATCTCTCCTCTCCCACTCTGTGTTTTCCCTCTGGACAGGACAATAGAACTTAGATCTCTAAGCTGCTTAGGGCAGCAATTCTAAACCTCTGCGTCCCAAATGTGTTGAGTCATAGAACAAAAAGAGAGGACAGGGTAGAGTTACAGTGACCTTGCTGGGAATTCAAAATTAAGACCATATGCACAGTATTCACGAATCTCAAAAATCATAACACTGAGGCATGCAGCCAGACACACACAAAGATGTACATACATAAATTAGTCAGTGCTGTTAGAAGTTGGGATAGTGGTTCTTTAGAGGCAGTGAGTCGAAAGGAACATAGGAAGGGGGGGTCGCTGGGGTGCTTGTAATACTCTGTTTCTTGATCTGCGGGTTCATTTTGTGAACATTTATCTGTACTCTTATGTTCTGTGTGCTTTTCTGTATTATACAATACACAATGCAGAATGTAATGTTAAAAAATTAATACCACAGTGGGAAATCATTTTATTCCCAGGAGAATAGGAAAAAATTTTAAAGTCTCACAATGCAAATTTTTACCAAGAATGTGCAAAAAATGAGAATTCATTGTTTTTAGAAGTGTAAAGTGGCAAAATATCTTTGGAAAACAATTTAACATTATCTTGTAAAGCTGGACATGTGCATATCTTACAACTCGGTAATTCCATTCCTAAACCAAAGAAATTCTTACTTATCTGTATCAGAAAGCATGTAGAAAAATATGCATAGAAGCATTGTTCATGAATGAAAACATAAAGAGAAAAAAGACAAAAAAGAAACAGTTGGAATTACCCACTATCAGAGAAATGAATAAATAAATGGCAGCATATTCACACTAGACGGCAGTGAAAAGAAAAGAATACAAGCACTCACATCAACAGAGATGATTTTAGAAACAAAATGGTAAGTGAAAAGTAGTCTCAAGAGATTATATGCAATCCAATGTTCATAAAACTAGCAAAATAATATATACAGATGTGATAAAGCCATAAAAGAGAGCAAAAGCACAGTAAACACACAATCTAGGAGAGCGATTTCCTCTGGGATGCAATTGAGGAGGGGCATCAGGGAGCTTCATTGGCGTTGTCCCAGGTCAGGGAGTGGGTTACTATTGTGCTGTGTAACTTGCATATTATCTATATTGCATTATCTATATTCATGTGGATGTACAGATATTAACCAGCCAAAAATTTATCTGCGAGTTCCTATTCAGTATGAGCGCATGATCTTACCTTGATCTCCTTTATAAACCCTCGTTGAAGGAAAATCTGATAATAATAACAAAGGCTTTTTTTCTAAAGCACCAAGCGGAAAAAGAAGAGCCATTAGCTAACAGGGCTGTCTACCCGCTTCTGAGAGACAGAAAGTGTCCGGAGGGGGTTGCTGAGGGAGCTCGGCAGAGGAAGCGGTAGCCAGAATGCGCGGAGGAAGGCTCGAGGCTGGGGAGGGACGGAGCGCCATGGAGCCACGGGGAGCTTAGCCCCAGGCAACGTGGACTGTGATGGAGGCGGGAGCCAGAAGTGGAGGGCGAGGCAGGCAGGTTCTTTGAACATCTGCATCTAAAAGTCTGATTCGCTCCACGCCCCTCCCCCGACCCGTGTAGAAAATTACCGGATGGAAAAGTCACGCCCTCTTGGTAAACGCAGCTTCTTTCACAGGAAGCTGGGACCTCCATCTTCCGAGTCTCTCTGAGATTCTGCAGCCGGACACCTTTAGGCTTTCTTTTCCCAGGGAAGGGCCTCAGTTATCGTTTGCCAGTCTACTGTCCAGCCTTCAGAATGCAGCTGCTAGTTTCTAGCCCCTGTGGTCTTGCCCTTTTATTTAAATTCCTTTATCTTGCTAGAGGGGTGGGAGCAAGATGGCACGGGGAGCTCCGGCAAACTTGAACATTCAGTCACCTGGTGACCAAAGCCTCTAACTTTTACAGCAAGAAAAATAAGAAATATTCTTCAATCAAATTAAGTTGGGGAGATAAAATGTATATGTGCACGTTTAGTGGGTTGTTAAAAAGTGGAACAGAACTGAAAATATTAGGGTATATCATATAACAATAGTAAGTACTGTTTCCCAAAATGTGTGTGTTATTTAAATATGGTTCTTATTGTGGGTTGTGATTTTTTTTTTTTTTTTTTAAGTGTGAAAAACGCTCACTTAAACATAGCTCCCGAAGGCCAGAATGGGGCTTCCAGGTGCAGAGAGGCTGACAGTTCTCTGGATCTGGGGGCTGGGAAACAGCCAGATACACACTAGTTCTAAATCAACTGCTAGGTGCTGGCCCGGGATTAGCCCTGTGGGAGAAGTGGGTGGTCAGGGATGAGGTTCAAGGTGCTTTGCTTGCTTGCTTGGGGCGGGAAGAACCGGGTTCCTGATTGGCTGATTCAAAATTAAACAGCTCCCTCCCGCCTTGGGAACTTCCAGTCCTGTGAAGGGTATAAAGGCCTCGCCCGACTGTTAGTCGGGGTCTCACTCACTTCTCTCCGAGTGGGACCCTGTCCGGACAGTTTGTGTAAGCTTCTGTACTTGTACTTGTATAAATCCTTTGCTAATCTTTCTACTTGGTGTTGGTGATTCTCGGGTGTCCTTGGTTGGGACACGGGTCGCATTTACCCGGGGAACTCGACTCCAGGCGTGTGGCTCCCGGACCGCAACATTAGGGTTTTACTGAGAGAGCTAACAAAGTGCCACAAGAAAGAAAATGCATCATTAAAAGTCTAAGGTTGGGATGGTGAAAAAGCAGTACTATGTGATGATCTTAGTATGTTCTAGTGATACTAAAAACCAGAGGGATGTTATGTATGTATGTATGTGTTTTAATTCATTTTAATTTCATTGAGGCAGGTTGAAGTGAGAATCAAATGCAGTCATTCAGGGGAAAGTACTTTGAAAATGAGGAAAAGCAATATACAGTTTAATGTAAAGGTAAAACTTCAGAGGTCTGTGGTCCCTTAGGGTGCAGGGGAAAAAGAGGACTTTTCTATCACAGAATGAGTTAGAGGGGACATTTACAAGGTTATATTTATTTTTTCATATTTTGGGATGAGTTTCTAAACAACCTCAAAGGCTGGAATATTTTACAAACATCAGAAATGCTGAAAAGTCAGCACAGCAAGCCACGGAGCTTGTTGCTAACAAAGCTCTCTGTTTTTCATGTCTTCTGTGCAATATTAGTTTACTCACTGTCCTTCTCTCTGAGTGACCTTAGACAAATGATACTTTCTTACCTTGCTTTCCTCATTTTTTTTTTTTTTTTTTCTTTTCGGTACGCCGGCCTCTCACTGTTGCGGCCCCGCCCATCGCGGAGCACAGGCTCCGGACGCGCGGGCTCAGCAGCCATGGCTCACGGGCCCAGCCGCTCCGCGGCATGTGGGATCTTCCCAGAACGGGGCACGAACCCTTGTCCCCTGCATCGGCAGGCGGACTCCCAACCACTGCGCCACCAGGGAAGCCCTCCTCATTTTTGATTATAGATATACAGACATAGAATTATAGACGTTGAACAAGATGTGGAAAATTCCTTCCAGTGCTAACTGTCTGTGTAATACGTCCACCAGCATAGGGACCTGGGCCCATTTCCCCCTTGAACTCATTAATCAGGTCCTTTCCATGAACATCCTCAGGTCAATTTAACCGTGACAGCTGCCCTGAGATGTGATCCTTCCCACGGCTCCCAGATCAAAAGAGAAAAATTTCTACAGGAAGGTATTTCTGGCCACTTCCAGAAAGCAGTCATTGGCAATGTTCAAATAACATGAGAAAAGCCAATCCACATACCGCTATATTTTACTTGCTGATTTTAGAAGTACTAAAATCTGTGCCTGCAGCAGAAGAGGGCCTCCCATGAGCACGTAAGATCCTTAGCGCCACCACGTACTGTACTTTTAAGTGCCGAGGTCAGGAAGGGAGTGTTCGCATTGGTTTCTAACAGACTACAAGGGCTACATGAGACTGTTCTTGACCTCACTAAAAAAAAGGGGGAAAAAAAATCTATCAGTAAATGGGAAAAGAAACTGAATTATAAAAATATTAAAGAAAATATTGGAATTTCTAAAAAATGATTGGGGATAGTGAAGGTTCTTCTAAGCAACAAACAACCCCAACATTTTAAAAGAAAATATCAGATTTGACCCTATGAAAAATTCTGTACAAAAAATAAGAAAAGTGTGTTTAAGTATATGCAAAATTAAAATACACTTTAAATATTTTGTGGTTTTAGTTGCCATGTATACCTCAGTAAAGCTGAAATAATTAAAAGACCGGCAAGTGATAGGGAGAAATGTTGCCAGTGTATTGATAAATACACATTTAATACCTAGAAAATATGAGTCTATGAGTAAGAAATTATACAAACTAATAGAAAATAGGAAAAAGATACAAAGAAATGATGCAAAAATAGAAAAAGAAATAGCCAATAGCATCTGAAAAGATACTCAGCTTGATAAAATCATGTGAAGATTATTGGTCATCGTAGGAGCAAAATTAAAAAATAGATATCAAGTATTGGCATATGGGGAAATAGGCATTCAGATATAATTGATATGCTTTAAATTGCTGCTGCCTATTTGGTGGGTAATTAGTGGTTTCAATTAAAATTTGCAGTTGCCTTCTTGGACCCAGCAGTCCTACTCCCAAGTATCTATTCCAAAGAACAATTCATACACATACACAAAGTTTTGCAAGTATGTTTATTTCCACATCCTCTGAAATAACAAGTATGTAATCTAAAAATAATATATAAGATATATGTTAAATAAGTAAATAAATATATAATAAAACATATTTACTATGTGAAAATTTTATATTTTATATAATATAAAGTATACAAATAAATTTATATAAATGTATATAATTATATATAAAATTATATATTTGAATAAATTATGGTATATCTATATTTGGATAGGCACAATAATTATAAGGAATGAGGAAAATTAATATACTACATGGAAAGAGCTCCCAGGTGGGCTAGGGCTCTTGCAAAAAACAAGTTACGTTAGAATGAGAGGGGAGGTAGAGGGAACATTAACTGTTTAGGTAATTTGTAATAATGAATATGTACACGGAAGTATTGGCATGTTATTTATACATAATTGTTAAATTTGAGGAAGACATTAAACAATGCAGGAAAGGAAAGAAAAGGGAAAAGATGGGAAGGGAGGGAAGGGAGAGGAAAGGAAGGAATGGGAAGTAAAACTTCTACATGAATCAGGCACTGAATTGTCAGGTTAAGAAGCATCTGGGCTCCTTACTAATGATTCATTCTAGAGGAGTCTCATTGCCTTCACCTAAATTTCTTTCGCCAAGAGAAATAGAGCAGAGTGATTCATAGCCCAGTCTCTAGAAGCAGGCAATTGGATTAAAGTGTACTCTACCTTACCAGATATATGATCTTGGTCCAGTTACTAGACCTCTCTGTATTTCAGTGTTCTCATGCGAAAGGGGGAGAAAATACTAACACCTACCACACAAAGTTCCTGTAAAGATTAAATGCATAAATCCTTGCAACAACATTGACACAGGGCAGACACCCAATAAACGTTAGTTCTAACTATCAGTACCAATGGGCATCCCCTGTCTTTTCTGGCTGAGAGTAACATGAAAGCACACTGCTCATTTTCCTTGCTTAGAATGCAAGGAGAGAAGGCTGTGTTGGAAGCCAACCCAGGTGTGAGTAGATCCAGGTGGACAGCACGGCCCCTGGCGTCATACAGCCTATAGACCTAGTAGGTTAGGTTCTAAGCCAAAAAAACAATCAATGCCTACTTTGCACTGTTGTAAGAGTTAAAAATATTCTTTGCATAGTGCTTAATAGTGCCTGTTAGTAAATGGTAGCTGTTATTATCATGGTCTGAGTCTATCTGAGCTGGCTTGTTTTAAAGTTTGGAAAATAATTCAACTTCATTAGTAGCACTGTTTGCAAAGAAACCTCATGACCAAAACGTAAGTCTAAACGTTGGACTATGAACCCAGAGTTCTTTCTAATTTTGGCTCTGTTGCCGACTTCTGTAGTGCCCTTTAAGAAGTCATTTAATCAAATGAAATATTCATTAATAATGATAAAGTCTGTAGCCAGAGCACATCTACTTGCAGAATCACTCTCTGTGATTATGCATGAACTTCATTTAAAATTCTTAAACTTCTGTTTGTATGTGTTCTGTGAAATCAGTAAGCTGCAAACTTGCACGGGATTTTTGCCTATGAGTTTTGGTTTACTCTAGTTACTCAGAAAGCTCCATGCCTATGTCATAGCATGCCTTGGGCAGCCCCCATGTTTGCTAGTCCCACTTGTTTGAACTCCTTTACCAGCTATTTCAGAGAGGTTGGGCAAGGTGGTTCTTACTGCACTATAGTGATTCCTTCCCTGGTATTCCATAGTTACTTGTCATATATTAACTCCAGTTGATTCCTCTTGCAAGTGACGATAGTGACACACCCACGCCATCCTTCCAACAGGAAATGTCTCTATCCAGTGTGAACCATAGCATTTTATCTCTAACCACTTAGGGTATATATGGTTTTCTACCCCACACTGTAATGGCATATCTTCCCTTTTAGATTATAAATGCCTTGAGGGATCAAAATGTATTTGTATAGCCTCATAAGCCTAATAAAAATACCTTATGATAAATTATGATCGAAAAATTAGAAGAAAGTCTATCCTGAGATTCGTTATATCTAGGAAAATTTAAAATTTCAGCACCATGATTTTCTAATGGTTAAAAAATACCAATATAATTAGTTATTACACTAGTGGCTTATTTTTTATCCTGATATTATGGCCTTCATAAGACGTAACATTTTATTTCGAAGAAATAAGTCCATAAGATTTAGCATTTTGTTTCAATTTAATGGATTGGAGAAAAATCAAAAAAGGTTAACTCCTTTATAAAGATGTCTTGAAAATTTAATGATAAGTCTTCTATGGTATAGAGTATTATGTACATGTACAATATAAATATAGGACTGGCCCTGAGGAATATTTTTTTTTTTTTTTTTTTTTTTTTTGGCTGCATGGCTTTTGGGATGTCAGTCCCCATCAGGGATTGAACCTGTGCCATGACAGTGAAAGCCTGGAATCCTAACCACTAGGCCACCAGGGAACTCCCAAGCAATATCTTTTATACATATTAGAACTGTATTAAAAAAATGGACCCGCGTCTCCTGCATCGGCAGGCGGACTCTCAAGCACTGCGCCACCAGGGAAGCCCCTGAGGAATATTTTTAAACTCCTTATAGTCTTAGTCTTTTATAAAAGCAACTTTCTTTGAACACTTACTGTGTATTATCTTATTCAGTCTTCACAAAAACTAACCCTAGAAATAGATTATTCATGCATCTATCATTCATTCAGTAAATATTTATTGGGACCCTGCCAGGTATCAGGTATGGTTCTGAGTACATTAGGATAAAACCGTTGAGGGGTGGAGAGGAGGAAGATACCCATCCTCCTGGAGCTTATGAAAGGAAGAAAGAGAGAGAACAAATAAACATCTAATAGAATATCATGTAGCAATAAATGTTATCCCCTCCCTCCCAAAAAACCCAAAGCTGCATAAGGAAAAGGATTGGGGAGGTTGGGGTGGGAGGGGGAATAGTTAACTCATATAAGATGTCCTGAAAGGCCTCTTTGAAGAGGTAGCATTTGAACATTTGAGACCTGAATGAAAGTAGGGAACAAATCATGTAGATAGCGTAAGAAAGAACATTCTAGGCAGAGGAAATCACAAGTGCCAATGTCCTGAGGTGAGAGCATAAAGTGAGGGTGGAAAGGTAGACAGAGGCGACACCCTGCAGGGCCTCTTGGGTCACAGCAAGAATCTTGAGGATTTTTGCTAAATGTAATAAGAAATAATTGAAGGGTTCTGAGCAGGTAATGACATCATCTTAATGACTTCTATACTAGACACATTAGTTACAGGTTGAGAATAGAATGGTGACTGAGACAAGAGTGAAAGTAGCATCTTGTTTTATTTTTTAACATTTAGATGTTGGACTTTATTGAATGCTTTTTCTGCATCTATTGAAGTGATCCGTATGGTTTTTCTCCTTTAATTAATATAGAAAATTACATTAAAATACATACTAATGTTTACCATCCGAACATAACATGAATAAACCATTCCTGTTCATAATGAATTCTTAGTGCATTACTCAATTCAACTTCCTTCTAATTTATCCAGGATATTTTCTGTGTCTATACGTGAAGTCGGCCTGTAATAATCTTTACTTACACAGTACTCACCCGATTTTGTTTCAAGGTTACACCAGCCTCATAAATTGGGCAGTTTCTCCTTTTCTACCATTTCTAGAATGGTTTTTATAAATAAATTATATCCATTGGAGATTTGACAAAACTAGCTTATAAAGCTGTCTGAAATATGGGTTGGAGTAAGCTATCTATACTAATGCATTTATTTAATGTTATCAGTCTACTCAGATTTTTTGAGCCTCTTCAGTCCATTTTGATAATTTGTTTTTTTCTAGATAATTAAAAATTTTCTCTCACTTTTCAAATTTATTTCCGTGAAGTTTTTAAGAGATTTAATCTGTCTTTTTTAATAAATTTAATTGTTTTAATTTTTATTTATTTTTTGCTGTGTTGGGTCTTTGTCGCTGCATGCGGGCTTTCTCCAGTTGCCGGGAGCAGGGGCTACGCTTCGTTGCGGTGCGCGGGCTTCTTATTGCGGTGGCTTCTCGTTGCGGGGCACGGGCTCTAGGCGCGGGCTTCAGTAGTTGTGGCTCGCGGGCTCTAGAGCACAGGCTCAGTAGCTGTGGTGCACAGGTTTAGTTGCTGTGCGGCATGTGGGATCTTCCCAGACCAGGGCACAAACCTGTGTCCCCTGCGTCGGCAGGCGGATTCTTAACCGCTGCGCCACCAGGGAAGCCCCAGATTTAATCTGTCTTACCTGTATTATGTCTTTTTTTCATTACTCTTTGCATTATTACCTTTGATCTGATTCCTCAAATTAGAAATCTAAAAGTCATCTTGTATTCCTCTCTTTTTATCACTCCCTGCATATGTTAGCAAGTCCCTCGATTTTTTTCTTCCAAAGTACATATTGAATTATTCTACTTCTCTCCATCTCTGTAGCCACCCCCTTAGTCATCTTCTGTTCTACTGTAATAGCCCTTTTAACTAGTCTCCCTACCTCAGTTCTTGCACACAACCTCACAACTACTCCAGCCTCATTTTACACCTCTTTCCCCATCACTCACTACACTTCAGCCATATTTGTTTTCTGTCAGTTCTTAGAATAGGCCAATCTCATTCCTGTCTTTGAGTTTTTGCCGATGTTCCTCCTGTCCTAAAACTCTTCCCTCACCTTTGAATTGACAGACTCCTCATCCTTTATGTATCAGCTTAAGCTGTGACCTCCTCAGAACGGCTGCCCCTAACAATTTTATCTGTAATGTTTCTCCCCCATTCATCCCCAAACAGTCTCAATCTGTTTCAAGCTATTTCAAATAGCTGTTTCAAGCTATTTGTCTCCTTCACTACATTTACCATGGTTTTAGTGACTCTTCCTTTTATTTGTGTGCTTACTTATCTAACATTTGTTTGTTTTCCTCGCTAGGTTGTAAACTTCATGAGATCAGTGTCTAAATATGCGTTGGATGCTGTTGTTTCTCCCTTGCCTACACAGTGCCTGGCACATGTCAGATGTTCAATAAACATTTGTTTAATAATTGAATAAATAAATAAATGAGTTCCAAGTAAAGTGATCAGTGTAAGCAAAGGCAAGGGGTAAGGAAGCCCAACATATAGATCAGGGAACTGCAAAACGTTCAGTGTAGTGAAAGAGCAGCATGTGAAAAGGGGGTTATGGGAGAGAAAGCGAAAAGATCATTTGCGACCAGATATGACATACAGGGAGTTGGAATTGTCTTAATTTGCCAGTGAGAATCCATTAAAGTTTTGAGCTCTGTCCTCTGACCATATATGATGAGCCTTTAGAAAAGAAGACAGAAATAACATATTGGATGTAGTATTGTTTAAAGAGAGTTTTAACAGACCCCCCCTCAAAAAAGTTGTGAAATTAGAAACTGATTAATTTACAACTTTTCAGCAACATACCGTACTTAAGCCACCAGCTAGTTTTCCAAGTTTCTGGAAGGACTTAGACATCCAAATCCAACAAGAAGAAAGTGATTGTAAATAGATTCCAATCATGTATTCTGAACAGTTCAAAGTACTATGCATGCAGTATCTCACTGATCCTCACAACTTGTGAGACAGTGATAGGGTGGATTTTCTTTCTGTAGTTAGAGTTTATTTTCTCTGTCTTGTGGTCACTAGAAGCCTCTGGCATACTGTTGACTCTCAATAAACGCTAATAAAAGGTATATAACTATAGCAGTATTTCTAAATGTCCAGTGGGATTTTTTGGTTAACTGTTGTAAAGATATTTCTAAGCCTGAACGTTAAATTAAATGACAGCTCAAAAAGAAAGGAGAAAGAGCACCTTGGGAAGGTGGAGAGAAAATAAAGAAGCATGTTATAAATGACAATTTCCAGACATGATATTTTGAATTAAAGTTATAACCTTGAGGTTCGCCTCGTGATATTTTAAAAATTAAGAAAACAAGGTGTTATGAATAATTTCAAAATTAGTTGTGGCTCATAGCCAAAGCTTTAGATTTGCATTTCTTTCATTAAACCCAGGAAAGGAGAAAAGTTTTTGGATGAAAGGGAAATGAAAACCAAACAGCCAAATAAATATACTGGACAATTTCCTAGCTATCATCTCCAATAGGAAACACCAAATTATTTTTCTGCTAATAATTTCGAAAGTGGGGTGAGTGAAAGTAAAATTAATTCTTTCAAAGCATTTTAGGAATACAGAGAAGTTTGCCCATTCTTTTTGGTGTCTTTAATACCAGGCAAAGTAGCTTAGGCTGTATCCTCAGGCAATATGAATTAATGAAAGATTACTGAATAGGGATGTGACATAATATGGGCTATATTCATCTGTAAAATGTAGGACTGAACCGAATATGGAGAAGTAAAAGGCAAGCAGACCAGTTAGGAAACACTGAATTAATATAGTTGAGAAATAGCAGGGTCAGATTTAGGGAGAGGATTGCAAAAGGGAAAAAGAAAATTGGTAAGCTCTTTTCTTTATTCCAAGCAGTGCAGTACATATTATACATGTATAACTGACTTTAGCAGTTACTGCTTGGAAGAAGGAACTAATCCAATGGGCTAGTTAGTAGTAGTATTCTCTTTTTCCAGGTTAGGAATCTGAGGCCCAAAGAGGTTAAATGACTTACCCAGTGTCACCAGCTCAGAAAGTAGAGCCCTGATGGGAGTAGAACAGAGTCTTGGGAACTGATTGGATGCCAGGCTGAAAAGGAAAGATGAGTAAAAGATGAGGCCCAGGTTGTCAGCCTGATTCATTTTGGTGGTAAAGTTAACAAAAGTGGGCAAGTCAGGAGGAGGAACTGGTTTGGGTGGCTGATGGGGAATTCAGTGTTGGACCTGATAAGTTTATCAAGTGGAATATATTGATGGACGAGTCAGTTAGTGTGTTAAAAATAGAAATCTGAACCTTAGCAGAATGGTCAGGGCTGCAGATAGAAATTTGGAAACTCTCAACTTAAAGCTAAACAGTAAGAGCAAATGAAATACAGAACATAGATTCCAAGAGCAAATTATTATTATCCCATTGAGGTGATAGGGTAAAAAAGGTCAGTGTAAGCATAAATAATTTCTCTTTGCTTGGAAAAAAAAAAAAAAAGACATTTTCTTTCTACTATCTCTTCCTAAAATAAGCCAATAATTGAACCTCAGACAATCATCATCATACAGTAGAGAGAGTTAGTTGCTGTTTCCTAAAGGCTGTATATGTGACAATCTATTTCCTATGGGCTGCATTCCTCAACC
Source organism: Lipotes vexillifer (assembly GCF_000442215.2). NCBI lineage: Eukaryota > Metazoa > Chordata > Mammalia > Artiodactyla > Lipotidae > Lipotes > Lipotes vexillifer. Next base: position 385,397 of record NW_006775771.1, on the reverse strand, counting down.
TAAGTCTGATTTCCCTGTTAGAAGCATAAGGAAATGTTTCCTTCATTCGGCTCCATTACTCTTGCTTCAGAGTCTCCCCTTTAGCCAAGCTTGTTTTAGCTGGGAATGACTGTAGACAGATGGAAATCTGTCCCCAGATCTCTTGCAGCTTCCGTGGTTCTTTTTTATGCTTCCAGAAAAACCTGTGGATGTTTCAGAAGCAAAAGACAGTATTACTTTTAACTTACTGTTTATTTACTTAGATTTCTCCACGTGTCAGGGGGTGTGCTGTTAAAAATCAGCTCAGCAAAGCTTTTGCTGAGAATTTGGGTGACAGCTGCTACGTATGGGACAGGAGGGACGTGCAGTCAGCCCTACCACAGCCTTATCCAGATGCAGTTCAGTCAGAGAGGTCAGCACCGTCTCAGAGCAAGCAAGACATCAGAGCAGCCCCAGTTCGGCTTTAGTGTTTTGGCCCATCTGGGGCCATCATCTTTTGTCTTGGGTTCTGTAGTTTCCTTCTTCCTGGAAATTTCTATAAAAATCCTGATATGTGGTAGAATAGGGTTATTGCTTTGCTTAAGTAGTCCAAAAAAATCAGATCCTAGTTATCCATCACTTGCCTTTTTCTTTTTCTTCTACTTGCTTGCCATCTAATAAAATATAGCTTTGAAGGAATTAACTGGTAAAACAAATATTTTGTTAGCAATAGTGGCAAAACAGAATTACTTATAGTCAGTAACTTCTAAAAGTATTGATGATTCTCAAAGACAAGTCAGCAAAGGTAGCCTTAGGGAATGTAGTTCCAGCAATATGCTATTCAAAACAGTGCTGCCTCATAGCAATTTTCATCAACTGAGGAATAAAATAATAGTATTCAACTAGTATTGTGACACTAAATGCTGTATACACTCGTAGAACAATGTAATTCTATATCTAAAAGGCACCACAGGGGAAGACCTTACACAAGTAAGAGGCAATGTGCTCCAGCAGATTGAGTGAGCTGTAGGATGAAACAGATAGAAGTGAGGCTAGCTCTGGCATTTACTATGGGCATTTATGGTGTAAGTTATTTAAATTATCTACAATAATGCCCTCACATTGTTGTGAATGTCAAATGCTGAAATACATTTAAATGCCTGGCAGTTTCTTTCAGCAAATAATTATTGATCATCTACTAATCTCACCATGCTGGATGGGGGGAAAAGGAGAGGGAAATAGAGGGAAATGAGAAACACATGGTCTCTATCCTCGAAGACAAACATTAAACAAGTAATTTAAAGAGTCGCGCATATAACAAAACAGGTACAGGATGCTGTACAGTAGGGGCTCAATACATAGTAGCTATCATCAGCTGATAGAATTATCACGAGTTGTTTTATGAATTATTTTAACTAAAAAATCTTTGCAAATCATTACTATGTCAGGAAATAGGGAAAATCATTTCTATTTTAAGAGAAAAACAAGCTGTTAAGTGTTAAAGTGAGACTTTAGTCTGTATTTATGAACTGAAATGAATTGGTTGGAGTACCAAGTTTAGAATACTTGTGTGATAGCCTGTTAAATCTAAATTGCCAATTTAAAATTCCTTCAACCCCCGGCCCTCTTATCTGTTGGCATTTAGCCTCATCCTTAATTAAGAACACAATCTTTAGAGTCAGACGTACTTGGTTCTCAATGTTCGTTCTGACTCTACTAGCTATATATCCTTGGGCAAATTTTAACCCTAAACTTTCCTTCTTTGTAAGTTGAGAATAATAACAAATCTTTTCTCCAAGTTGTCAAGGAAAAAGCATTTAGCAGTAAGTGCTTAACAAATGCTGGCTTTCACCGTTTGTTACCCCATAGTAGGTACTGTGCAAGAGTGAACAAGTCTGTCCTCAAGAGTTTGTAGTACAGTAGAAGAGATGGATATTTAAATAGGGAATTATGAAACAGTTAATTGCTACAGTAGGAAGAGCACACAGTGCTGTGTTGGGGATGCATCATAATGCCCTGGGCTACCATGGAGAGATGAATAAGAAATCTCTGGCTTGGTGAGTTATGCTAAGCAAGGAGAAGCAAGACATGTACCTACAAACTACACTAGAAAGCGTAAGTGTATAAGGTGGTAAGTACCTTAAGGAAAACCAATCTGTTGTAGAGGTTTCTTGTGATGGAAGGTATCTCACCTTATACATATAGTTTGGGAGCCAACACATGCTTTTAAGGAACGGTGTTTATGAACCTCAAAACTAATGGAAATTTTATTGACACAAACCCTTCACTGTGCACAGTATACAGAGTTCTCAGCCCCTAATAAGAGATAGGTAGCCCCTATTATGCACTTATTGTCCAGTTTGTTGTGCCCACAAATATAAAACTCCATAGGAAATGTACTTGAGGCTAGCATCTAATGATTAGATCCTCTAGTATTCTCTTTTGAGAAACCCAAATGGCAGGAAGATTTCAGTCACAGCAAATTAATTGCCATTTTATAATGACATATTCACTTTTTTTCCAGCTTAACATTAAGAAACAAATCCTGGCATGGGGCTTCCAACCTTAAAGCCTCCTGAAATATTCAAAATATCTTGAACAATGCAATTTTCTGTGCTATTGTTCTCACCATTGCAGCTGTGCACATCGAGTAGAAATAAATCACTCAGGGTGTCAGGATTGGCACGGCATTTGTTAAGGCAAAAACATTCAATGCTCATAGGTCCATTATGTATTAAAATATTGATTTTTCCATAGAAGAGGAATGACCTTAAAATTCATGTTTCACTTAAAAAGAAATAAAAATACCTAACTGGAGGCCTTATATATATTTGAAACTTAATCTTTCAAGTTTATGTATTATGGTTCACATAGGCAATATGTAAGTTTTATTATATTGCACACTTTTTAAGAGAGAGCTGCAGCGCAACTAAAGAACATCAAAACTCTAAGATGGGGCTTCCCTGGTGGCGCAGTGGTTCGGAGTCCGCCTGCCGATGCAGGGGACACGGGTTCGCGCCCTGGTCCGCGAAGATCCCACATGCCGCGGAGCGGCTGGGCCCGTGAGCCATGGCCGCTCGTGAGCCTGCGCGTCCGGAGCCTGTGCTCCGCAACGGGAGAGGCCACAACAGTGAGAGCCCCGTGTACCGCAAAAAAAAAACCTGAAAGATGAATATGTGTTTTTGGTGATTTTTACTTGAGTCGGTTAAATTTAAGAAGCCAGCTGTCTGCTTCCTGACCATAATTCTAGTTTTTCACAGCCAACTGAGCAGATAGGACATTTCCAACTCAAACCAAATATTTATGGCAATTTATTAATAGTTTTAGTAAGTTCAGGAAAACAAAAAGTAGAAACATTTGACTTAAAAGAAGCTCCTAAATACTGGTTGTTACGGGCTGAACTGTATTCCTCCTTCCCCCACCCCACAAGTCCATATGTTGAAGCCCTGACCCCCAGTACCTCAGAATGGAAGTTAAGGACTGTAATTCAGTTGCAGTTAAGGGCTGTAAAGAGGTGATTTCGTTAGAATGCGGTCCTTAGGGTGGGCCCTAATCCGGTATTACTGATGTCTTTGTAAGAAGAAATTTGAACATAGACACATACAAAAGACCATGTGAGGACACAGCAAGAAGGCAGTCATCTGCAAGCCAGGGAGAGAGGTCTCGCCTGGAGGGGTGGGATAGGGAGGGTGGGAGGGAGGGAGACGCAAGAGGGAAGAGATATGGGAATATATGTATATGTATAACTGATTCACTTTGTTATAAAGCAGAAAGTAACACACCACTGTAAAGCAATTATACCCCAATAAAGATGTTAAAAAACAAAACAAAACAAAAAAGAAACCAAGCTGCTGATATCCCGAACTCGGACTTCTAGACTCCAGAACTGTGAGAAAATTAATTTGTTGTGTAAGCCACTCAGTCTGTAGTATTTTATTTATTTTTTTTATTTTTTTTTTTTAACATCTTTATTGGGGTATAATTGCTTTACAATGGTGTGTTAGTTTCTGCTTTATAACAGAGTGAGTCAGTTATACATATATATATGTTCCCATATCTCTTCCCTCTTTGTCTCCCTCCCTCCCACCCTCCCTATCCCACCCCTCCAGGCGGCCACAAAGAACCGAGCCGGTTTCCCTGTGCCATGCGGCTGCTTCCCACTGGCTATCTACCTTACGTTTGTTAGTATATATATGTCCATGTCTCTCTCTCGCCCTAACACACCTCACCCTTCCCCCTCCCCATATCCTCAAGTCTGTTCTCCAGTAGGTCTCTGTCTTTATTCCTGTTTTACCCCTAGGTTCTTCATAACATTTTTTTTTCTTAAATTCCATATATATGTGTTAGCATACGGTATTTGTCCTTCTCTTTCTGACTTACTTCACTCCGTATGACAGACTCTAGATCTATCCACCTCATTACAAATAGCTCAATTTCGTTTCTTTTTATGGCTGAGTAATATTCCATTGTATATATGTGCCACATCTTCTTTATCCATTCATCCGACGGCGGGCACTTAGGTTGTTTCCATCTCCGGGCTATTGTAAATAGAGCTGCAATGAACATTTTGGTACATGACTCTTTCTGAATTCTGGTTTCCTCAGGGTATATACCTAGTAGTGGGATTGCTGGGTCATATGGTAGTTCTATTTGTAGTTTTTTAAGGAACCTCCATACTGTTCTCCATAGTGGCTGAACCAATTCACATTCCCACCAGCAGTGCAAGAGTGTTCCCTTTTCTCCACACCCTCTCCAGCATTTATTGTTTCTAGATTTTTTGATGATGGCCATTCTGACTGGTGTGAGATGATATCTCATTGTAGTTTTGATTTGCATTTCTCTAATGATTAATGATGTTGAGCATTCTTTCATGTGTTTGTTGGCAGTCTGTATATCTTCTTTGGAGAAATGTCTATTTAGGTCTTCTGCCCATTTTTGGATTGGGTTGTTTATTTTTTTGTTATTGAGCTGCATGAGCTGCCTGTAAATTTTAGAGATTAATCCTTTGTCAGTTGATTCATTTGCAAATATTTTCTCCCATTCTGAGGGCTGTCTTTTGGTCTTGTTTATGGTTTCCTTTGCTGTGCAAAAGCTTTGAAGTTTCATTAGGTCCCATTTGTTTATTTTTGTTTTTATCTCCATTACTCTAGGAGATGGGTCAAGAAGGATCTTGCTGTGATTTATGTCATAGAGTGTTCTGCCTATGTTTTCCTCTAAGAGTTTGATAGTTTCTGGCCTTACATTTAGGTCTTTAATCCATTTTGAGCTTATTTTTGTGTATGGTGTTAGGGAGTGATCTAATCTCATACTTTTACATGTACCTATCCAATTTTCCCAGCACCACTTATTGAAGAGGCTGTCCTTTCTCCACTGTATATTCCTGCCACCTTTATCAAAGATAAGGTGACCATATGTGCATGGGTTTATCTCTGGGCTTTCTATCCTATTCCATTGATCTATCTTTCTGTTTTTGTGCCAGTACCATACTGTCTTGATTACTGTAGCTTTGTAGTATAGTCTGAAGTCAGGCAGCCTGATTCCTCCAGCTCCATTTTTTGTTCTCAAGATTGCTTTGGCTATTCGGGGTCTTTTGTGTTTCCATACAAATTGTGAAATTTTTTGTTCTAGTTCTGTGAAAAATGCCAGTGGTAGTTTGATAGGGATTGCATTGAATCTATAGATTGCTTTGGGAAGTAGAGTCATTTTCACAATGTTGATTCTTCCAATCCAAGAACATGGTATATCTCTCCATCTGTTTGTATCATCTTTAATTTCTTTCATCAGTGTCTTATAATTTTCTGCATACAGGTCTTTTGTCTCCTTAGGTAGGTTTATTCCTAGATATTTTATTCTTTTTGTTGCAATGGTAAATGGGAGTGTTTTCTTGATTTCACTTTCAGATTTTTCATCATTAGTATATAGGAATGCCAGAGATTTCTGTGCATTAATTTTGTATCCTGCTACTTTACCAAATTCATTGATTAGCTCTAGTAGTTTTCTGGTAGCATCTTTAGGATTCTCTATGTATAGTATCATGTCATCTGCAAACAGTGACAGCTTTACTTCTTCTTTTCCGATTTGGATTCCTTTTATTTCCTTTTCTTCTCTGATTGCTGTGGCTAAAACTTCCAAAACTATGTTGAATAAGAGTGGTGAGAGTGGGCAACCTTGTCTTGTTCCTGACCTTAGTGGAAATGCTTTCAGTTTTTCGCCATTGAGGATGATGTTGGCTGTGGGCTTGTCATATACGGCCTTTATTATATTGAGGAAAGTTCCCTCTACACCTACTTTCTGCAGGGTTTTTATCATAAATGGGTGTTGAATTTTGTCAAAAGCTTTCTCTGCATCTATTGAGATGATCATATGGTTTTTCTCCTTCAATTTGTTAATATGGTTAATCACATTGATAGATTTGCGTATATTGAAGAATCCTTGCATTCCTGGAATAAACCCCACTTGATCATGGTGTATGATCCTTTTAATGTGCTGTTGGATTCTGTTTGCTAGTATTTTGTTGAGGATTTTTGCATCTATGTTCATCAGTGATATTGGCCTGTAGTTTTCTTTCTTTGTGACATCCTTGTCTGGTTTTGGTATCAAGGTGATGGTGGCCTCGTAGAATGAGTTTGGGAGTGTTCCTCCCTCTGCTATATTTTGGAAGAGTTTGAGAAGAATAGGTGTTAGCTCTTCTCTAAATGTTTGATAGAATTCGCCTGTGAAGCCATCTGGTCCTGGGCTTTTGTTTGTTGGAAGATTTTTAATCACAGTTTCAATTTCAGTGTTTGTGATTGGTCTGTTCATATTTTCTATTTCTTCCTGATTCAGTCTTGGCAGTTTGTGCATTTCTAAGAATTTGTCCATTTCTTCCAGATTGTCCATTTTATTGGCATAGAGTTGCTTGTAGTAATCCCTCATGATTTTTTGTATTTCTGCAGTGTCAGTTGTTACTTCTCCTTTTTCATTTCTGATTCTATTGATTTGAGTCTTCTCCCTTATTTTCTTGATGAGTCTGGCTAATGGTTTATCAATTTTGTTAATCTTCTCAAAGAACCAGCTTTTAGTTTTATTGATCTTTGCTATTGTTTCCTTCATTTCTTTTTCATTTATTTCTGATCTGATTTTTATGATTTCTTTCCTTCTGCTAACTCTGGGGTTTTTTTGTTCTTCTTTCTCTAATTGCTTGAGGTGCAAGGTTAGGTTGTTTATTCGAGATGTTTCCTGCTTCTTAAGGTGGGCTTGTATTGCTATAAACTTCCCTCTTAGAACTGCTTTTGCTGCATCCCATAGGTTTTGGGTCGTTGTATCTCCATTGTCATTTGTTTCTAGGTATTTTTTAATTTCCTCTTTGATTTCTTCAGTGATCACTTCGTTACTAAGTAGTGTATTGTTTAGCCTCCATGTGTTTGTATTTTTTACTGCTCTTTTCCTATAATTGATATCTAATCTCATGGCGTTGTGGTCGGAAAAGATACTTGATATAATTTCAATTTTCTTAAATTTACCAAGGCTTGATTTGTGACCCAAGATATGATCTATCCTGGAGAATGTTCCATGAGCACTTGAGAAAAATGTGTATTCTGTTGTTTTTGGATGGAGTGTCCTATAAATATCAATTAAGTCCATCCTGTTTAATGTATCATTTAAAGCTTGTGTTTCCTTATTTATTTTCATTTTGGATGATCTGTCCATTGGTGAAAGTGGGGTGTTGAAGTCCCCTACTATGAATGTGTTACTGTCGATTTCCCCTTTTATGGCTGCTAGTTTTTGCCTTATGTATTGAGGTGCTCCTATGTTGGGTGCATAAATATTTACAATTGTTATATCTTCTTCTTGGATCGATCCCTTAATCATTATGTAGTGTCCTTCTTTGTCTCTTCTGATAGTCCTTATTTTAAAGTCTATTTTGTCTGATATGAGAATTGCTACTCCAGCTTTCTTTTGGTTTCCATTTGCATGGAATATCTTTTTCCATCCCCTTACTTTCAGTCTGTATGTGTCTCTAGGTCTGAAGTGGGTCTCTTGTAGACAGCATATATATGGGTCTTGTTTTTGTATCCATTCAGCCAATCTGTGTCTTTTGGTGGGAGCATTTAGTCCATTTACATTTAAGGTAATTATCGATATGTATGTTCCTATTCCCATTTTCTAAATTGTTTTGGGTTCGTTATTATAGGACTTTTCCTTCTCTTGTGTTTTTGTCTAGAGAAGTTCCTTTAGCATTTGTTGTAAAGCTGGTTTGGTGGTGCTGAACTCTCTCAGCTTTTGCTTGTCTGTAAAGGTTTTAATTTCTCCATCAAATCTGAATGAGATCCTTGCTGGGTAGAGTAATCTTGGTTGCAGGTTTTTCTCCTTCATCACTTTCAGTATGTCCTGCCACTCCCTTCTGGCTTGTAGAGTTTCTGCTGAGAGATCAGCTGTTAACCTTATGGGGATTCCCTTGTGTGTTATTTGTTGTTTTTCCCTTGCTGCTTTTAATATGCTTTCTTTGTATTTAGTTTTTGACAGTTTGATTAATATGTGTCTTGGCGTATTTCTCCTTGAATTTATCCTGTATGGGACTCTCTGTGCTTCCTGGACTTGATTAACGATTTCCTTTCCCATATTAGGGAAGTTTTCAACTATAATCTCTTCAAATATTTTCTCAGTCCCTTTCTTTTTCTCTTCTTCTTCTGGAACCCCTATAATTCGAATGTTGGTGCGTTTAATGTTGTCCCAGAGGTCTCTGAGACTGTCCTCAGTTCTTTTCATTCTTTTTTCTTTATTCTGCTCTGCAGTAGTTATTTCCACTATTTTATCTTCCAGGTCACTTATCCGTTCTTCTGCCTCATTTATTCTGCTATTGATCCCATCTAGAGTATTTTTCATTTCATTTATTGTGTTGTTCATCATTGTCTGTTTCATCTTTATTTCTTCTAGGTCCTTGTTAACTGCTTCTTGCATTTTGTCCATTCTATTTCCAAGATTTTGGATCATCTTTACTATCATTATTCTGAACTCTTTTTCAGGTAGACTGCCTATTTCCTCTTCATTTGTTAGGTCTGGTGGGTTTTTATCCTGCTCCTTCATCTGCTGTGTGTTTTTCTGTCTTCTCATTTTGCTTATCTTACTGTGATTGGGTTCACCTTTTTGCAGGCTGCAAGTTCGTAGCTCCCGTTGTTTTTGATGTCTGTCTCCAGTGGCTAAGGTTGGTTCAGTGCGTTGTGTAGGCTTCCTGGTGGAGGGGACTAGTGGCTGTGTTGTGGTGTATGAGGCTAGATCTTGTCTCTCTAGTGGGCAGGTCCACGTCTGGTGGTGTGTTTTGGGGTGTCTGTGGACTTATTATGATTTTAGGCAGCCTCTCTGCTAGTGGGTGGGGTTGTGTTCCTGTTTTGCTATATGGTTGGCATAGGTTGTCCAGCACTGTAGCTTGCTGGTCGTTGAGCGAAGCTGGGTGCTGGTGTTGAGATGGAGATCTCTGGGAGATTTTCGCCGTTTGATATTATGTGGGGCTGGGAGGTCTCTTCTTGACGAGTGTTCTGAAGTTGGCTCTCCCACCTCAGAGGCAGAGTCCTGACTCCTGGCTGGAGCAGCAAGAGCCTTTCATCCACTCGGCTCAGAATAAAAGGGAGAGAAAGTAGAGAGAATTAGTATAAGTAGGAGGAAATAGGAAAGAAAGAAAGAAAGAAAGAAAGAGAGGAGGGAAGGAAGGAAGGAGGGAAGGAAGAAAGAAAGAAAGAAGAAAAGAAAGGAAGAAGGCAAGAAGGAAAGAAAGGAGGGAGGGAGGGAGGAGGGAAGGAAGGAAGGAATGAGGGAAGGAAGGAAAAAATACAGAAAGAAAGAAGATACAGTAAAATAAAATAAAGTATAATAAAGTTATTGAATTAAAAAAATAATTATTTAGAGGAAAAAAAAAAGGGAAGGATAGAACCTTAGGACAAATGGTGGAAGCAAAGTTATAGAGACAAAATCTTACATAGAAGCATACACATATACCCTCACAAAAAGAGGTAAAGTGGAAAAAATCATAAAACTTGCTCTCCAAGTCCACCTCCTCAATTTGGGACGATTCGTTGTCTCAAAAAGGGAAGGAAGGAAGGAAAGATAGAAAGAAGGTAAAGTATAACAGAGTTCTTTAAATTAAAATTAATTATTAAGAAAAAAATTAAAAAAAAAAATGGTCGGATAGAACGCTGGGACAAATGGTGGAAGCAAACCTATACAGACAAGATCTCACACAGAAGCATACACATACACATTCACAAAAAGAGGAAAAGGGGAAAAAATCATAGATCTTGCTCTAGAAGTCCGCCTCCTCAATTTGGGATGATTCGCTGTCTATTCATGTATTCCACAGAGGCAGGGTACATCAAATTGATTGTGTAGCTTTAATCCGCTGTTTCTGAGGCTGCTGGGAGAGATTTCCCTTTTTCTTCTTTGTTCTCACAGCTCACAGGGGCTCAGCTTTCGACTTGGCCCTGCCTCTGCGTGTAGGTCGCTGGAGGGCGTCTGCTTTTTGCTCAGACAGGACGGCGTTAAAGGAGCCGCTGACTCGGGGGCTCTGGCGCTCTCAGGCCGGGGGCAGGGAGGGGCACGGAGTGCGGAGCGGTCCTGCGGCGGCAGAAGTCGGCGTGACGTTGCCCCAGCCTGAGGCCCGCCGTGTGTTCTCCCTGAGAAATTGTCCCTGGATCCCGGGAACCTGGCAGTGGCGGGCTGCACAGGCTCCCCGGAAGAGGGGTGGGGGCAGTGACCTGTGCT
>NW_006775771.1:342261-374643 GCF_000442215.2 Lipotes vexillifer | reverse complement strand
GCAGCAGCAGCCTTAGCGTCTCCTGCCCGTCTCTGGTTTCCGAGCTTTTCTCGCGCCCGTCTCTGGAGCTCCTTTAGGCAGCGCTCTTAAAACCCCTCTCCTCGCGCCCCAGGAAACACAGAGGCAAGAAAAGGTCTCTTGCCTCTTGGGTAGGTCCAGACTTTTCCCCGGACTCCCTCCCGGCTAGCCGTGGCGCACTTACCCCTTCAGGCTGTGTTCACGCCGCCAACCCCAGTCCTCTCCCTGCGCTCCGACCGAAGCCCGAGCCTCAGCTCCCAGCCCCGCCCGCCCCGGCGGGTGAGCACACAAGCCTCTCGGGCTGGTGAGTGCCGGTCGGCACCGATCCTCTGTGCGGGAATCTCTCCGCTTTGCCCTCCGCGCCCCTGTTGCTGTGCTGTCCTCCGCGGCTCCGAAGCTCCCCGCTCCGCCTCCCGCAATCTCTGCCCGCGAAGGGGCTCCTAGTGTGTGGAGACCTTTCCTCCTTCACGGCTCCCTCCCACTGGTGCAGGTACCGTCCTTATCCTTTTGTCTCTGTTTATTCTTTTTTCTCTTGCCCTACCCAGGTACGTGGGGAGTTTCTTGCCTTTTGGGAGGTCTGAGGTCTCCTGCCAGCGTTCAGTAGGTGTTCTGTAGTCTGTAGTATTTTATTATGGCAGCCCCAGCAAACTAATATAGCTATGGATTTCAGTCATACGATTCCCACCCTACACATCCCCTTAATATGAATAATTGACTGCTGCCTGGATTCTTTTTTTAAAAAGACACCTGGACAAGAATAATTACGGTTTTGGAGACGCTGGTGTTATGACTTGTTGATTGGCCAGAAATGGGGCTCATGTTACTGAAGGGTCAAGCTGAGCAATACTCCCCTTTGAATGGAGTCAGAAGAGGCTCCTGGGACAAGGTCATGACCCCTGTCTGTAACTGAGGCCACCAATAGTCAAGATACTTTTTGATATAAAAATAATAGGTTACCTCTGTCTAGACCGAGACCTATGCTAATTTCCAGTTGCTCTTTGTGCAATAAATTTTGGGATTAAATCAGCATACATGTTTCTCATAAATCCTGACCTGCATGACCTACCCACACCCACCTCATCCCTAGAATTCTAGGCCTCTCCAAAAATCTCTGCCTTCTCTGAATGACGAATAAGAAGTGTGTGTCCATCTGCGACCTCATAAATCATGATAGCCTTTTCTTTACACCTAATGTGGTCTCACACTCTTAGAATGATATTTCATGGCTCTTGATGACTGAGAGCAAGGTCATTCTAAGGATTCCAACAGCTCTGTAGTCTCTGAAGACCCCAATGCTATTTCACTACAGGTTCAGTTTCTGTCTTTTGTGCAAGAACTGTTTGAACTGAATAGTGAGATTGAGCCATTCCCTAAAACAAAACCTATTCCAAAGAAGCTCCACCATGGTATTTTACGCATTTCAAAGCTATTTATTATTTGTCTCTCCATGGGGACAAATATTCTGGCATTTCTCCACTTAAATTCCAAGAATTTCTGGATTTTATTGTGAGCTTTTGGAGGCTTTCCCTGACTTGGAAATTTTTTCTGCTCTTCTTGTTTGTGCTTACATTCTTGCAAGAACAAGTATAAAAACTCAGTAATCCCAGCCGTCTATATCTTTGAAAATGGCACCTCCGGTTTAGGATTCCATCTGGCTAGATGTTTAGACATTTTAGAGTTTTTGCTACTCCTGCTGCTAGGTTATTGCCAAGATATTGCTGCATTTGCTTTGAGTGAGTGTTTCATGCAAGGGGCCGTCAGGTGCTGGAAAGGAGAGAGAGCTACAAGTTCACTGAACAAGCAGGCACAGTTTGATGCCTGTTTTGTGCTTGCTGGCTGATAAGTCACAGTTGGCACAATGGAATTCTGTCTGAGACTTTATTTCTTTGTAACATATCGCCTGGTAAAGAGGTAATTGGGTGGGGAAGATCTATAGGTCTCATCTCCTTCCAACCATTGAAGGGCACTGGGGCAGGGGTGGGGGGGTGGGTGTGGAGGGAGAGAGAGGGAGAGAGGGAAGGAAAAAAGGGAAGGAGTGAAAAATATGGGATGGTTAAACCATTAAGTTTCCCTGTAACAGTCAAAATCCCTAGCAAACTCAAGTAAGTCCGGGGGCACGCATCCTGTACTGGAGAGTTGGGAAAATACTAGGAGACTGCATTTCCTTCCACAGCTTGTGAGGGAGCAGAGGAAAGCAGGATGGGAAGCCTCAGGGAAACGTAAACTAGAGATTCATTAAACCTTTTTCCAGGGCCTGTCACAGAGAGGAATGAGGAAGAGAAGAGACACACCCTGGGCTCACACAGTGCCCTTAAGGACTCAAGTTAGTGGGGTGCCATTGTCCTGCTGTCCTCCTTTTCCCCACCTGTCCTGTCCATCGACTCTCGCTCTTTACCATTAAAACCTTGCCTTATATTCTTGAACGTTTTAGTTGGACAAATCTATTTATACTCCTTCTTATTCAACACCCTCAATTTCCTGAACTAATATTAAATTATTCTTATCACCGTTATATTCACAATATTCTGTGATTTTAGCACTTTTTTCCCATAAATGTGCAAGTTGATATGTGCATTATGATTTATTTCTGCATTTTTGTGTTTCCTGCCTGCCAACAGTATAAATATGTTCTGTAAACAGTGCGGCTTAAAAAGTACTCTTGCTTGGCTCTTCAGGGAGGCTTTTCTTGTACTGCATAGTTTCTATCCAGTCACTCCCAGAATAAGAACAACAACACACAACTCTGTACTGGGAATACCCACCAAGTGATGGACTGCGGGATCTGCCCCAGGGGTGGCCAGGGCCATATTTAGACGTAAATCAAAGAGGAGCCTGAGATCTGTTAGGAACAGACACGTTTGCTTTCTATTTAGAATCAAAAGTGGAAACTGACCATTCTTTGGTTGCATTACAAGAAAACCAGTAAAACACGGTTTTTATGGTTTTCACACTCTCTGGAATGCATGGAATATGAGACCCTAGCAGACCCTTTTGGAAAGCAGAACCGTGAGATGATTTTTATACCCTTCACACTCCCTGGTGTATTTTAATCTCTCTGACTTCTCCTTAAACAATTACAAGTATCTGTTGGGGCAGATCCAGTGAGCAAAAAGAATATAAGATCTTGAAATTTACCATTTGCCCATCAATTTCTTTTCTGGGTTGAGTTTCCTGACACTGACCTCTAAGAAAACTTTTAGAAGAAAGTAACCAGCTTGAATCTTTTTTCACATAAATTTCTGCAACTGTAGCTGAGTTTTATGTTTTAGTTTTTGTTTTTTGCTTAGTCATACATGAATAAACAGAGCTCAGCTGTTATGCTGGTAAAGGGCATAAAAATTACATACCTACTGAGAAGTGAACTTTAAAATAGAGAAAAGCTCTTGGAAAAAGTGTTAAATATAACAGATAGAACAAGTTCACATTTGAATTCGAACGCACGATTTTCAGTCATTGTCAGTAAGTGGTGAGAATCCTTACCATTGTTCATTTAACTAAGCCCAATATCCAGAGACTTACATTTGTATTTCAAGGGGAGATTATATCACAAATGAGGTTACTGTACTACAATATAGCAGGTTTTATATACACGCATATACGCATGCACACATAAAACAGGAACAAAAACCCTTTCACCTATGTAAAAGGTAACTAATTATTACCTCAGGGTGTTATGAAGGTGCTATTTAATTTTCTATTACATCTTGAATCAGTAATTTACAGTTTTCAAGTAATTTGTTTATTTCATCTAAATGATCAAATTTGTTGGCAAAAAAGCTATTCATAATTTTTCTTTACTATTCTTTTCATATCAGTTAGACCTGTAGTGAGTACCATTCTTTCATGCTTGTTATTGGTAATTTGTGTCTTTCTTTTTTCTTGATCAGTTGAGTTGGGAGTTTAGCAATTTTGTTGCTCATTCAGAGAACCTATTTTTTACTGTGCTAATTTCTCTATTGCTTGTCAGTTGTCTGTTCCAGTTACTTGTACTCATATCTTTACGATTACTTTCCTTTTCTTACCCTAGATTTAATTTACTCTCTTTTTCTAGATTCTTAAGGTGAAAGCATTGATAATTTATTTTAAAACTTTCTTCTTTTCTAGAATAAGCATTTAAAGTTATAAAGTTTCTTCTAAACATTGTTTAAGCTGCATCATACAAATTTTAATATGATGTATTTTCTTTACCATTCAGTTAAAAATATTTTCTGATTCCCCTTGTAATTTTTCTCTGACCCATGAGTTGTTTAGAAGTGTATTATGCCAAGCATTTCCTCTAGATATCTTATTGTTACCGATTTCTAGTATAATTCCATTGTGGCCAGGGAACATACTCTCTATGATTTTATTAGTCTTTTTAAATTTATTGAGACTTATTTTATGACCCAATATATAGTCTATACTAAATAGTCTATCCATCTTGGTTTATATCACATGTGTACTTGAAAAGAATGTGTATTTTGCCATTGTTGGCTGTGGTCTTCTATAAATATCAATTCTGTCAAAGTAGTTGATAGTGTATTCAAAAATCCTATGCCTTTGCTGATTTTCTGTGAAATTGTTCTATCAATTATAAAAAAGAGTTTACTTAACCTCCAACTGTAATGCAGATTTGTCTGTCTCCCTTCAATTCTGTCCATTTTTATTCCATGTATCTTGGTGCTCTTTTATTAGGTGCATTCAAATTGATGATTTTCACATCTTACTGATGAATTGACCCTAATATGCCTTTTTAATCTTTTAATATTCTTTGTCTGGAGGTTTACTTTATCTAATATTAATATAGTCATCAGCTTTCCTATGCTTACTGCTTGCATGGCATATCTTTCTTTATCCACTCAATTTACTTTCAACTTACGTGTGTTTTGTATTAAGTATATCTCTAGTAGACAGCATACAGTTGGATCTTTGGGATCTTACACTTTTAATCAGTACTCAATAAGTTTCTTTTTCCTTTTACCATTATTTTGGCTTCATTCGTATTTCCTTAGTCTTTCTTGGTCCCTCAACTCTCTACACTAAAGACCCTACTATTTAAAGTCAGTATGCCAGGCTTCCCTGGTGGCGCAGTGGTTGAGAGTCCGCCTGCCGATGCAGGGGACACGGGTTCGTGCCCCGGTCCAGGAAGATCCCACATGCCACGGAGCAGCTGGGCCCGTGAACCATGGCCGCTGAGCCTGTGCCTCCGGAGTCTGTGCTCCGCAACGGGAGGAGCCGCAACAGTGAGAGGCCTGCGTACCGCAAAAAAAAAAAAAAAAAAAAAAAAAAGTCAGTATGCCCTCCTTAGTTATAGCACAATATTCAGCTGAGAACAGAGTTTCTCATAATTCAGAATCCTGTTCTGGGTGCTAAGTGAGAACCTGAGGCCTCTCATCTTCAAATATAGCCAGAGTTGTTTTTCCCTAAATGTTCTTCTTTTCCTTCCCTTATCCACACACATTTAACACTTTTCAGTCCATTCGCATTCTCTTGGAACATTCTTGTCACTTGGATGTTCCCTTTTCAAAAAGACCTTTGCATTCTCTGCATCCATGAAAATTACTCTGTGTGTCTCTCTCTCTGAAATAAAACCAGTACCAAAGGAACTTGTTATTGATGCTGAAATTCATCTGGACAGTTGATTAATTTTCTTATTCTGTTCCCTCTTTTTAGGCAATTCTATCCATGACTAAATAAAGTGTCTCCTTAATCCTATTCACATATTCAGTAAGTATTTAGTGGGTGACTGCTGTGTGTTAGGCACTGTTCTAGGAACTGGGAATATAGAGATGAATGAGACAGAAGTCTCAATCTCAAATTTAGTTTCCAGCAATCAGGTACTAACAGTATATAAGTCAACGTAAAAATAAACAAGATAACAGAAATCTAGATCAATGGAACAGATAGAAAGCCCAGAGATAAACCCACGCACATATGGTCACCTTATCTTTGACAAAGAAGGCAAGAAGAGACAATGGAGAAAAGACAGCCTCTTCAATAAGTGGTGCTGGGAAAACTGGACAGCTACGTGGAAAAGAATGAAATTAGAACACTCCCTAACACCATACACAAAAATAAACTCAAAATGGATTAAAGACCTAAATGTAATGCCAGACACTATCAAACTCTTAGGGGAAAACATAGGCAGAACACTCTGACATAAATCACAGCAAGATCCTTTTTGATCCACCTCCTAGAGTAATGGAAATAAAAACAAAAGTAAACAAATGGGACCTAATGAAACTTTAAAGCTTTTGCACAGCAAAGGAAACCATAAACAAGATGAAAAGACAACCCTCAGAATGGGAGAAAATATTTGCAAACAAAGCATCTGACAAAGGATTAATCTCCAAAATATACAAGCAACTCATGCAGCTCAATATCGAAAAAACAAACAACCCAATCAAACAATGGACAGAAGACCTAAATAGACATTTCTCCAAAGAAGACATACAAATTGCCAACAAACACATGAAAAGATGCTCAACATCACTTAGCGTTAGAGAACTGCAAATCAAAACTACAATGAGGTATCACCTCATACCAGTCAGAATGGCCATCATCAAAAAATCTACCAACAATAAATGCTAGACAGGGTGTGGAGAAAAAGGAACCCTCTTACACTGTTGATGGGAATTTAAATTGATACAGCCACTATGGAGAACAGTATGGAGGTTCCTTAAAAAACTAAAAATAGGACTACCATATGATACAGCAATCCCACTACTGGGCATATACCCTGAGAAAACCATAATTCAAAACCAGACATGTACCCCAATGTTCACTGCAGCACTATTTACAATAGCCAGGACATGGAAGCAACATAAGTGTCCATTGACAGATGAATGGATAAAGAAGATGTGGCACATATATACAATGGAATATTACTCAGCCATAAAAAGAAACGAAATTGAGTCATTTGTAGTGAGGTGGATGGACCTAGAGTCTGTCATACAGAGTGAAGTAAGTCAGAAAGAGAAAAACAAATACCGTATGTTAACACATATATATGGAATCTAAAAAAAACTGTACTGATGAACCTAGTGACAGGGCAGGAATAAAGATGCAGATATAGAGAACGGGCCTGAGGACGCAATGGGGGAATGGGAAGCTGGGGTGAAGTGAGAGAGGAGCATTGACATATATACACTACCAAATGTAAAATGGACGGCTAGTGGGAAGCAGCTGCATAGCACAGGGAGATCAGCTCGGTGCTTTGTGACCACCTAGAGGGGTGGGATAGGGAGGGTAGGAGGGAGGCTCAAGAGGGAGGAGATATGGGGATATATGTATACATGTAGCTGATTCACTTTGTTGTACAGCAGAAACTAACACAACATTGTAAAGCAATTATACTCCAATAAAGATGTAAAAATAAAAAACGAGATAATTTCAAATAGGGATAAATGCCTAGAAAGTTGTTGGGTCTGATGAGAAAGGAAAGGATTAGAGAGGAAACAAAAATTTTAGAAAATTGCAGTGTTCCTATTCCTCTCCCAGACAAAGCCAGGGTGGAGTGTTGGAGATTATAAGATCCTAGAAAGATCTGGAGATCTAGGAGAATAAGAGGGCCATGCCCCTTTCCTGGATAAGGCACAGGAAAGAATTTCCCCCAGGCTCTGGATGTTTTAGGAGCAAAAGAAATATTGACTTGTGATGCCCATGCATCCCCACAGAGTACTGAGTTCCCCCAAGATGTTTCAGAAAAATACAGAAATGCAGAGGGAGGCATGATTATGGTATAAATCATTGGCAGGCCAAAGAGGCTTCATAATTGGGGCGTGAATCTTGACCTTGAGAGATCTCTTTTTCTGCTTTAGAATCTTAGTTTTAACCCCAACTGGTGTGGTCTAGGAAATAACTCCAATGTCCATTTAAAAAAATTCACTCCTATGTTTGTCCATAGCATTGAAATAGAGTGGGAAAAATAAAACCACTGAAAAATTAAAAGTAACCCTATGGATAATTAAAAGCAAGAATTGCCCAGTTAAACTTAAGCTTACATAAAAGGGCATGTGAAATTTACCTTCATAAAGCCAACCTCCTCTGTACTTTACATGACTTCTATACAGAAAAATACTTGTTTTTGTTTTCAGTTCCCTTTAGATTTACACAAAGCTTTAAAGTATGAGCCTTTACAACCACCCTACACTCCCACCTAGATAATCAATGCTTATGTGCATTTGGTTAACTCTGTGATATCCAAGAGGGGATAATTGCTTGTGATCTCACAGGTGAACTGAATTCTTTGATGCTGAAGCCAAAATACCATTATTGGAGCAAGGCCCATGGCAGAAGACTGGGGAAGCATAGCGCCTGCGCTCTGGCGGCACCAAACCACTTTTAGACACTCTCTCTTCTCACTTGATCCTCCAGACTTGGAAATTTAATTTTTTGAGGAGTCTGATGAAGTTTAAAAATTCTCAGAAAAACGATTTCAGAAAAATCATCAAATATATATTTATATGTTCCATAGCCTTAAATGTGTATGTGCATTTTTATTCACTGTCCTTCAGAAACAAGAAGGGCTTTTGAAACATTTAGTTTTTTTTTTTTTTTTTTTTTACTTGTAAGCTTATTATTTTTATGGCTAACAACTGCTTTTCTAAATAGCCACAGTTTTTATTACACATATTTCAAAATTGTAATTCTGGAAATACCCAAAGATATCAGTTTCTAAACATGCTTTTTTAAAAAAAGAAAAAGGCTCCAAGACATACTTTAAAAGACAAGTATGACCGGCTCATGATACTGGCCTCCTGTAGGGGACTGGCAGCAGATTTTGTCATTGTGAAAGTAGATGCCTGCCTGGAAACTCAGGCTGTGGCAGAGTTCATGATCGGCCAATATAAATGAAATTTAGGCTGCACTGGGTCTTAGTTGCGGCACTTGGCATCTTCACTGCGGCATGTGGACTTCTTAGTTGTGGCATGCATACAGGATCTAATTCCCTGACAAGGGATTGAACCCAGGCCCCTTGCACTGGGAGCGCAGAGTCTTATCCACTGGACCACCAGGAAAGTCCCACCACTGGGAATTTTGATAGGGGTTGCTTTTGGTAGTGGATTGCCTTGGGTAGTACGGTCATTTTAATAATATTAATTCTTCCAATTCATGAGCCTGATATAGCTTTCCATTTGTTTGTGTGGTCTTCAACTTTTTTCGTCAATGTCTTATTGTCTTTCACTTCCTTGGTTAGATTTGCTCCTAGGTATTTTATTCTTTTTGATACAGTTGTAAATGGGATTGTTTTCTCAACTTCTGTTTATTATAGTTTGTTGTTAGTATATTGAAACACAACATAATTCTGTATATTAATTTTCTATCCTGCAACTTTACTGAATCCATTTTTTAGTTCTAATGGTTTTTTGGTGGTCTTTAAGATTTTCTACAAACAGTATCATATCAGCTGCCAACAGTGACAGTTTTACTCCTTCCTTTCCAGTTTGGATACCTTTTGAAATTTGTGTCTTTTAAAAGAAACTGTACATGACAAATATAATGTGAATATTGATCTGTGAGTTATTTTTTCCACAGAAGAGGTTTATATCTATATCTATATATCTGTATAAAAATAGATAATTTCTCTTAACTGTTATATAGAATTTTGTTTAGAAACACGAGTCATGTATCTATTCACTTCTAATGAGCATTTAGGTTGTTTTCTTTTTTTTCCCTTCTATTTTGCTGTTATAAACACCACTGCAATGAATAGCATTCTGCAGTTTCCTTGAGCATAAATGCGAAAACCATTCCAGAACATATGCCTGTACTTAGCCTTACACTTCAGTGTTTTATGAGATATTGCCAAATTGCTTTCCAGAATGGTTGTTCCGGTTTACATTTCCACAGCCACGTATAGTGTTCCTATTTCTTTGCATCCTTGACAACAAATTAATGTTCTTGGCAACTTGATGACTAGAAATGATATCTTCTTGTTGCTTGAATTTATATTTTTCAAAAAGCTGAGCATTTTTTCATACCATTTCAGTTTCCTCTTATGATTATTACCTGTTCATATGCTTTGTCCATTTTCAGTGAAGTTCTTTTTCTTTTTCAGATAGATTTTTGGTGGTTTACAGAAATATTCTGTATACGAATTTGGCTATCTTCTATCTTTTGTGCCCCATACCTTCAACTTTGATTATGTGTTGCTGTTGAACATACATTTAAAATTTTGATGTAAAATTTATTAAGCATGTTTTATCATTTTTCTTTTTTTTTTTTATATAAGACAACCTTCCTTAACACCAGTGTTACACATTTTTTCTATATTTTCTTCTAATGTTTAAAATTCTGTATTTCTCATATGGTCAGTTATCTGGAAACAAACCAAGATCTTTAAAACATAGGAGGGAGGGGCAGGGTCCTGTCTCTTTAACTAGTCCTATGTTTGGCAATGCATTTATTCAGTATAGCTGTCTTTGTGGAAGATGCCTCTTTGAAGTGACTGACTCGGCAATCAAAGCTTAAGTCAGCACTTGCAAAAAAAAAAAAAAACCGAACTGTCAGGGCTTATATTACATTCATTCTTTCATTAATCCATTTACTCTTTCTTTCAAGAAACACACAATAAGTGTCATTATATACGTGATCGTAGAGGTTTGAAAATTAATAAACTCTAATACGTGTCCTGGAGAATCTTAGTGAGCTGGAAAGATAAACTAATACTTTTAAGGATGTGTGGTGGCAGCACAGAGAAGCAGCAGAGAGAAGGGAGATATTAGAACAACTTAGCAAAGGAGATGACAGTGGTGTTGAACTTCAAGGGTTGGGCAAATCTGGAGGCAAGGGAGAATAGCAGGAGGCAAATTTGGAAGCAAATTCATTACGTTTTCAGGGGTAACAAGGGGTCTGCTTTGAATAGAGACGAGGTCTCTCTTATTCGTGAGGTCGAGCTATGTGAACTTGGACTTGTCATCTCTAAACTTAGTATCTCTGAACTCTAATTTCTTTACTTGTCAGGTGATGATAGCAATGAAAGATAATATGATTATAGTAGCTGTAGCTACTATTTATTGAATACTTACTATGACAACTGTTGTTCTTCGTATAGATTCTCTCATTCAGTTGTCAGACAAGAATGTTATACTTTAGATATTATGATTATCCATATTTTATCTGGGAATTTTTTGATAGTAGGACATTCAGTTGGCTCTGGCCAGTGGATAGTAGACCCTGGGCCAACAGGCTCTGAATAAATATAATACACAGTCTTCCTATGGGGGTAAATAAGAGCACCCAGGGAATGTCAGGTGAGGAAAGAAGGGGGCACAGGACCAAACCCTGAGGAGGTTCATCCTTTGTGACATGTATAAGGGTTCACAAAGGAGACCAAGGAAGGAAGAGCAGAAGGTAAACTGCAGAAGGTGAGGACAGATTTTACCCCCTTCCAGGTTTGTAGGAATTGACACTAAACCCATGTGTGCACCAAAATTTCTCTTGCTATTGATGTCTGCTCTCACATACCCCCTTGCAGATTATAATCCCTATATAACTGCCCACAAGTAGAAGCTGAATTTTTACACTTATTTAATTTTTGCTAATGTAAATTTACATTTAAGTAGCCCCATTTTTCTAGTGGCTGTGATATTGGACAGTGCAGCTTTCGAGTGACCAGTAAAAAAGTAATGCAAAGAGCTATAGCTAAAAAGATAATGGAGAAAACGAAATGGAGTGAGAAAAAAATGTTGATTATTTCAAAACAAGGAGGTAAAAAGAAATAAAAGAATAAAGGACAGGGGCTTCCCTCATGGCGCAGTGGTTAAGAATCCGCCTGCCAATTCAGGGGACATGGGTTCAAGCCCTGATCCGGGAAGATCCCACACGCTGCAGAGCAACTAAGCCCGTGCACCACAGCCACTTAGCCCGCGTGCCACAACTACTGAAGCCCACGCACCTAGAGCCCGTGCTCCGCAACAAGAGAAGCCCCCACAATGAGAAGCCCACACACTGCAACAAAGAGTAGCCCCTGCTCCCCACAACTAGAGAAAGCCTGCAGCAACAAAGACCCAACACAGCCAAAAATAAATAAATTTTTTTTTTAAAAAAGAATAAAGGACAGATGGGGCAAATATAAACATATAGCAAATTAGGTAACTTAAATCCATATAAAAAAAACCCCAGAAAAACAGAAAAATCCATATCAGTAATTACTTAAAGTCTATATAAATAGATTAAATGCTCTAATTAAAAGATGGATATTGTCAGATGGGACTTAAAAAAAGACCCAGTTATTTGCCATTTCAAGAGACATATTTTAAATACAAAGATACAAATAGTTGAAAGTAAAAGATTCAGAAAAACTACATCATGTAAACACTAACCGTAAGAAAACTGGTGTGAATGGTGATTGAAACATTAAAAAAAAATTTTTTTTAAAAGAAAGCTGGTCTGGAACTATTTATATCAATCAAATGAGATATGAGATCAAATGATTGTATAAAAGACAAAGAGGGGCATTTCATATGGATAAATGGTCCAATTGACCAGAAAGAGATAAAAATCCCATGTATATTTCTTTAAATATGAATTTAAATATATGAAGCAAAATTGACAGAACCAAAAGGTAAAATAGACAATCTACTATGATAGCTGGAGATTTTAATACAGGTCATATTGTAATTTATAGAGGAAGCCAACAAAAATCAGAAGGCATATTGACAGTAGAACAACACAGTTTACCAACTTGACCTAAGTGACGATTATACACCATCATATCCAACAACCACAGAATACGTATTATTTTCAAGTGAACGTGAGACATTAACAAAAATAGGCTATGTGCTATATATAGAATGCTATATAAAGTTATATAAATCATTTTCAATAAATGTCAAAGGACTAACGTCATACAAATATGTTCTCTGATCACAATGAAATTAATTAGAAATTAATAACAAAAAGATAACTAGAAAATGCCAAAATATTTTAAAACTAAGTAATACATTCTAAATAATCCATGAGTCAAATTGAAAACACAATGGCAATGAGAAAATATTTTGAACTAAAGTACAATAAAAATACAGAATATAAAAACTTGTGAGATATAGCCAACACAGTGATTTAGAGGAAATTTTCTATTTCTAAATGCATGTATTAGAGAAGAAGAAATGTGTGTAGTCAGTGATAAAATTTGACCTCAAGAAGCTAAAAAAAGAGGAGCAAATTAAACACAAGGAAGGCGGAAGGAAGAAAATAATAAAGATAACAGAAATTAATAAAGTAGAAAAATGTCCATCAAGAGGAGAAGGAATAAGTAAATTGTGGTATATTCATGCAATTGGATACTGCACCGCATTAAGAAAGAACTGTTGATAACTCTCAGAAATACTGCTTGATTGAAATACATCTAACACAAAGAGTCCATATATTGTTCTATGTATATGACATTCAGGACTAGGCTAAAGTATCATAATGGAAGTGACAGTGGAGGTTATTACATGTGGCAGTATAGACAAGAAAAGAGGCATGAAGGAACTTTCTGGGTTGATGACACTGTTCTGCAGCTTGTACAGGAAGGAGGTTACAAAGGTCTATGTGTAGGTAAATATCAAACTATACAATTAATATATGTAAGTTTTACTGTCTATAAAGCATGTCTCAATTTTAAATGAGAATTCAAAGCAGCATCTAAGGAACATGTTTTCCATGGGGCAAATAGAGATGTATATGGATGTATTAACTTTGAGATACCTGTTGGAGGAACAAGTGGGAATGTTGAACTGGTAGTGGAATGGTAAGGATGAAATCCAAATAAGACTGGGTCAAGAAGAAAATAGGAAGTCACCAGAAAGACAACAAATGCAGACCACATTTTGAGAAGTATTGCTGTATAGGAGAGTAGAGATATGGGGAAAGATGAAAATGAGAAAAGGAGACGGAGAATTTTATGAAGGAAGAGATAGCATTTATTTCATGTAGTAAGATGAGATGGATCTAAGTGGAGGGTGAGAGTTTAGATAAGAGGGGGGACGATTTTCCACTGTAACAGGAGAGCAGTTACAGTAAGCAACTCCACGTGCCAGTAGGTTGATATATTTATCATTGGAAGCATGATGTAATTTCTCATCTGAATATGTCTTCCTCAGTAAAGTGTAAGATGAATTCAGCTGAGAGAGAGAAGAATGTATGAGATTTGAGGGTAGAGGAAAAAATGTAAAATAATCATGTGAGAATATAAAAGTAAATTTATTAGACGAATATCAGCCTTTTAGACTCATTTGAGATTAGTGCTCATAAATTTTAGTGATGCACAGTTGTGTAGTTTTTTCCAACAACGTTTAACTGCCCTAGATCACATGTTGTTTTAGGTATAAATTGGGCATTCTCACATAGAATAATTTTATCTTAATGGATTACTCAATTACATGGTAAGCCAATTTTACTGTCTACCTTTATATTAAATGGACTAACTTAACTAGTTGTCATCCCCACTCCATTTTTTTCAATTGCTGTTTCTGTTTTTAATGAAGAAATATTAAACTCAGGTATCCTAAAACTGTGAGTGCCTCTGTTTCATCAATGGAAGCTTTACATTTGATTTTAACTTTTGAGTAAAAACAAAGACTAAAAAGGAATTTTAAAGGATAGCTATATTCATGAGTGCTTCTTAATTTTATATATAGTTACCTAGTTTATGTTAAACATTGATATTTTCAGATCTTCAATCTGTTGGAAGAGTGTGAGTGTCTGTAAACTGAATTCAAGCCATGATTATCAGAAGTATAAAATGAAAACAAAATCATCTCAAAAAAACCCTAGGTGCTTGTGAAATAAAGCTAATTTTTCAGCCTTAATTTCATACAGATGCTATGAAGAAAAAATGAATTTTACTGATAATTTAATTTAAATGACTCTTACTTCAAATAAACAACCCTATACCAAAAATATATATGAGATTCCATTCTCCAGAAGCAGGAGGAAATTCTCAAAAAGCAGTATAAAATGAAACAAAGCCACTTGAGAAAAACAACATAAGATGTTCATGAAATAAGGCAAAATTTTCAGCCTCAATTTCATATGGATGCTTTGAACAAAAAAATGAATTTTAGTTATGATGTAACTTAAATGACTGTTACCTCAAACCATTCTAAACCAAGGGAAAATATGTGGTTCAATTCTCAAAAAGCAGGAGAAAATGGGGAAAGGGAAAGCATTCACATTTAGCAAGCGCCTACTTCGTTCCAGGCACTAGTCAAGCATTTTTAACAGGACTCTCCGAAGGCTATTACTCAAAGTGTATCTCACCAGGTACGAAAACTGGATTTGGTCCTGAAAAGTGTTAACATTTAGACTAAAGTATAGTCTGATGTGCACTTTTCTTTATTATGGAAATGTGTAAATCATCTCACTCAATTAACTATTGTGAAAAGACTACAGATATTTTTACCCAAAGAAGCATATAGAGAGATCAAAAATGTCTAACTATTTGAACCATTATTCCCCACATAAAACTTTTAGCTTAATCTGCTTTGTTATAGAAGGGACTTGAGTTGTTTGGGATAATTCATGCATAAGTTCCTCTATATTGCATGGCATATTATATGTTTCACTTTAATATCTCTGCAGCTATTACAATTTTAAATGGCAACAAAATGGAGAAATGAGGATTCTATGTGACTTCGTTGCTCTGGATAAAACACTTTGCTCCTTTTACAAGAAATCATAGTGGTAAACATGTCTTTCATAAAGCGGCAGTGTGTATTTATTGTGAGAAATACTTTGCTTCAAAATCGTTTAAATGAGGCCAAGAGGAGTTTAGATATAAACTTCATGCTGAGTTCAAAGATTTATAAAACCAGTCAGGAATTTTTAGTGATGGTGTTTTTCTCAGCTGAAGCTTGATTTTATGCATGTGGGTAAAATGGATGAATCAATGGGTTTGTGCTATAGAAAACCTCTGTATTTGACATAAAGATTCACTCCATCAATTTCACTAAGACAAATTAGAGTCAATACGTAAACCTACCTGTTCTTCATAAAAGTTCTAAATTTTGAAAATGACCAACATCTCTTTCAATCAATTTAACAAACATATTAATGACAAGATAACATGATTCATGGATTCAGCAAGGTGAAATGGATTAACAATGAAATGCTCAGAATATATTTCAGGTACCATATTATGATCAGTGGCCTTTGACCACCATATTTTCTAAACTAAAAATCACCCCCCCCTCTAGCTTGTGGGAATGCCTTTGGTAAGTGTAAATGCTAACAATCCCCAATTTTTGGAGATAGTTAAAATATTCCCTGGCCCATTGTAGTTATTAATTGTAGGAGCTAAATTTAAAAATATTCAGGTCAATTGCTTCCTTTGCAAGTATATTCTCCCATTCTGAGGGTTGTCATTTCTCTTGTTTATGGTTTCCTTTGCTGTGCAAAAGCTTTTAAGTTTAATTAGGTCCCATTTGTTTATTTCTGTTTTTATTCTCATTACTCTAGGAGGTGGGTCAAAAAAGATCTTGCTGCGATTTATGTCAAAGAGTGTTCTGCCTATGTTTTCCTCTAAGAGTTTTATAGTGTCTGGCCTTACATTTAGGTCTTTAATCCATTTTGAGTTTATTTTTGTGTGTGGTGTTAGGGAGTGTTCTAATTTCATTCTTTTACATGTAGCTGTCCAGTTTTCCCAGCACCACTTATTGAAGAGGCTATCTTTGCTCCATTGTATATTCTGGCCTCTTCTGTCATAGATTAGGTGACCGTAGGTGCAAAGCATTAATCTCCAAAATATACAAACAGCTCATGCAGCTCAATATCAAAAAAACAAACAGACAGCACTGCAGCCAAGATGAAGCTTTCTGGCTGACGGAAGAAAGGCGAGGGGTGGGCTCAGAGCCCCGGGAAGTGCTCGCTTGCGGCTCCACAGCAGCGGTAAAACTGGAGTCCCGCTCCAGCAGAGCCCGGCGTCCGGGCGGAAGCAGCGTTCTTTCTCGAGCGGTGGCCTGGCGGCCGCTTGCCTACACAACCTCAGACTTGGCTGCCCGGAACTAAGAGAGCATCCTCGCCTGGTGTTGATGTTGAATATGCCTTATTAGCATATTAAAATGGCTGTGCCCAAAGACGCCATCCCTTCCTTGTTGGAATGCCAGTGCCAGATCTGTGTGGAAATCCTAATTGAGCCAGTGACACTCCCTTGTAACCACACGCTCTGTAAACCATGCTTCCAGTCGACTGTCGAAAAGGCAAATTTGTGCTGTCCCTTCTGTCGCCGCCAGGTTTCTTCGTGGACTCGGTACCATACCCGAACAAATTCTCTTGTCAATATGGAACTGTGGGAGATAATTCAAAAACACTATACAGAGGAATGCAAGCTTAGAGCCTCTGGGCAAGAATCAGAGGAAATTGTTTATGACTATCAGCCAGTTCGCCTATTAAGTAAACCTGGGGAATTAAGAAGAGAATATGAAGAGGAGATAAGCAAGGTGGAGGCAGAGCGACGAGCCAATGAGGAAGAAGAAAACAAAGCCAGTGAAGAATACATACAGAGATTACTGGCAGAGGAGGAAGAAGAGGAAAAGAGACAGGCAGAAAAAAGGCAAAGAGAGATGGAAGAACAACTGAAAAGTGATGAAGAGCTGGCAAGAAAGCTAAGCCTTAATATTAACAATTTCTGTGAGGGAAGTATCTTGGCTTCGCCGTTGAATTCCGAAAAATCTGACCCAGTCACAACCAAGTCACAGAAGAAAAGTAAGAACAAACAAACGAACACTGGAGATATTCAGAAGTATTTGTCACCTAAATCTCAACCTTGGTCAGCATCACAGTCTGAAGTTGTACAAGAAGACAGGAAAGCCTCCATGTCTAAGGAAGCTGACAGCAGTGATGTGAAGAGTGCTACATGGCAAGACACAGAAATTGAGGAAGATATGCCAACACTTTCTCCTCAGATATGCCTTGAAGTTCATGAACAAGGTGCACAATCTTCAGTGGAGTCACCTATGCCTCAGTTATGTGCCAGTGGTAAAGAATGGTGCCTTGAAGGAAAAGTCAAAACAGGACCAAGCAATCATGAAAAAGAGTTATGTGTCATAAATCATGAGGGACCTGAAGCCAGAGTTCCCTACTCTGGAGAAGCTGCAGTTAAGCCTTGTGGCAAAACAGAGAGTCGGTGCACTGTATCAGATATGACACAGATAATTAGAAATAACACAGCTGAGACAGAAAATGAAGAGTCTCACCTACTGATCAGTAAAGATATCTCCAAAAGAAAAAACCAGGAATCTTTGTCTGAAGCAGTCAGGGATCCATGCTTTTCTGCAAAAAGAAGAAAAATGTTCCCCAAAGCTTCCTCAGACCAAGAAGAAACAGAAATCAACTTTACCCAAAAACTGATAGATTTGGAATGTCTACTTTTTGAGAGACGTAAACAAGAAGAACAGGACAGGTTATTAGCATTACAGCTTCAGAAAGAGGTGGATCAAGAACAAATGAGGCCAAACCGGCAAAAAGGATCCCCAGATGAATATCAGTTACGTGCTACATCCTCACCTCCAGACAAATTACTAAATGAAGAAAGGAAGAATTCCAAAGATAGAAACTTCAAAAGACAAACTAATCTAGAGCATCCAAAACCTAGGAGAGGCTCAAAAAATGAAAATGGGCAACCTTGTTTTAAGATCCAGTTGAAACGTTCAGTTAATGGAAGAAAGATAACAAATTCTACTAGAGATAATTGTAATGTTTCTAAAACTCCTCATTCCCTACAGCCTAGTAAGTCACAGAAAAGTATTTTTCAGATGTTTCAGAGATACACAAAGTAGTGCTTGGGTAAGGGGAGTGTTGTATAATCTAGTGAAGCTCTCTATCATAGATTCTTTTTAAATTTTTCATTAATTCTGCTTCGTGGGCATACTCACGGTCCTTTAAATTAAAGGACGGTGTGATTAGAGGGGAGGAATATACAAATGTGTTTCTGCCAAACTCGGTTGTAAGCAAGAGTCCCACTTCTTTCCTTTTTTAATCACTGGTGTACTAAATTTAAGTTGACAGTCCTTATGGATATAAAAATGCCTTGGCCAACTCCCAAGAAATCTTCATTTCCATGCATTTCCCCCCATATGCATGTTTTGTGGCCTTCACGCACCTTTTTGTACTGACTAGTAATCAGAGCAACATTATCGTATACCAAGTAGCTAAGGAATCCAGGCAGGGTTTAGAATCTAAGTTTTCTTGCAACTTTCCCATATATTTGCAGAGCACTTGGAGTACATCTTTCATAACACTAAAGTAATCTAATTTCCATGTCCACTTCAATTACTTTAAGTATTAGAGCATTTTTTTTTTTTGACTTAAAATGGGTTAGGATCAACGTGAAAGCAGAAAAATCAGAGTTTTCTGGAAACTTAGCTGACAGAAAGGAAACTAGACTCTTGATGCAAAGGTAGATAAGCTTGGGATGAGGCTGAGTGGGGTAGATTGACAATTTGGAGGCCTTGAAACTGAGTGGATGATCAGACAACTGGGTCCAGGCTGGAGTAGCAGGTGTAGTTTGGCAAAGTATTCTTCCTCGTGCTTTCTTTGCTAGATGGCACAGAAAACATTTGGGTTTTAACAGCTTTTCATACCATACTATCTAATCTGCTGTTCCAAAAAAGCAGGGGGGGGAGGGTTTACTGTAGGAGAGTTATGTCACAGTATCCTATGTTGTAGAACCTGACTAACCATGTGTTTATTTCCTTATGTTAACCTTTGTATTGATACGGACTTTTATTTGTGTTTATGGACAAAAATAGAAAGTTTGATATTTGGGTTTTGCTCTGTCTTGCCCCTGAAAGTTAAATCAGAAAGCTGCGATTTCATTTTGTGAAATTTAACTTAGAGACTATTAATCTTTTGTTTCATTAATAGGAACAACTGAGCAAACAACCGTTTTAACAGCATTGCTGCTGATATCTAGTTAGCCATCCTTTTAAGGTAATCAATGAACTGTCCTAGAGCTAATAATTCTAGCTTAAATTTGTCAGTGTTTTTATACATAATTAAGATTTTTTTCCTCCAAATTTTGTAACTGAAATTCTGTAATCTTTGCATACTTGATGGCGTCTACTTCAATATTGATTGGGTAATTATGGGTAGAATTCTAATGCTGATTTAAATTTTAGTTTACCCTTTCTCAAAAGTGATTGTCCCCTGAGTAATGACTGTGCTGAAATGTAGTTAGAAACTAACCAAATTTGTCTAAAATATATCTTTTCATCAAAAAAAAAACAAAAAAACAAAAACAAAACAAAAACAAACAAACAACCCAATCAAACAATGGGCAGAAGACCTAAATAGACATTTCTCCAAAGAAGACATACAGATGGCCAACAAACACATGGAAAGATGCTCAACATCACTAATTATTAGACAAATGTAAATCAAAACTACAATGAGGTATCACCTCACACCAGTCAGAATGGCCATCATCAAAAAATCTACAAACAGTGAATGCTGGAGAGGGTGTGGAGAAAAAGGAACCCCTGTGCATTGTTGGTGGGAATGTAAATTGATACAGCCTCAATGGAGAACAGTATGGAGATTCCTTAAAAATCTGAAAATAGAACTACTATATGATCAAGCAATCCCACTACTGGGCATATACCCAGAGAAAACCATAATTCAAAAAGGCACATGCACCCCAATGTTCATTGCTGCACTATTTACAATGGCCAGGTCATGGAAGCAACCTAAATGCCCATCGACAGACAAATGGATAAGGAAGATATGGTACATATATACAATGGAATATTACTCAGCCATAAAAAGGAACGAAATTGGGTCATTTGTAGAGATATGGATGGACCTAGAGACTGTCATACAGAGTGGAGTAAGTCAGAAAGAGAAAAACAAGTATATATTATCGCATATATGTGGAATCTGAAAAAATTGGTATAGACGATCTTATTTACAAAGCAGAAATAGAGACACAGACGTAGGGAACAAACATATGGCTACCAAGGGGGAAAGCGGACTGGTGAGATGAACTGGGAGATTGGGATTGACATATATACACTATTGACACTATGTATAAAATAGATAACTAACAAGAACATACTGTATAGTACAGGGAACTCTACTCAGTGCTCTGTGGTGACCTAAAAGAGAAGGAAATCCAAAAAAGAGGGGATATATGTATATGTATAGCTGATTCACTTTGCTGTATGGTATAAACTAACACAATATTGTAAAGCAATTCTACTCCGATTTTTAAAAAATAAAAAATAATAAAAAATAAAAACGTTCAGGTCAAAATTGGGATTGACATATATACACTACTATGTATAAAATAGGTAACTAATGAGAACCTACTGTATAGCACAGGGAAGTCTACTCAGTGCTCTGTGGTGACCTAAATGGGGAGGAAGTCTAAAAAAGAGGGTGTATATGTATAGCTGATTCACTCTGCTGTACAGCAGAAACTAAAACAACATTGTAAAGCAATTATACTACAATAAAAATTAATTTTAACAAATTAAAAATTAAATAAAATAGAAAAAAAAACATTCAGGTCGGCCAGAATGCATGGCAGTGGGCATTTCTAGCAGTGGTTATGAACAACTTTAATGTTTGATGCAACATTTTCTACATGTATTTTATAAAGTATACATAGATACTGACATTATTAATATATATATAATGCTGTCCAGTTTACAGAGCATTTTTTCAAATTTTATTTGCCCCTCACAACAACTCCATGGAATAGAGTTATCATCCTAGTTTTTCAGGTTAATAACCTAATTAGGAAGATGTAAAATTGGGACTCAAACACAAATCCTCCCTTTTCTGACTCCCCAGGCCAAACTTTTTCCACTGAATCATTCTGAATCTCTATTGATATGGTATGCTCCGTCTGTACTCATATAAAAATATACCTGCATACAACTTGGATTCCCATATCATTGGGAAACCTTCATCAGTGAAAACAGAAAACCATAAGGTATTATAACATTGTGTGATGTGGAGAACACACCATAATGTGGTAAGGGGCAAATTGCAGTTGAAGACGTTCTTTGTAGAGAATGAACATGTGAGTTTTATAACTACCTAGAGATACTAACATATAAAGACTTTTTTATTTCTACCTTACAGAGATAGTGACAGAAAATAACCTGTCAGAGAACTGCTTAAAATCAGAGATTTTAACCAGATGAACAGCATCAAACATGCTGCAGTAATAATCAGATCTTTAAAGATCTGATTATTGTTTCTGTTTCTTTATTTAACAAATATGTATTGAGTGCCTACTCTTTGGCAAGTATTGTACTTGATGCAGGGGTAGAGTGGGCAATAAAAAGGACATGGTCTCACCTTTGTGAATTACAGTCTAATGAGGGTGATAAATATAATTTTAAAAATAAAAATCGGGTTTCCCTGGTGGTGCAGTGGTTGAGAGTCCGCCTGCCGATGCAGGGGACACAGGTTCGTGTCCCGGTCCGGGAAGATCCCACATGCCGCGGAGCGGCTGGGCCCGTGAGCCATGGCTGCTGAGCCTGCGCGTCCGGAGCCTGTGCTCCGCAACGGGAGAGGCCACAACAGTGAGAGGCCCGCGTACCGCAAAAAAAAAATAATAATAATAAAAATCAATCGTATAATTACCATATGGACAAGGTATAAAGGAAAAGGGCTGTTTTCTATGTGAGAGGATCAAAGAGGTACCTAATATAAATTGAAGGATCAGGGAAGGCCCCTTTGAAGAAGTGATATTTAAGCTGAAATTTAAAGAATGAGTTATCAACTACTTTTCTCCTCTATTATCTTTTAATGTTACATCTTTTATCTTGTTAATGCTTATGCAATATTAATAATAAATTGGAATGGAGTTTAAAATACTGAAAAGAAGCTGCTAGATGTTAGGGATATATTATATATGGTAATTGTAATAATAGAATTGGAAGGTTAATTTACCATGACTGCTTTATCAGTCTACTATTGCTACATTCAATTTGTATAAAAACAACCCCAAATTCTCAGTAATATATAATGGCAAGGATTTATTTTCACAGATGAGGGTTGGCATGTCTCTCATCCTTGAGATGAGAAAGTGGGAGCTTTTTCTTCTCATGGCAATGATAAATGTACAAGAGGGAAATAAGAAACATGGGAGGCCTCTTAAGTCCTGGCAGAGTTGGTACACTATAACTTCTGCCCCATTCCATTGCCCAAAGCAAGTCATGTGGCCAAACTCAAAGCCAAAGGGCAGGGAAGTGTATCACACCCTTTAAGAGGCCATGGCAAGGATGTGGATGCAGAGAGAGGTGAAATATTGGAGCCAATAATTTATTCTACCTCTCTTGCTATGGATTATACTAATAGATATATCCCTGGCAGAGGTATATGTCAACAATGTATCAAATTTAAATAATTGACTTCAATAAACTAAGAACATCATACTCTAAATATATGCCCAAATTACGTTAAAAAGACCTCTGACTGGTTATAATGAATCAAGTCCAAATGATAGATTCCAAATTGTGGTCAACAAACCAGCTATTTTGCATTTGATGTAACAAAACTCCTAAACATGCTATTGTTATTCTACATGCAAAAAGTACTTACTGAGCACAGTAAGAAATACCAAGCAATATGAGACATGAATAGAAAACATACAAGTTTGAGACAATTATCCTTATCTTACATCGGAAGCCTGGACAAAGTTAGCACACACGGAAGATGTATCCAGTCCCCACTAGGCCATGTGATAGATGCCATGTGACAGGCATGTGATGGATGCCAGAAATGTGGAAGTCCTGATCTGTCTGCAAAGAAGTTATGAATGGGCTATGCTAAGTAGTGATTTGACTGTCTGAATCATAGTACTACTGGAGTTCAGAGGAGGGAGAAGTTGCTCTGGAATGTGGGGTGGGCCTTATGGCACAGATAGCATCCACGCAGGCCGAGATGAAAGTGGAGGGAAATCCTAGGAGAGGGAATGGTATTAGAAAATGCTTGCAATTAGGCATGCACATAGCATGTTTGAGAGACACCGAGGCTGCATAATGTAGAGCGTTTCTTGGGAATAACAATAATAATGATAGTAAAATAGCTAACCACATATAGTGCATACTGTGAGCCAGGCACTCTTCTAATATTTTATATATACCTCAATGTCAATTAGAAGATAGTGCTTAACTAAAAGATTTTGTTAATTTATTTTACTCAAGTATAGTTGTTTTATGTTGTATTAATTTCTGCTATACAGCAAGTGATTCAGTTTTATTTATATATATTTATATATACATATATATATATAAAACTTAGAGTTACTGATTTAATGGCATCCCATTTCATTAAAGAGCAGAGAGGGACTTCCCTGGTGGCACAGTGGTTGAGAATCCACCTGCCAATGTGGAGAACATGGGTTCGATTCCTGGTCCGGGAAGATCCCACATGCTGTGGAGCAACTAAGCCCATGCGCCACAACTACTGAGCCTGCGTGCCACAACTACTGAAGCCCACGTGCCTAGAGCCCGTGCTCTGCAACAAGAGAAGCCACCGCAATGAGAAGCCTGCACACCACGACAAAGAGTAGCCCCCACTTGCCGCAACTAGAGAAAGCCCACGCACAGCAAGGAAGACCCAGTGCAGCTGGGGGAAAAAAAAAGAAAAACAGAGAAACTCATTGAAAGTGTGAAAGAGTCATAACTTTTAAGTTATAATTAAAGGATAACTCCAAGCAAGAATTGCCTTTTGCCCCTTTATCTCTGCTCTGCCCACTGGATTTATAGCTACACATTACAAAAATGTATGTATCTGGGAAGAAATAAAAGATCAATTTCATAATCCTAAGTTTAAAGTAGGGACCAGATTGATTTATTCAGGGTATTAGATCTAGTAGCTTTTTAGACTGTGTGGAGACAAGAAAGAGATGCAAAAAATATAAATAGCACGGGCAAGAAGCGTGCCCTGTATCTACTGACTAATCCTTGTAAGCCAGATTATCATGGCCATAATGTGATCTGGTGACCTGAGCCACCTCTCATGGGGTCATATGAAGTCATATATATATTTATATATGAATGGTAATGGCAATGAAGTTATTGACTGAAAACCATGAGATTTCAGAACTAGAAGTGGCCATAGAAACCACCAGGTCTAGTAGTGCCCGCCCCCCATCTGACAGAAGATAAATTGAAATAAGAAAGGTCAAATTCAAAGTCACATTGAAACAGCAGAAACCGGCACCAGAATAGTGATAAACAGGTGTCTGATTCCAAGTCCATTTCAATATTCAGAAAACATCTTCTAAAAAAATTTAAAAAGTGGAAATGTTCTAGACAGAATTGGAATCAGAAGATTTACATACTAGTTGTGTGACTTTGGTCAAATTACTTGATTGTGCTCAACCTCATTATCCATAATTATAAAATGACAATAATAAAAAGTATTTCATAGCACTCTTTTTAGGATCCAATGAGATAATAAATGTAAAATTGTCTCTAAACTACTTAAGGCAAGGTCATCAACTGGTAGTCTCAAGGTGTTTATTTAGCCTGGAGAGTTTTGTAAATTTTTTAGAATAGCTTAAAATGATAAAAATCTGGATATTTCACATAAAAGTTTAGGGTTTTGGTTTCTCTTTAGAAATAAGAAAGTCTAGCAGTACAGAATTTGCATTTCCCTGTAGCCACAATTGGAGAGACATGCATAACAGTCACCACTACACATACTCATACACTATGTCAGTCATCACTGTACATACCTGGCTCTCGTTGGCATTGGGATACCCGCCCTTGACTTAAGGCTTGATTCAAATACCAGGTTTTGTTATGATTCAGACATAATGATCCGTAAGTTTAATAGAAACTGATACACACTTTCTATGGAACTAAACAGAATAAAATAAGCGTGAAATAGATATAAAAACATGTGGCTTGGAGTACAGAAGAAGTTATGGAAAACAAACTATTCTTGCAAAATAATTCCTGAACTTAATGGCCAACTATACATTTCTTTTATGTCTATTATAAATTAATCTATTTGGAAGGAGAATGAGACATTGCCATAAACCTCTTTTCTCCTTGCAAGTTTGTAAATTAAATGCTACTTCTAGACTAGTGGGAAGCATTTGCTCAGAAACACACAGAGAAACTGGGTGCTAGAGTGTCTTAAGCTGCATGGCTCCATCTCCTGGTTTCACATTTGCCTTTAAATTTAAAAATATTTTTATGAGGAAAAATCTGTCAATATTTTACTTTTGGTTTTTCCTTGCTTTTAGGCTTGGAAAACCTTTTATATTTTTATATTTAGGGATTCTTAATTTTACTTTGAACTCTTTAAGCCCACAGGAGTTCATTTTAATAAAGGAGGAGAGAAAATTCTTTTTTGTTGTTGTTCAAATAATACATTTCTTATTTTGTTCATTAAAAGATTTTGCTGTTCACATTAGTTCAATATGCCACCTTTATCTTGGTATAAATTCCTATGTATATGAGTCGATTTCTTGCCTTTCTAGTCTATGTCTATAACTTATTCATTTGTCACTACTATGATTCATTAATTACTGATGTTTTGTATGTTTTAATATTCTGTAGTGAAAGTTCCCACACAAAATTTTCTTTCTTAAAATTTCTTGAACATTCTCATCTACTTCTTTTTCCAGATGATTTTTTTTTTTTTTTTTTTTTTTTTTTTTTTTTTTTTTTTTGCGGTACGCGGGCCTCTCACTGTTGTGGCCTCTCGCGTTCCAGAGCCTAGGCTCCAGACGCGCAGGCTCAGCAGCCATGGCTCACGGGCTCAGCCGCTCCGCGGCATGTGGGATCTTCCCAGGCCGGGGCACGAACCCGTGTCCCCTACGTTGGCAGGTGGACTCTCAACCACTGCGCCACCAGGGAAGCCCTGTCATTATTGATATTTATAACATGCAAGCACTGAATATCTGACTCTCATGCACAGAAACTGACATTTTGCTTCTCACTCAAAAGTGACTAAAAAAAGTGACAGAGTAAAGCCACACAGAGCCATGTGAAAAAAATACATCAGACTGGATACCAGAGCACTCTACTTTCTGCTGGATACCTGAAGTACCCATATCTGCCTCTCTAATTGTTAGTGAAACTCTTGTGTTCAGCTAAACTAAAATGCTATTCGTTGAGTGATGGATTTAATGAGTGTTAATTAAGATGAGTCATACTTTTTCAAATGTTAAGTCAATAGCCCAGAATAATGAATTTGGAATAGACAAAATTTAAAGTTTTCTCCTTAAAAAATTGGAAGCAGTTCAAAGGAAACCTGGGAAATGATGGCAATAGCAAAGTGTGAAAAGGAAGAGAACCTAGGTGATCCCTGTCATCCAAAGGTAGGATCTGGTTTAGGGGCCCTAAAGAAGGACTCTGCCTGAGAGACAATGTTACTCTCCCAATTCTACTCTCAGAAAATGCTCTTTCAAAGGATGAGTTTCTCAGCAATTCATGTCTCAGTGGAAATTATACTGCAATCTAACTCTGAATTAAATTTGAGTAATCTAAGTTAATGAATAATGACAGCCGAAGTGAAAGTACTATTAAAAAGTTGTTTCTTCTGCATCTTTCTTCCTGTAATCTATAAAAAATTTATTAAAGGATATAAGTGTATACTTGAATGTGGAGCCATAATGAATTTATGTTTCTGGATGAGAAGAGTAACTACTGTAAACGTCAAGTCTTTTCAAAGTTATAGTCAATGCAACCACAATAAAAACTTGATAGGATTTTAAAATGGAATAAAAGCTAATGTTAACGGTCATCTTTAGGAGTAACTATCCAAGGGGCTTCCCTGGTGGCACAGTGGTTAAGAATCTGCCTGCCAATGCAGGGGACACGGGTTCGAGCCCTGGTCCAGGAAGATCCCACATGCCACGGAACAACTAAGCCCGTGCTCCACAACTACTGAGCCTGCACTCTAGAGCCCACTTGCCACAACTACTGAGCCCATGCACCGCAACTACTGAAGACTGCGTGCCTAGAGCCCATGCTCCACAAGAGAAGCCGCTGCAATGAGAAGCCTGCCCACCACAACGAAGAGTAGCCCCTGCTCCCCACAAATAGAGAAAGCCCACGCCCAGCAACAAAGACCCAAGGAAGCCAAAAAAAAAAAAGTAAATATCCAAGAATTTCTTAGAAAATTCTGAAACGTGAAAAATAATGAAGAGGAATTGGCCCTATTAGATGTTAAAACATACCGCAAAGCTAAAAATCTGTCTATGCATAGACGTTAGATGAATGGAGGAAAAAAAGTGTACAAAAACACACATATGGGGGACTTTCCTGGTAGCGCAGTGGTTAAGAATCCGTCTGCCAATTCAGGGGACATGGGTTCGAGCCCTGGTCTGGGAAGATCCCACATGCTGCAGAGCAGCTAAGCCTGTGCATCACAACTACTGAGCCTGCGCTCTAGAGCCTGCGAGCCACACCTACTGAGCCCATGAGCTACAACTACTGAGCCTGTGCTCTAGAACCCATGAGCCACAACTACTGAAGCCTGCATGCCTAGAGCCTGTGCTCTGCAACAAGAGAAGCCACCACAATGAGAAACCCACACACCGCAACAAAGAGTAGCCCCTGCTCGCCACAACTAGAGAAGAGCCAGTGCACAGCAACGAAGACCCAAAGCAGCCAAAAAATTAAATAAATAAATAAAATTTAAAAAAAACACAAAACCCACATATGTGTATGGAGATCAGGTACATGACAAAGTTGGCATATAGTAGTGAACTATTTAGCAAATATCATTAAGATACTTAGCTATAGATCTGAAAATAAAATGTAAAAATAGATCATTAACATATCATACACAAAGATAAATTCTAAATAGTGTGTACATAAAACTAAAAAAATACTGGAAGAAAACAGAAAAATATTTTGAAAATTTTGCATTGGAAAAAGAATTAAGCAATTCACAAATCCCTGAAACAATAAAGGGAGTAAACTAAAACTCTGGTTATTTAAAAAAAATTTTGAAAATTTATATCAAAATACTTAATAAATAAAGTTAAAGACAAACAAAAAACAGAATATATCTGTAACATTTCTAAGAAAAGGTAATTATGCATAAAATATAAAGTACTTCTAAAAGTAAAAGGAAAGCCAACAACCCATCAGGAAAAACTAATAAATAATCAAGTTTCTAAAACATATTTGCATGTTGATGGGAATGATCCATGATAGAGAGAGAAAATTGGTAATGCAAGAGAGAGAGAAACCTAAGGTTTAATATTCTTAAAAAGGGTGCAGTTAAATCCTAAGTGTTCTCATTACTAGGAAAAAGTTTTCCCTTTTTCTCTTTTTTGCTTTCTTTTCTTTTTATTGTATCTATTTGAGATTATGGATGTTAGCTGAACCTATTGGGGTAATCATTTCACAGTGTATGCCAATCAAGCCATCATGCTGTATGCCTCAAACTTATACAGTGTTGTATGTAATTATATCTCAATAAAACTGGAAAAAAAATTTTTTATGCACACACACCAAAAAGGATACAGGTGATGGGTTCTACAAAATGTAAGGACTAGTTCTTTGTTATTTGTAATGGGTAGAAAGAGCGAGAAGATGAGCTCATTTGCAGGCTAAGTTTGTAGAGTTGGTGGTTGCAAGATGAAGGAGTTGGCATCTTATGGCCTTAGGTTTTGTAATGATGTGGAATAAAGGCAAAGTTATTAGCTGAGGTTAGGAGGAAGGGTGGAGGGACTTCCCTGGACAAAGTGGTAACTGTAGGAAATCAGGGGGATTAGAATCATTTACAGTGGATTCAGATAATAAGAGTATCAACTCTCATAGGTTGTTGTATTAGATTTGATTATACCCCAGAAGCATTATGCTCACTGTGTCAACATCAGCAAGTGACAATAAATGTTAACTGTTGTGGTAAGGATGTTCAAACTCCTTATTCCTTCTGTTTAGACCAGGAACTTGACAGGGAACTCAACAAACATTATTAAGATATTCTCAGCAAACAATTTGCTGAATCATTTCCAGCTATTATATTCATGAATATATGCCACTAGTCAGAACATGATTCATTACTATGGTAGTGGAGACTATTAAGTTAGTAGATTACACTTTGATTTAGAAGGAAATGGAATTCAGAATATCAAGAAAATTGTTACAGAACATAGTTATCGAGAGATCATTTTTTACTCAGAGTCGTTTAGATTTTATGCCCATTGATTAGCAAATCCCCATTTCTACCTCCCCCCTGCCCCTGGAACCACCATTCCACTCCTTGATTTTATGAATTTGACTCTTTTAGATACCTCATAAAAGTTGAATCATGCAGTATTTGTCTTTCTGTGACTGGCTTGTTTCACTTAGCGTAATGTCCTCAAGGTTCATCGTTGTTGTCACATATTGCAGAATTTCCTTCTTTTCTGAGGCTGAGTAGCATTTTATTATGTGTATATACCACATTTTCTTTAGCCATTTATCTGTCAATGGACATTTATGTTTTTTCCACATCTTGGTTATAGTGAATAGTGCCGCAATGAATATGGGAGTGCTAATATCTCTTCAAGATCCTGATTTCAATTCTTTTGAATAAATACCCAGAAGTGGGATTGCTGGAACATATGGTAGTTCTATTTTTAATTTTTTGAGGAACCTCCATACTGTTTTCCATAATGGCTGTACATTATGTATTCCCACCACGGTGTACAAGTGTTCCCTTTTCTCCATGTCCTTACTAACACTTGTTGTCTTTTTTTTTTTAATAATAGCTACCCTGACAAATGCAAGGTGATACCTCATTGTGTGTTAATTTGAATTTCTCTGATAATTAGTGACAGTGAGCATTTTTTCATATACCTATTGATGATTTATATGTCTTCTTTGAAGAAATGTCTATTTAAATCCTTAGCCAATTTTGTAATTAGGTTATGAATTTGGGTTTTGTTTTGTTGTTGTTGTTGTTGAGTTGGAGGAGTTCCTTTTATATTTTGGAGATTAATTGCTTATCAAATACATGGTTTGCAAATATTTTCTCCCAGTCCATCAGTTGGCCTTTTCACTCTGTTGATTGTTTCCTTTGTTGTGCAAAATCTTTTTAGTTTGATGTAGTCTCACTTGTTAATTTTTGCTTTTGTTGTCTG
The DNA here is from genome assembly GCF_000442215.2 of Lipotes vexillifer. Classification (NCBI taxonomy): domain Eukaryota; kingdom Metazoa; phylum Chordata; class Mammalia; order Artiodactyla; family Lipotidae; genus Lipotes; species Lipotes vexillifer. The sequence goes on along the minus strand of NW_006775771.1, from coordinate 343,604 downwards.
TGCTTTTGATATCATATGTATGTAGTTACTGCCAAAACCAATGTCATAAAGTTTTTCCATATGTTTTCTTCCAGGAGTTTTCAGGCCTTATGTTTAAGTCGTTAATCCATTTTGAGTTAATATTTGTGTCTGGTGTATTTCTTTTAAAGTATGGTGTATGAAAAGTATAACATTATTTGCAAGTGGATATCCACACTTTTAATCAAGGCAGTTTTACATGGCCTAATAAAAATAGGGGTCTGAGAAAATTATTAGAAAAGATAACACCCAAAATATGTGTGAATAAATATTTATCAATTCACAGACTTCTCTCCAAAGCACTGTAGAAAGCAATAGCTTTGTCTTCATTTCTAATGAGCCAGACCAGGTCAGAGAATTCTTTGACCCTGAGAATATATTCACTGACCCCAGTGATCAGAAGAGTCTATTCCCCCACTAAAATTTAAACAACATCACTTAAGACTATCCCATGAACAACACAAAACCAAACGTGAGATCTGAAATTACCACATTTGGTTATAAAGTAGGCATGTAGAGAACCCCAAATATACTTGTGTTTTTTTAAGATTTTCATTGAAATAAAATATAAAATTTTAAAATTCTTGTAAGAATGTAACTGTGGATCACAGTGCTATAGGATTGTAGTTTGAGAAATACAATACTAGGTCATGCCAGGAAAGGGCTAATCTTAAAATATTTTATTGCATCCATTAGTGACACTCTTGCAGCCTAGCCAAAGCCAAAGTGTGAAGAATGCTTGAAATAGACTTGGTGGGAATGGCTGTGCACAGTACTGGAATGCTGATGTTTTGTCCTAAATGCTGATGTACCATGCAGATATGAAATCATCCACTACACCATTTGTTAATCTTTAACATTTGTAAAAAACATTTCACAAAGTTATTAATAACTCTATTTGGCTCTAGAACAAAACAAATATGAAAACTATTGGTACATGTAAGTTTGCAGGTCACTAAAAAATAGTGCCGGGCTTCCCTGGTGGTACAGTGGTTAAGAATCCTCCTGCCAATAAAGACGCAGACGTAGAGAATGGACATGAGCACACAGGGAGGGTGAAGGGTAAGCTGGGACGAAGTGAGAGAGTGGCATGGACATATATACACTACCAAATGTAAAATAGATAGCTAGTGGGAAGCAGCTGCATAGCACAGGGAGATCAGCTCGCTGCTTTGTGACCACCTAGAGGGGTGGGATAGGGAGGGTGGGAGGGAGTCGCAAGAGGGAGGAGATATGGGGATATATGTATATGTATAGCTGATTCACTTTGTTATAAAGCAGAAACTAGCACACCGTTGTAAAGCAATTATACCCCAATAAAGATG
>NW_006775771.1:335033-342251 GCF_000442215.2 Lipotes vexillifer | reverse complement strand
AAAAAGAATCCTCCTGCCAATGCAGGGGACACGGGTTTGAGCCCTGGTCTGGGAAGATCCCACATACTGTGAAGCAGCTAAGCCCATGTGCCACAACTACAGAGCCTGCGCTCTAGAGCCTGCAAGCCACAACTACTGAGCCCGTGTGCCACAACTACTGAAGCCTGTGAGCCTAGAGCCCATGCTCTGCAACGAGAAGCCACCACAATGAGAAGCACGCACACTGCAAGAAAGAGTAACCCCCGCTCGCCGCAACTAGAGAAAGCCTGCATGCAGCAACGAAGACCCAACACAGCCAAAAATAAATAAATTAAATAAATAAATTTATTAAAAAATAAATAAAAAATTTTTTAAAGTGCCTAATGGAGCAGGACTTCTTTTTAAAGCAAATTTCCTAAGAGCAGCATAATGCAGAATGGAACTGAAATCCAAGTAGATTTCTTCATTTGTAAATAAGTTTAGTGAAATTGGGTATTACTCATCCCCAAATCTTGAACTGCATTGTCTTCTTGTTAAATTGAATTTTTATAGGTTAGAAGAAGACCCAATGAAATGATACATTAAAACTGGGTATCCATTTACCAATGAATGACAAATATATGTGGTGAGATTAAGACAATTAACTTGTCCTTCAGAGCATTTTATAAATAGTATCCACTAAATCAAATATCTATTAAAAACACATGCATATTAGTACGTGTTGAAGTATTAAGCTTCACATTGTTGGATTTGACTATGGGAGTCCCACTCAAGAGATTGAAAGAGGAATGACTGGAATTTTGTCAAGACATCTGAAAATAGAACCCTTCCTAATCTTATTCTTTTCCTCTAGCTAATGGATCAGTAAAGGTCAGGAAGAAATGGAAAATTATGAAATCCTCACTTTGAATGAAATCAGTTCCACTAAAGAGTGTAAATGTCTCTTTTCCCTTTGATTTTGGGGAAAAGACAGAAATGAACTGACTTTGAAGATATGAAAAAACAGATACCTAAATGCCTACCCAGGGGTACTTCCCTGGTGGCACAGTGGTTAAGAATTCGCCTGCCAATGCAGGGGACACGGGTTCGTGCCCCAGTCTGGGAAGATCCCACGTGCCGCAGAGCAACTAAGCCCGTGCGCCACAACTACTGAGCCTGTGTGCCACAACTACTGAAGCCCATGCGCCTAGAGCCCATGCTCTGCAACAAAGAGTAGCCCCCGCTCACCGCAACTAGAGAAAGCGCGCACGCAGCAACTAAGACCCAACACAGCCAAAAATAAATAAATAAATTTATTTATCTTAATAAATAAATAAATAAATGCCTACCCAGGATTATTTGCTTACCATCCTGATTTCTGATCTAAAGTGCACCAGAAAGAGGATTACTATACTTTACTGGAAGACTGTAAGACTCTCAGTGCTCCCTTTTCCCTCTCTCGCTTACTGATTGTGAGCGCATAAGCCATCAGTTTAACTAATCTGGGCCTCATTTCCTCCAGAAACAAAATGGCAATAATGACATATGTATAGAGGCATAGAACTGGATCAAATGAGATTTTAAGAACCCTCTCAAGGTATATGATTTTCAGTTCATAGACTTATCTAATAAAGTTGGAGTTACTCAAACCTATATAAACACCCTTAAAACCATTCCACATCCAGATTACATTGTAATGTGTAATATAGTTTGTTTCAAATTATTTGGAGATTAGTCCATATAAAATGCTCACTATGAAAAAAGACTAATCCAGATGTATTAACCTCAGGCTCTGTAAATAATAGTAATATCTGGACAATTTCAGAGTGATAATATGAACGTAAGTTAGAGACAGTACAGATATAGAGTTATTGGTTTTTACTTGCTCAGTGTTACTTCAGAAGAAGAAGTCTATGGGGTTTAGTTTTTTTTGTTTGTTTGTTTTTTCTTTTTTCCATGCATATATAATAACCCAAAGTCAATATAAATCGACGTCGAACATACACTCCAATTTTTTTTTTTTTTTTTTTTTTTTTTTGCGGTACGCGGGCTTCTCACTGTTGTGGCCTCTCCCGTTGCGGAGCACTGGCTCTGGACGCGCAGGCTCAGTGGCCGTGGCTCACGGGCCCAGCCGCTTCGCGGCATGTGGGATCTTCCCGGACCGGGGCACGAACCCGTGTCCCCTGCATCGGCAGGCGGACTCTCAACCACTGCGCCACCAGGGAAGCCCTACACTACAATTTTTAAAGTGTATTTGGACAGCACATAAATGAATTAATTGCCAAATAACTTGTACTTCAAAGTAATATTATCAATTTTGTTCTCAACTGACAGAAAAGAAATGTTAATATCACCATTATTTTTAGAAGATGTCTTTAATTAAAATTCAAACAAATAAAGGGGAAACAATGGAAAGGCAAAAAGCAATAAACTTAGAAGAAGGCAAGAAAGGAGACAAAAAGAAACGAGGAGAGGGTGGTACATAAGCACAAAAATACATGATTTTAAGCCAAAACAGATCAATAATTACCAAAGGTCATCATTAAAAGTTACTTCTTTCAGTCCACCCCACTTATCAATGAGCCTTTGGTTCGGATTTATTTATTTATTTATTTATTCTTCTATTTTCTGGCCTTTTTATTCTAGAGATATTTGACAATGATTCCTTTTCCAAATAGTGACCCTTTATTGGATTTCACATCTCATATTAATTTTATCAGCAATATTTTGATGAGTTCCTTATAACTGTTCTCTATCCTTTTTCTTAATCTCTTGAATTCTATTTTCCTCAAATTTAAAATCTAATCTACTCACTTGAAGAATATAGAATTGCAGCTTTTCTACAAATTGTTTTTGCTGAGACAAAATATTTGGAGTGTTCATTGTATGTCAGCAATAGAATGCTTAGAACTGGATTTCTGTTTTAAACTTAAAAGCAAAAAGCCATCTTCATTCTAATCTTATTTCTTCCATCTGTTTTGAGGTTTATTGTCATTTGCATTTTCCTTCATCTTCATGTCCCTTTATAAAATAAAGTTAATAGGATGGCCTCTGATATACTTACTTCTTTTTACTCTTTTGGTTCCTTTATATTCCTCTCTGTTATATCTTTGAAAATAGCTTTCCACTGTATAGACAGTAGAATAATATCAAATATATCTTTTTATTATCAAAAATAGTTGCAATTGTTTTAATAGCTGCACGTTGTTTTCAAAAATCAACTACTACCAAAAGGTAGATCCAAAAAGAGCAATTCTCCTTTCCACCACATACCACTCCCACTTAATGCCCCCAGGGGCAACCATTTTCAACTCTTGGGCTGTTTCTTTTTCATTTCCTCTGTATCCCTAAATGTGTGTGTGATGCCACTTCTTGATTTGTTGGTTTTGTCATTATTCTTTGACTCTTTGATATGATCTCCTTCACTTTAATACCCTTCCCTCATCAACCCAATGGGGTCATAGTTGGTGCTCACATTATCATCAGTTGTATAATGTTGGCATAAGTAGTGTGCTACAACTACTTTTCCTTATTATGGAACTTCAGTAGGACAGATATATAAATATAGATATATGTTCTATCTTTGCTAGCCTTTTTATTCTACATAATATCCATTAAGTGGAGTTATTCTACAACCACCATTCATTTGCCAATAATTCAAAAAGCTTTCACCTCCAGACCGCTCTCTTGAGCTCATTAAATAAATATTTTTTGAGCATCTGCTTTGTCTCAGGCTCTTGAGGAAATTACAGTGCATTTGTTAACTATCCAACTGATATCTACATCTGGATGTCCTCATATTTAACTCGTTCAAAAGGAAATTCAGGAAAGAATCCTATCTCAATTAAGATTAGGTTTGGCTTCAGAAAGAAATTTCTAAACAAGATGCAGGTTTATATTTCTTTCACATTAAAGATATCAGGAAGTAAGTAGTCTAGGACTGTGGCTGGCTCCATAGTCATCAGACACTTGGCCTCCTTCCATCTTTCTTATTCACCATCATCCGTGAGTGGTTTTCATCCTCATGGTTGCTTTTTTGCCCAAGATGGCCCTAGACCTTTAGTCATCACATCCACATTCCAGGCCAATCAGAAATGAAGGAGAAAGGAAAGAAGGGCAAAAGCTGTCTGATCTCTTTTAAGGATCTTTCCCATAAGTTCAATCCAATAGCTTCTGTTTAATATTACTGATTAGAATTTAGTAACATAGCCACTTCTATTTGCAAAGAAGGCTGGAAAATATAATGTTTATTGAGCCCTCCAAATATTGGTAAAAGGCATGCATTCACTTAGTCACCCATATTAACAGGTCAATAGTATCTTCAACCTTTATTTCAGCCTCAATATTTGTATCTCACAAGGCACCAAATTAAGTCAATTTTATCATGGAACTAACTTACACAGTCTCTCTCCCCATCTTTATTGCCACTACCTTATTTCAAGTCTTCAGAATGTCTAGCAGGACCATTGCAATGGCCTATTGCCTGATCTTCCCCTTATCAATTGTTCCCAATTCCTGGCCACACTCCAAATTGCCCCCTAGTTATTATTTGAAATAATAAAACAATTTTAATGTGTACTACTTCTTATAAGGCCTCAACATAGATTCTCAATAAACACTATTTTTTTGGTTTATTGATTGAAAAAAAACTGCGAAAAGAAAAATTTTATGAAACAAAATTAGAAACCAAAAGATGCAGATTTCTTTTCAGCTTCTCTGCTGACTAGATGAGCCTGAAGAAAATTTATATTCTTGAATCCAGTTTGCCAGTATAAAAATTAAAATGCCACACTAACTGACAAGAGAACTTGCTAATAATTGCAGAGCATATGGAGGCTTTGAATTAAACTTCAAAACATTTATTAAGTCACAGGTTTCAGTTGCACATTTAATTACCATTCTGCAATGAACTGGTCTCCATTTGTTTTGAGAAGTTGTCAAATAACTGGTTGAATTATACTAAAATTTGGCCAACTATAATGTGGTGATTTCTACATTAAAATTTTAAGTATATTTGAATATGTATTAAGTTGGGGATTTCACAAAACACTTCTGTTTTAGCAGGCTGAGCTGTATTTAAATTCTAGTAATTCAAAGAAGAGAGGGGCAGAAATGTATCTGACAATCAGATTTTACACTTGGTTGGTATTTAGGAAAACACAGAAACCTAGAAATAAAGTCACCACTAAATATGAAATCAAATAATTTTAGAGTAAGAGGCTATAGCACTTTGTACACTCAATAGTGAGAAATGCAAAGCAGCAAAATGAACAAAACTTGTTTACTGAAAGAGAATAATAAAACTGAAAAATATTTACAATAGAAATGAAAACACTGGGCTTCCCTGGTGGCGCAGTGGTTGAGAGTCCGCCTGCCGATGCAGGGGACACGGGTTCGTGCCCCGGTCTGGGAAGATCCCACATGACGCGGAGCAGCTGGGCCCGTGAGCCATGGCCACTGAGCCTGCGTGTCCGGAGCCTGTGCTCCACAGCGGGAGAGGCCACAACAGTGAGAGGCCCGCATACCGCAAAAAAAAAAAGAAAGAAAACACACATGCTTTTAAAAATCGGTGTAATAATGTTTTATTCTCTCTACCACAAAGAGGTTTATGAGTAGACAAGCTTCATATTATCCTCTACTACTGTGGAAAAGACATCACAGACTCAGAGTCTAAAATAAGTCTTTCTAATTTAGTTTAACAGTTGTACTGCATAAAGAAAATGGAGAAGACACTCACCAACCAGTAGCTAGATAGCTAGCATATCCAATGCCTTAAAAACCTCAAAATTACAGGTTTTCTTTTATGTGGAGGTACAAGCTAAGGTCCCTCAGAAAAAATTGCCTTGTGTTGGTATTCAGTGGAGAAGTGGGTCTTATCACACTTATTTATGCCTTGGAGAGGGGGTTCATTTACTAAGGCAGAAATACCATGATACTCAAAAGAGGAAAAGATGGTCATAAGTGAGCAAATATCGAAAATCCGTTTCGAGGGGTACTGTTAACAGTTGAAAATGGCCATTGTGTTTGTCCAGTAAAACATAAGGGACCGGTTGTTGAGACTTACTTTATTTCTCCAACTGGAAGGCTATGTCTTGTCTAGTAACTCTTCTTTTTTGAGGGAATTAGAGGTGGTTTTTCACCCACCCTCTGAGACAACCCAAGTCACACCTGTGTGTACATGGGCTCTGCCTGCTTTGCCAGATCTACTAGTGTTCATCATCACAGCAAAAGAAGCTTGGGAGAGAAGAACATGGGAAGTCAGATCCACAGAATTTTCCGAGTCTATGTTGTAAGCCATAAATTTATTTGAAAGAATCTCTGTGTAATTCTCCAATATTACCTCTGTGCCTTCACTGTGTCTGTACAGATGCCAAGAGGAATGCCCTTTCCCTTGAGCTGCCACAGGCAGTGAGAACCTGAAGGTTCCCATTTAAGTTTAACTGGCAAAATTTATTCTGATAATGGATAAAACTATTAACAAATTTTTACAATAACTTTCAAGGAGTCTTTGAATAATGTTTGATACTACTTGCAAACTTAATTAAAAATGGCAGCATTTTAAACTACTTTAATTAATTCCCCTTTGTTAAGTACTCTGCTCAAACAACTAAAACCTCCTAAGTGCTAAATAATACTAATATATCTAATAAATTAAACTTTTAATAAGTTGAACATACATCACTTATTTATTTATTTATTTATTTATTTTGCCTCTCACTGTTGTGGCCTCTCCCATTGCAGAGCAACAGGCTCCGGAAGCGCAGGCCCAGCGGCCATGGCTCACAGGCACAGCCGCTCCGCGGCACGCGGGATCCCCCCGGACCGGGGCACGAACCCGTGTCCCCTGCATCGGCAGGCGGACTCTCAACCACTGCACCATCAGGGCCCTACATCACTTATTTTTTAATAAATAAGAATTTAAAAGCTTTCAGCGGCTTCCCTGGTGGCGCAGTGGTTACGAATCAGCCTGCCAATGCAAGGGATACAGGTTCGATCCCTGGTCCGGGAAGATCCCACATGCCACGGGGCAACTAAGCCCATGTGCCACAACTACTGAGCCCGCGTGCCACAACTACTGAAGCCTGCACGCCTAGAGACCATGCTCTGCAACAAGAGAAGCCATCGTAATGAGAAGCCCGCACACCACAATGAAGAGTAGCCCCCACTCGCCACAACTAGAGAAAGCCTGCACATAGTAACAAAGACCCAGGGCAGCCAAAAGTAAAATAAATAAATAAATAAATAATTTTTAAAAAAGAT
>NW_006775771.1:305520-335023 GCF_000442215.2 Lipotes vexillifer | reverse complement strand
TAGGGAAACAGGTAGAAGGCAATCATCTACAAGCCAAGGGGAGAAGAAACCAAACCTGCTGACAACCTTGGTCTCAGATATACAGTTTCCAGAACTTGGAGGAAATAAATTTCTGTAGTTTAAGCCACCCAATTTATAATACTAGTTTTTTTGTATTTTGTTTTGGTTTGACTTGGTTTGGTTTGAGTTTTTTTTTTTTTTAATGCAGTTGACTGACAATATTAGTTTCAGGTATAAAACATAGTGATTTTATATTTTTATATTATGCACCATACAAAGTTATTATAATCTTATTGACTATATTCCCTGTGCTGTATATTACTCCTCTGACTTATTTATTTTATAACTGATAGTGTGTACCTCTTGATCCCCTTCACCTATTTTGTTCATGCTCCACCACCCTCCCCTCTGGCAGCCACTGGTTTGTTCTCTGTATCTGTGAGTCTATTTGTGTTTTGTAATATTTGTTCTTTTGGTTTTGTTTAGATTCCACATACAAGTGAAAACATACAGTATTTGTCTTTCTCTGTCTAACTATTTCACTTAGCATAATACCATACAGGTTCATCCATGTTGTCGCATATGGCCAGGTTTCATTCTTTTTTATGGCTGAGTAGTATTCCATTGTATATATATATACCACATCTTCTTTATCTATTCATCTGTTGATGGTCACTTAGGTTGCTTCCATACCTTAGCAATTGTAAATAATGCTGCAATAAACATTGGGGCGCATATACCTTTTCAAATTAGTGTTTCCGTTTTCTTTGAAAAATACACAGGAATGGAATTGCTGAATCATATGATAGTTCTATTTTTAATTTTTTGAGAAACCTCCATTCTGTTTTCCATAGTGGCTGTACTAATTTACATTCCCACCAAAAGTGTGCTAGGGTTCCCTTTTCTCCACATCCTCACCAACATTTATTATTTGTTGTCTTTTTGATGATAGCCCAGGTGTGAGATGATATCTCATTGTGGCTTTTGCTTGTATTTCACTAATAATTAGTGATGTCAAGCATCTTTTCATGTCCCTGTTGGCTATCTGTATGTCATCTTTGGAAAAACGTCTATTCAGGTCCTCTGCCCATTTTCTTATATTAAGTTGTATTCATTCTATATGTATTTTGGAAATTACCACCTTATTGGACTTATAATTTGCAAATATCTTCTTCTATTCACTAGGTTACCTTTTGGTTTTGTTGATGGTTTCCTTCACTGTACAAAACCTTTTTAGTTTAATGTAGTTCCATTTGTTTATTTTTGCCTTTATTTCCCTTGCCTAAAGAGACAGATCACCCCCCCAAAAATATTGCTACAATTTATGTCAGAGTGTTCTGCCTGTGTTTTCTTCTAGGAGTTTTGTGGTTTCAGGTCTTATATTTAGGTCTTTAATTCATTTTGAATTTGTTTTTGTACATGGTGGGAGAAAATAATCTAGTTCATTCTTTTATATTCTTTCAGCTGTGCAGTTTTCCCAACACCACATATTGAAGAGACTGTCTTTTTTCCATTGTATATTTTTGGCTCCTTTGTCATAGATTAATTGACATTCTAAGCATGGGTTTATTTCTGGGCTCTCTATTCCGTATATCTATGTGTCTGTTTTTGTGCCAGCACCATACTGTTTTGATTACAATAGCTTTGTTATAGTTTGAAATCAGGGAGCATGATACCTCCTACTTTGTTCTTTTTTTTCTCAGGATTGCTTTAACTATTCAGGGTCTTTTGTGGTTCCATACAAATTTTTAAATTATTTGTTCTAGTTTTGTGAAAAATACTATGGGTATTTTGATAAGGATTGCATTGAATCTATAGATTGCTTTGGGTAGTATAGACAGTTTAGCAATATTAATTCTTCCAGCCCATGAACATGGAATATCTTTCCATTTATTTGTGTTATCTTCAGTTTCTTTCATTGATATCTTGTTTTCCAAATACAGGTCTTTAACTTCCTTGGGTAGATTTATTCCTAGGTGTTTTATTTTTCTTGATGCAATTGTAAATAAAATTGTTTTCTTGATTTCTCTTTCTAATAGTTCATTATTGGTATGTAGAAATGCAGCAGATTTCTGTATATTCATTTTGTATCCTGGAACTTTACTGAATTCATTTATTAGTTCTAATAGTTTTTTGGTGGAATCTTTAGGGTTTTCTATACATAGTATTATGTCATTTGCAAACAGTGACACTTTTATTTCTTCCTTTCCACATTGGATGATTTTCATTTCTTTTTCTTGTCTAATTTCTGTGGCTAGGACTTTCAATACTATGTTAAATAAAAGTGACAAGAATAGACATTCTCATCTTCTTCCTGATCTTAGAGGAAAATCTTTCAGCTTTTCACCATTGAGTATAATGTTAGCTGTGGGTTTGTCATAAATGACTTTTATTACGCTGAAGTATGTTCCCTCTATACCCACTTTATTGAGTTTTTATCATGAATGGATGTTGAATTTTGTCAAATGCTTTTTCTGCATCTATTGAGATAGTCATGTGATTTTCATCCTTCATTTTGTTCATGTGTTGTATCATGTTGATTGATTTGCAGATATTGAACCATCCTTACATCCCTGTAATTAACCCCACTTAATCATGATGTGTGACCCTTTTAATGTATTGTTGAATTTGGTTTGCTAATTTTTTGTTGAGGATTTTTGCATCTATATTCATCAGGGATATTGGGCTATAATTTTCTTACGTTGTGGTGTATTTGTCTGGTTTTGGTATCAGGGTAATGATAGCCTTTTAAAATGAGTTTGGAAGTGTTCCCTCCTCTTCAATTTTTATGACATAGTTTAAGAAGGATAGGTATTAATTCTTCTTTAAATATTTGGTAGAATTCCCCTGTGTACCTGTCTGGTCCTGGATTTTTATTTGTTGGGAGTTTTTTAAAATTATTATTACTGATTTAATTTCATTACTGGTAATTTGTCTGTTGAGATTTCCTATTTCTTTCTGATTCAGTCTTGGAATATTGTAGGTTTCTAGGAATTTATCCATTTCTTCTAGATTGCCCACTTTGTCGGGATACAGTTATTCATAATATTCTCTTATGATTGTTTATATTTCCATAATAGCAGTTGTTACTTCTGTTCTTTCATTTCTAATTTTATTTATTTGGGCCCTCTCCCTTTTTTTCTTAATGAGTCTAGCTAAAGGTTCATCAATTTTGTTTATCTTTTCAAAGAACCAGCGCTTAGTTTCATTGACCTTTTCTATTGGTTTTTTGTCTCTACTTCATTTATTTCTGCTCTGATCTTTATTATTTCCTTCCTTCTACTAATTTTGGGCCTTATTTGTTCTTCTTTTTCTAATTCCTTTAGATATAAAGCTATGTTGTTTATTTGAGACTTTTTTTTCTTGATGTAGAATTGTATCGCTATCAACTTCTCTCTTAGAACTGCTTTGGCCACATCCCAAAGATTTTGTGTCTTTTATTATTATTCTTTTCTATTGAAGTATAGTTGATGTACACTATTATATAAGTTACAGGTGTACAGTATAGTGATTCACAATTTTTAAAGGTTATACTCTAATTTGGGGAGTTCCCATTCAGTGGAAGTGGATCATCATAAAGTTCTTCATCCTCATCATCTTCACATTGAGTAAGCTGAGGAGGAGGAAGAAGAGAAGGGGTCGGTCTTGCTGTCTCAGGGGTGGCAGAGGCAGAAGAGTTGGAGGAGGTGGAAGAGGAGGCAGGTACGTTTGCTAAAACTTTATGGAAATACATCATAATTTCTGTCTGACGTTTTTGCTTTTTCATTTCTCTAATAATGTTTCTATATGATACCAGTCTTCCTTCCACCATTTGCTTTAGTTTCAGTGCCCATACCATAGAAGGGTCCATGTCATCAAAGAAGTTAAAAGCAGTCTTGAGTAATCAGAAATGTTCTTCCACATTGTCTAATGTCAGTTTGTTCTGTCACTGCTTCTTCTATGTCTTCTTCCTCATTGTCTGGCACTGGTTTGGAAGCACTCATCAAGTCATCCTCTGTTCATTCCTCTGGTGTGGTGTCTATTAGTTCCTGAATTTCTCCAAGATCCATACCTTGAAACCCTTCACCCCCCTCCTTTTTTTTTTGCCATATCCACCATCTCTTTCATGATTTCCTTAATTGGCTCTGCCATAACTCCTGTGAAGACATGCACAACACCTGGACACAGTTTTCTCCAGCAGGAATTTATTGTTTCAGGATTGATGGCTTTCACAGCTTTTTCTATTACAGTGGTGGCATCTTCAGTGATGTAATCCTTCCAGACTTTCATGATGTTCTAGGAGCCCCTGATCTAGAGGCTGAATTAGAGAAGTTGTGACTGGGGGCAAGTAGACCACATTGACACCTTCAGTGTTGAACTCATGGGGTTCTGCGTAGCCAGGGGCATTGTCCAAAAACAAAAGAACTTTAAAAGGCAGACCCTTACTGTCAGGGTACTTCCTGACTTCAGAGACAAAGCATAGATGGAACCAATTCAGAAAAAGTGTTCTCATTGTCCAGCCCATCTTGTTGTACAACTGAAAGACTGGCAGCTGGTGTCTGTCTTTTTCCTACAAGGCTTAGGTGTTAGCAGCTTTATAGATAGAAGCAGTCCTGTTTATAAACTTGACTGCATTTGCACAGAATAGTAGAGTTAGCCTATCCCTTCCTGCCTTAAATCCTGGTGCTTGCTTCTCTTCCTTACTGATAAATGTCCTTTGTGGCATTTTTTTTCCCCCAGAATAAGGCACTTTCATATGCACTAAAAACCTGTTCAGGCAGATATCCTTTCTCTTTAGTGATTTTCTTAATGGCATCTGGGAACTTGGTTGGCAGAAGTTGCTTCTCCTGTTATCTTAATTTTTTTTAGTCAAGACTCTAAAATTGGGCTTCCCTGGTGGCGCAGTGCTTGAGAGTCCGCCTGCCGATGCAGGAGACGCGGGTTCGTGCCCCGTTTCGGGAGGATCCCACATGCCGCGGAGCGGCTGGGCCCGTGAGCCATGGCCGCTGAGCCTGCGCGTCCGGAGCCTGTGCTCCGCAAATGGGAGAGGCCACAACAGTGAGAGGCCCGCATAACGCAAGGAAAAAAAAAAAAAAAAAAAAGACTCTAAAATTATCAAACCATCCTTTGCTGGCATAACTTCTCCACCTTTAGATCCTTCACTTTTGCTTTAAGTTGTCATATAATGACTTTGGTTTTTCTCAAATCATATTAGAATCTATAGGTATGTCTTTCTTATAGCAATCCTGTACCCACATAAAAGCTGCATTTTCAATTCGAGCTAAAAAAGGTATTTTACAAAAAGTGCAAGGTTTTTGCACCTGCTGGCATAGCTGCAGCAATGGCTTCACAAATTTCCTTTTATTCTTTTACAGTGGTCTTTACAATGGATTCATTTATCTGGAAATGGCAGGCAACCACAGCTGCAGACTTCAATCTACAGTATATATCTAGCAATTCAACTTTTTTTTTTTTGGTGGTATGCAGGCCTCTCACTGTTGTGGCCTCTCCCGTTGCAGAGCACAGGCTCCGGACACGCAGGCTCAACGGCCATGGCTCACAGGCCTAGCCGCTCCACTGCATGTGGGATCTTCTCGAACCGGGGCACGAACCCATGTCCCCTGCATCGACAGGCGGACTCTCAGCCGCTGCGCCACCAGGGAAGCCCTAGCAATTCAACTTTTTCTTATAATGTCATGACTTTTCTCTGCTTCTTGGGAGCACTTCCAGCATCACTGGTGGCGCATTATATGTGTCCCGTGGTGTTACTCAAGGTTTACGGTATTGGGCTAAACATGATGAAATATATGCTAGAACCACTAGACATCACTTGTTACTGCAGTACACAATTTACTAAAGAGACTAACTGCTCACATAGAGATGATCAGCGTCACACGATGTCTCAAGTGGACACTCACAACACTTACGCTTACCACAATAGCAATAGGAGGTGGCTACAAAATTATTACAGGAATACAATACACACTGCAGTGAATTTTATGCAGTTATGGTTTAATACTGCATCTTTACGTTTGTTTACATTTCTCTCAACTGTGAACAGTGCCATGTACAATCTGTGTGTGTGTGTATGTGTGTCTAAGTTTTGGTAAAATTTCACATTTTGTAATAGATTTGTGTATATTTTAAAGTAGCAAATGATAAAATAGACTAGTATCTACATATATTTTATGCATTTATGACATACCTAACTTTTTCTTAATTTTTTCAATATTTCTAAGCCACATGGTTCATCTGCAACTTTTTTCAAATTGTCACAAATCTCCAAAAAAAATTTCCAATGCATTTACTGGAAAAAATCTGCATGTAAGTGGACCCACACAATTTAAACTTGTGTTGGTCAAGAGTCAACTGGATTTGTTTTAAGCTAATAGTCATTTAACTTCAAACACATTCTAAAAGCTCTACATTTTTACTCCCCCTCCACATTTTGTTTTTCACAGCATATTTTACATCTTTTTGTGTATCCCTTAGCTACTCATTATAGTTATAGTTGATTTTATGACTTTTGTCTTTTAACCTTTATACTAGCTTTTTAAGTTGTTGATCCACTGCCTTTGCTATGTATTTGCCTTTACCAGGGAGATTTGAGATTTTTCCCTTCATATATTTTCTTATTTCTTGTTATGACCTTTTCTTTTTCACCAAAAGAAGACCCTTTAGCATTTCTTGTAATGCCAGTTTTGTGGTGATGAACTCTTTTTGCTTGTCTGGGAAACTCTTTACCTCTCCTTCAATTCTGAATGACCTGGCTGGGTAGAGTATTCCTGGTGGTAAGTTTTTTTCCCTTTCAGCACTTTAAATATATTATGCCACTCTTTTCTGGCCTGTGAAGTTTTTGCTAAAACATCTGCTGATAGGCTTTTGGGTTTATATAGCCTTATGATAACCTTTTTCCCTTGTATGTGACTTTTTGTTTTTCTCTTGCTGTCTTTAAAATTCTCTCTTTATCTTTAACTTTTGCTATTTTAATTATGATATATATGTCGTGGTGTGTATCTCTTGGGGTTCATCTTGTTTGGGACTCCCTGTGCTTCCTGGACCTGGATATCTGTTTCCTTTTCCACGTTAGGAAAGTTTTCAGCCATTATTTTTTCATCAAATACTTTTTCTGCCCTTTTCTCTCTTTCTTCTTTTTCTGGGACCCCTATAATGCAAATGCTAGCACACTTGATGTTGTCCCAGAGGTCCCTTAAACTATCCTCATTTTTTAAAAATTCTTTTTTTCTTTTTTCTTTTCTGATGGGAGATTTCCACTATTTTGTTTTCCAGGTCACTTATTCGTTCTTCTGTACCACCTAATCTGCTGTTGATTCCTTCTAGTGTATTTTTATTTTATTTATTGTATTCTTCAACTCTGATTAGATCTTTTTTATATTTTCTAACTCTTTGTTGAAGTTCTCGTGTGTCTCTCTATTCTTCTACCTCCAGTGAGCATTTTTATGACTGTTGCTTTGAACCCTTTATCAGGTAAACTAATTATTTCCATTTTATTAGGGTTTTTTCCTCAGGCTTTTTCTTGTTCTTTCATTTGGAGCATATTCCTCTGTCTTATTTCTGTGTCTGACTTTTGTCTGACTTTCTGTGTTTGTCTCTGTGACTGAAGCTGTAGTAAGTGTAGCTGGGACTTTTTCTGAGGCGTGCTTATGCAGCCATCTTGGCAGGGTGGGCTTGATCCAGAGTTCGGCATGTGCCAGGTGCTGTAGCCTGGTGGGAAGGGTGGGAGGACTGGAACTAGAGGGGCTACAGCTGGAGCCTAGCACAGTCCAGAGTTTCTTCTGTGATGTGCCAGGGACTACCCCTTTGGCAGGAGGTTTGGAGCTGAAGGGCTAGAGCCAGAGTCTGGCACAGGCCAAGACTTCTTCTGGGGTGCTCTGGGGGCCACTGCCTTGGAGGGGCATAGAGGGATCGCTGGAACCAGAGAGGCTAGAACCAGAGCTCAGCACACAAGCCAGTGCCTCTCTCAGGGCATGCAGGGGGCCACCCTCTCAGCAGGGGGATTGGAGCTGGAGCTGGGTGTGGGCTGGGGGGACATGCTGGAGTAGCCTTGGCATGCCATCTAGAGTGCCAGGAGCTTTTAAGTCTGCTGCCTCTGAGCTGGGACTCAGAGCAAGTTAAATGTGTGCACGAGACCTTTAAGAGAGGAGTCTTGGTTTCCTACAGCCCTCTGGCTCTCCCAGTAATAAGCCCCACTGGCTTTCAAAACCAGTTAAGGGAGCTCATCTTCCCAGTGCCAGTCACCAGGTCTGGTGTGCCCAATGTGGGGCTCGAATCCCTCACTCTTTAGGGAGGATCTCCAAGCTTGTGATATCTCCTTCCTCTTTTGGGTCATCCACCAGGGGTGCAGGTCCTGACTAGATCGTTTCTTTTCCCCTCCTACCCACCTTGGTGTAGTTTTTTTCTTTATATCCTGCTCTTCTGCAGGTCTTCAGGTCCTTCTCAGAGAGAGTTGTTCTGTATATTGTCATTGTTTTGGTGTGTCCATGGGAGGAGGTGAATTCAGAGTCTTCCTATTTTTGCCATCTCTGTCTGCGGTTCAGAATATATTATGCTTCATTAACTTTGTCTCTTTTATGATGCTTAGAAGAGAATCTTGAACATAATTACAGTTCACATAATGGAATTGAACCATGCTTACACATAAAAAAGAAATATTATTTTCATTATTTCAAATATAGGGTCTTGGTAGAATGGATTAAGAATGCCCAGTATACATTAAATATGTACAGTTTTTTTTGTATGTGAATTATACCTCAATAAAGTGGGATTTTTTTAATGCCCAAATGGGAAGTAGGTTAAAAAATTATCAGACTGCTTTCAGCCTTATAAGCCACACTCATTCCCATTCTGTTAGCAGCCAGAGTCCTACACCCCCAAGGATAAACTTTGTTCTGCATCCATACCTCAATTCATTTCCATGTGCTCCATATCCAACCCCATACCTCCTCCATCTGGCCTTCTAATGGTGGCACCCTTATATCCCAAGTTGTTATCTTAGGCATTGTCACTATTCTAAAATCCCAGAAGAGAGGACAATTCTAACGAGTTAAGAAAGGTTTTCTCAGGAGAGATGATATTTTGACCATTTTCTCAAGAAATTATACACATTTCTATAAACACAAAAATTTCCCCCCAAGGGAATTCCCTGGTGGTCCTGTGTTAGGACTCCGTGCTCTCACTGCCGAGGGCCCGGGTTCAATCCCTGGTTGGGGAACGGAGATTCCACAAGCTGCGTGGCATGGCCAAAAAAAAAAAGCTTTCCCCCAAATTCCAAGAGTTTCAAAAAATCCCATAAATCCCACTTATGGAATAGGTTCATAGACCCTTGGGTTTATAATCTGTATTTTAGGCAAAAAGGAGTTATCAAATGCAAGGAAATTTTATTGTTTATTTCTTGTTCAAAATTCTTGTTATCTCTGTCTTTCTCTGTCTCTGATTTATCAATGCATAACTGTAAGGATTACTGATCTTTGGGATCCTTTTGGGGCAAAGGCTTCTAGTTATCTACCTAATATCCATTCTCGGTTTCTTCTGATTTTATTTAGAATAGTAATGGGTGCAATTAATTTCCCAGCCTTCTTTGTGGCTAGTTTGGTTGTGTGACCAAGTTTAGTAAACGATGTGTAAACAGAGGTTGTTGGATAGGCCCTTTTTGCCCCTCCGCCCTTCATCTTTCTTGTTTCCAGGATCTGTGGATGTGATAGCTAGAGATCCAACAGCCATCTGGACCATATATCTATTTTAAAAAAGAAAACCACATGCTATTATGGTGGGGAAAAAGAAGGTCAAAGAAAGCAGGCTTCTTGAAGATTTCATGAAGCTGCGTCACCAGCACTAGAATATCTATTTCTGGACTTTTTTACATAAAAAAGGAATCTGTATGTGTTCACATCACTATAACCAGTTCTCTGTTACCAAGAGCTAAATGTAACTTCCTTCTGGTTTTTCAGTGGTCAACAAAACACCAGCTATATACCACTCTAGCCCTATTTTATGGCAAAGAGAGTGGGGAAACTTTTTCTTCATTTGGAAAACCCTGTGAGCAACAGACTTGGGATGACTACCTCAAGTCCATTACTAGAGGATAGTTCTCATTCAAGCAAAACAGAGTATAGAGAAACGTTCCCCAAGAATGTTAGGCACAAGTCCCTTACAGTTAAAAAATAATGACTCTGTTTAGCCTTCATAGTTCTCCAAAGGTATGATGAATATGTCTCTTTGTCCGCAATGAGAAAACATATATGAGGAATGCCTGACAATGTTAACCCACTAACCTCCCCTTAAGTCACAGATGTATTTTCCTCCTGGGGCTATATCCAGAGCAGAGGCTTTTATAGTCGGAATGTTTCTGGTTCTACTTTTCACTTTCAGCAGCTGGAATCTGGAGTCTACCCGCCATTTCCATTCATATTCCACAGGTTCTTCAATTTCAATATATTCAAAATGGAACCTACCTCCCTTCCTCTCAATGACCAAATGGATGGTACTGGAACCAGAAATCTGGGAGTAAATCCCACATTCGTTCTTCTTCCTCCCTTTGGTCGCTATGTAACTGTGGTCCTACTTCCTACATTTTTCTTGTGTCCTCTTGCTCTTCCTCCCTCTCGTCATTTCTCATCTGGTCTATATCAATTCCTGAATAACTACTGCCTTGCCCCTATCTAACTCATATTCCTTGATATAAATAGTTTAATCTTTTGAAAATGAAAATCTGATCACTTTAAAATTCAAATCTCTTAGCAGGAAATCAGAGGCCTATTAGAATCTATTCCATGATTGTCCCTGTAATGCCATCTTTTGCTGCTTCATCCCATGACCTAGATAGCAGCCAGACAAAACCACCAGCAACTTATCAAATGAGTCATGCTCCATCATATCTCCACAACTTTCCCTAAAAAGCTCTTTCCTATCTTCCTCACCTGGAAAACTACTATTCATGCTAAAACTTAATTGAGGCATTACCACCTCCAGATAGCCTACTTTGATTCTGCCCCCAAGAAGCAATTATGATATTTAAGAACATAGTTCATCTACCATATTATCCAGCTATCCCACTTCTGGGTATTTACCCAAAAACTATGAAGAACGTTAATCCGAAAAGATATCTGCACTCCCATGTTCATCTTAGCATTATTTATAGTAACCAAGATATGGAAACAGCCTGAGTGCCCATCAGTGGATGAATGAATAAATATGTGGTACACACACACACACACACACACACACACACACACACACAATGGAATACTAGTCAGTCATAAAAAAAGATGAAATCTTGCCATTTGCAACAACATGATTGGAACTTGAAGGTATTATTCCAAGTGAAATAAGTCAGATGGAGAAAGACAAATACTGTATGATTTCACTCATATGTGGAATATAAAAAAACTAATAAACAAACCAAAACAAAATAAATGAACAAATCAAACCAAACAAAGACAAACACGTAGATACAGAGAACAAATTAATGGTTACCAGAGAGGAAGGAGCGGGTGTTGGGGGAATGGGTAAAGGGGATCAACAGTACGGTTACAGATGGAAAATAAATTTTTGGTGGTGAGCATATTGTACAGTATACAAAATTAGAAATATAATGTTGCACACATGAAATATATAATGTTATAAATCAATGTTACCACCATAAAAAAATTAAAAAACATTTTTTTAAAGAACATAGTTCATGAGTTCAAACAATGGCTCTGTGATCTTTTTCAAGTAATTTAGCCTCTCTGTGCCTCAATTTATTCATGTGTAAGTTGGAGCTAAATTCTCATAGGGTTATTGAGAAAAATGAACAAGATACTATATATAAAAGTGGTTTGAACTATTCCTGGAATATTGTAAGCACTCAATATATGTGAGCTACTTTTCTTTCTAAGAGTTAAGTTAATTCCTTAGTTTTGTTGTCCCAGCCTTCCATGACCTACTCAAATGTGTGGAAGTTGTGAATTGGCTCACAAAGTCTCATCCACTGGTATTTGGAAAAACTAGAAAGTTAAAAATGTGACTCTGACTCCCTCAGGCCTAAGGTTCTTCATTCAAGCTATACCCACAGGCAGGAAGAGCAGATATCAATCAGAGGCCATCATCTTGGCAGTCTCTGCTAGCAAACATCACCTTGGAAGTGACTACATTTCAGTTTCCTGGGTATTGGAAAGCATCGTATTGAGCTGATTCCCTAAAGGTAGAAGCTATGAGCAGCTATGAGTATCCATTCTTCAAGTTTCATGGGTGTTCAGAGGTAAAAGCACAGTGGCAATAGAGGCAATGGTAGTAGTCTTGACTTTGGCACAGCCTTTATGAGGCCTCAAGCATGGTAGCTCCCCCATAGGTCAGTTCTTTATTGTTCTGAAGACGTTTCTGGAGGTCCAGCCTGGAATCTGTTCCTTCTCCATTCTAAAAATTTTGTAAGCACCTAATTCCCTGTATTAAATTCCTTACTGCTTTGACTATCTAGGATGGTTTCTGTCTCCTGCAATGAACCCTAAATAACAAGCTAATAGACCCCAGTATTAGCTTTCATTTCTCCCAGCATAAACTCTGCAGTCCATTTAGGGTGCTCCCTGCTTCCCAGTTACTCCATGCTTCCTTCCCCTCCCCACTTTTCTTATACCATTTCTACCCTATTTGCCTCCTCCCTGGAATCAATCCTATAATCGAAAATCTTCTATTTGAAACTACATTTTTAGAAAGCTCCTTGGTCCATATTCAGTTATAGCTCTAATATAAGCAATTTTTATTTTGCAACTTTTGGCAAAAGCAACCCACAAGAGTAAAATGAGGATTAGGAAAGTTCAGAAACATATACTCACAACCTAGCCAAGAAGATTTCATGAATCATTTCCAGATTTCCATAGAAGTCATAATGTACCGTGGAGATCTTTTACTCAGGACTTTGTAGGGCTTTTCAATATCTATTCAACGTCTCTTACTTCTGGGAAAAGAAATTTCTATAGCCCCAAGTTCAACATATAAATAGCATTAAGCTAAGTTGTATTACCCTTGGGAAATACAAGATTTTGAATCAAAAGAATCCATTTTGGGGACTTCCCTGGTGGCACAGTGGTTAAGAATCCTCCTGCCAATGCAGGGCACATGGGTTCGATCCCTGGTCCAGGAAGATTCCACAGAGCAACTAAGCCCCTGTGCCACAACTACTGAAACCTGCACGCCTAGAGCCTGTGCTTCACAACAAGAGACGCCACTACAATGAGAAGCCTGTGCACTGCAACAAAGTGTAGCCCCCGCTCTCTGCAACTAGAGAAAGCCTGCGGACAGCAACAAAGACCCAACACAGCCAAAAATTAATTAATTATTTATTTATTTTTTAAAAAATCCATTTTGGACCAAAATATGTAAGTGCTTCAAGTTTTAAAATATCTAAGTAACGCTTAATTTCAACACTTTTTTATATGAGTTAAGGTATGGACCCCAGTCTTCATTTAGGTCATGTATTTTAAGATCTGGAAATACAGATTTGTTCAGTAATCTTAGGCAACTAGTTTATCTGAGAAAATAATACAATTAAAGCAAAGGTCAGTAACATAAAAATACTGTCATTCTAAAGCTACTGAGATTGTCTTGGATTCAGTAGGAAGTCTAGAAACATGTTCCTCCACTGTGTCTTCTCAGAAGTGGCTTTTTCATTGTCCAAGGCACTCTGAACATTGTGGATGCCAATACGCTTCAGTAGAAACCTTCCTGTGAGGAAAGCAACAGTAATTCAACTTTGTTAAACTCTGCTACATATGCTATTTTAAAAAACAAAACAAAAAAGCAGCATCTGATAGCTTCAGGATCTTATATAAATTTTTGTGAAATAGCTCTTTATTTTTTTAACTCCTTCTCTATTGAAAGCTAAGATTTAAGCATGAGTCCAAGGGACTGACTAGCGAGCAATGTGAGTAAATACACAAAGCTGTACGCTCAATTGTCTCAGCCTTCTGAGCCCAACACATTTTCAAAGGAAAACCCTAAGTACCCCAACTTTCTCTTAAGCCCAGCTCATTCCCAAGAGGCATCTTAGTCGTGACACCCCTGGTGGGCGATCCTTCCAACCTCCACATATGGTCATTTTCTATTGCTACTGTAACAATTTACTACAAATTTAGTGGCTTAAAATATTACTCATTTATTATCTCACAGTTGTAGTCAGAATTTCAGGAGGACTCAGATGGGTCCTTTGGTCAAAATCTCATCAAGATGCTGGCTGGCCTGGACTCTTTTCTGGAAACTCTGAGTGAGAATCCGCATCCAGTCTCTTTCAGGTTGCTGGAACAATTGTTCCCATTTCCGGGAGTCACTCACAGCTTTTAGAAAATACCCACTGTTCTTA
Organism: Lipotes vexillifer; assembly: GCF_000442215.2. Lineage (NCBI taxonomy): Eukaryota > Metazoa > Chordata > Mammalia > Artiodactyla > Lipotidae > Lipotes > Lipotes vexillifer. The sequence continues at coordinate 320,691 of NW_006775771.1, read as the reverse complement.
GTTCATACCCACCTCCTTTAAAGCCAGAAACAGCGTTCCAAATCCTTAGTGTTTCAAATCAGTCTGACTTCGCTTCATCTCTCTAACTTTCTCTTCAGCCTCCTTCTTCTGGTTTAAAGGCTCATGTGATAAAACTGGGTCTACCTAGAAAATCCAGGAATCTTCCTATTTTAATATCAAATGATTATTATATCTGCAAAGTTCCCTTTTACCATGTAAGGTAATATACTCGTAGTCCCAGGGATTCGGGACTACGGAATCTACTTGGGGACCATAATTCTGTTGACCACAATCAGACATATCTAAAACTGAGGCTTTCCAGCTGGAGTACCTGCTTCTTATAGTGGACCCGGAGTGGGGAGTGGAAATCTCTTTATTCATGTGTCCACTTCAAATCCCTGAAGGATAAAACTTACTTGTTAAATCTTATAATCATCGCATAGCAATAAATATATTCTCCTATCCAGTACTTTTAATAAAAAAAAATGTGGAAACTAGTCTGGTCACATGCAAATTATAATTATGAAGTCAGTACTCGGAATAAGGCATTATATGTGTTTGATAGTGTGTGACTACGTGTAACATGAGTTTACATGTGAATTTTTGTGTCTGTATGTATATGTATTGTGTAGAGTCCATGTACTACACTGGGGGGGCAGTTGGGAAGTGGATTGGACAGCTAGACTTCTAAAGTTTTGCACTAATTCTTGTACAAACTGCCTGTGTGACTTTGAACAAATCATTTAAGAAACTCTGGTCTCAGTTTTTTCAATTGTGAAGTCGAGTATTTTATTAGGTTAATATCCAGCTGATAATTCTGTAACTTAAGTAATTTATATTTATATAAAGTAAAAAGGCACATAAGCCATAGATCAAATTAGTAAAAATATTTCCTCATAGGAAGATTGTGATTTTTATTAAATTTTCTACTATTATCAAAAAGACAAGAGATAACAAATGGTGGCATGGATGTGGAAAAAAGGGAGCCCTTGTGCACTGTTGGTAAATTGGTGCAGCCACTATGGAAAATAGTATGGAGTTTCCTCAAAAAATTAAAAATAGGACCACCATATGATCCAGCAGTTCCAATCCTGGGTATTGATACAAAGGAAACAAAATCACTGTCTCAAAAGATATCTGCACCCCCATGTGCATTTCAGGATTATTTATAGTACAATAGCCAAGATACGGAAACAACCTAAATGTCCATCAACAGATAAATGAATGAACAAAATGTGATATATGTATATATACAGCACGTTAGAATATTATTTAGCCATAAAAAAGAAGGAAAACCTGCCATTTGCAACAACATAGATGGACCTTGAGAGCATTATGCTATGTAAAATAAGTCAGACAGAGAAAGGCAAATACAGTAGAATCAAAAACTCAGAGAACAGATCGATGGTTACCAAAGGTGGAGGGTGAAAGGTGGACAAAACGGGTGAAGGTGATCAAAAGGTACAAACTTCCAGTTATAGGATAAATAAATTCTGAATATGTAATTAATGTACAGCATGGTGACTATAGTTAACAGTACCATATTGCATATTTGAAAGTTGCTAAGAGAGTATATCTTAAAAGTTCTCATCATAAGAAAAAGAAATGTGTAACTGTGTGGTGATGGATGTTAACTAAACTTATTTTGATGATCATTTTACAATATACACATATATCGAATCATTATGTTGTACACCTAAAAGTAACACAATATTATATGTCAGTTATATCTCAATGTTTTAAAATTTCTGCAAAGTATATTTCATTTCTTCCTAGAAAAATCACCAATTTTGTTACTTAAAAAAGAAGTTTACAAGTTTACAAATCAACTTCTCGAGAAAGAAAATAGAATTTGTAAAAAGAAAAATTCAACATCTTAAGATTCATATATATCCTAATGCAAAAGATGGTTATCAAAATTTCTTCCTAAGAAGGCAACATAAGTAGCATAAATCCTGCAAATTTTACCCATCATTTTTTTTCCTGTGGTGAATTCTGACATTAGTCACTCTTCCTCTTACAGTCACAGCAGATTCCCTTTGCTCCAGTTCACAGCATCTATTTCCCAGTGCACAAGTGATTCCACAAGACATATATTTAGTGAAACATACTTAATATATGTTTTGGGTACAAGAGGTAATGTCAGCTATTACGTGGACCCAAAACCCAAATAATCTAAATAATGTTTGTTGAATATAGTTAAAAGTGTCCATATTAACAGAATCTCAGATTGTTTTTCCCTGAAAGAGATTCATAGTTTAAAACCTCTTTCAAACGAGTTAATCTTACAATCTAACATTTTCCATGACTTGCTTTGATTTCAAACTACCTGAGTGCAATTATTTTTGTTTACTTGAACTAGTATAATCAATCTCTTAAAAAGTAGTTTGTATTTCCCAATAGTTGCTGCTGATATTCAGAGTTTATAATTTCATAGGTGAGGCAGAAAAGTACAGGAATTTATGTTGTCTGTTCTATTTCCATATGACATATTCATACTATTTCTTTTATGGTTACTGGAGAATATTTCAAAAGGCAGAAACCATCTCTATTTCTTATATCACATAGCATAGTACTCTGCACATGTGGTTGCCCAATAAATATCATTGCATACTTTATTGCTAACACATATATATGGAATTTAAGAAAAAAATGTCATGAAGAACCTAGGGGTAAGACAGGAATAAAGACACAGACCTACTAGAGAATGGACTTGAGGATATGGGGAGGGGGAAGGGTAAGCTGTGACAAAGCGAGAGAGTGGCATGGACATATATACACTACCAAATGTAAGGTAGATAGCTAGTGGGAAGCGGCCACATAGCACAGGGAGATCAGCTAGGTGCTTTGTGACCACCTGGAGGGGTGGGATAGGGAGGGTGGGAGGGAGGGAGACGCAAAAGGGAAGAGATATGGGAACATATATATGTGTAACTGATTCACTTTGTTATAAAGCAGAAACTAACACACCATTGTAAACCAATTATACTCCAATAAAGATGTAAAAAAAAAAATTCATGGATCTCAATAGAGCATATAGCAAGGTAGAGAACAGTCCAGTTCTACCTAATGCTAATTAGTTATTACCCAAAGCCTTAGGTTCAGTTCTTTTCTGTTGCTGTCTGGTTGCCACATTTTTTAAATCAAATTTATTCAGGTACAATTTACATAATATTAAATGTACCCATTTTAAGTATCAATGAATTTTGACAAATGCGTACACCCAAGCATAATCCACCAGCATAATCAAAAATATGTGTGTACATATATGTCTATAGGCATGCATATATATTATGTGCATGTGTGTGTATGGATTTGGGAGAGAGGTTTTTTTTTTTTTAACCTTCATTTTTTTTTTCTTCTTAACAATACATTGCAGAGTTCTTTCCACAGTAAAGCATGCAGCTCTTATTCTTTTAATGGCTATATAATATTCCATTAGAAGTAGCTATCAACACTCTGTAAACTCTGTGGAATTCATGTTTTTATTATTTTTTTTAACATTTTTATTGGAGTATAATTGCTTTACAATGGTGTGTTCGTTTCTGCTCTATAACGAAGTGAAACAGTTATACATATACATATATCCCCATATCTCTTCCCTCTTGCATCTCCCTCCCTCCCACCCTCCCTATCCCACCCTTCTAGCTGGTCACAAGGCACCGAGCTGATCTCCCTGTGCTATGCAACTGCTTCCCACTAGCTATCTATTTTAGATTTGGTAGTGTATATATGTCCATATATACACTACCACTCTCTCACTTTGTCCCAGCTTACCCTTCCCCCTCCCCGTGCCCTCAAGTCCATTCTCTAGTAGGTCTGCATCTTTATTCCCATCTTGCCCCTAGATTCTTCATGACCATTTTTTTTTTTTAGATTCCATATATATGTTTTAGCATACGGTATTTGTTTTTCTCTTTCTGACTTACTTCACTCTGTATGACAGACTCTAGGTCCATCCACCTCACTACAAATAACTCAATTTCGTTTCTTTTTATGGCTGAGTGATATTCCATTGTATATATGTGCCACATCTTCTTTAGCCATTCATCTGTCAATGGACACTTAGGTTGCTTCCATGTCCTGGCTATTGTAAATAGAGCTGCAATGAACATTTTGGTACATGACTCTTTTTGAATTATGGTTTTCTCAGGGTATATGCCCCGTAGTGGGATTGCTGGGTTGTATGGTAGTTCTATTTTTAGTTTTTTAAGGAAACTCCATACTGTGGGAGAGAGTATTTTTGATGTAAAGTTCTTTGAGTTTTGAGACCAGTGTAGACTCATGTTAGCATCTCTACAATCAAGATACTAAATAATTTCATTATACTAAAAAAATTCCCTCCTGCTACCCCTTTGCAGGCACATCCTTCCCAGAACCCCAGACGCTCACAGCCACTGATCTCTTCTCTGTCTCATAGTTTTGCCCTGTTCAGAATGTCATTTAAATTCAATCATATAGTATGTAACGTTCTGAGACTTCTTTCACTTAGTATAATTCCTTTGAGATTCATTCACGTTGTGTGCATCAATAGTTCATTCTTTTTATTCTTAAGTAGTATTCTATGACATGGAGTTACCACAGTTTTTGTATTCACCCATTGAAAGGCACGTGGATTGTATTCAGTTCTTGACAATTATGAATAAAACTGCTATAAACCTTTTTGTACAGTTTTTTGCATGAACATAAGTTTTCATTTCTCTAGGGAAAAACATGGGGAAGGGGTTGCTGGGTCATAGTAAATGTATGTCTACATTTATAAGGAACTGCCAAATTATTTTCCAGAATGACTGGGACGTTTTGCATTTCCCAGCAGCAGTGTATGAGAGTCTCCGTCAGCATATTCTTAGTAGCACTTGGTAGAGTTAAAGGGTCTTTTGTTTTTGTTTTTATTTTTTGTTTTTATTTTTTGTTTGGTTTTTTTCTTTTAGTCATTCTAATCAGTGTGTAGTGCTTTTAACATACACTTCCCTAGTGGCTAATGATGCTGAGCATCTTTTTACTTATCTGCTAAATGTATGTCGTATTTGGTGAAGTATTTGTTCAAGTCTTTTGCCCATTTTTTCACAGCGTGTTTGTTTTCTTGCAGTCAAGTTTTGAGAGTTCTTTGTATATTCTGGATACACTGTTTTGTCAGATACATGATCTGCAGATATTTTCTTCCAGTCTGCTCTTTATCATCCTCTTAATGGTGTCTTTTGCAGAGCAAATGTTTTTAACTTTGATGAAGTTCAGTTTATCCATTTTTGAGAAATCATGCTTTGGTGTTGTACCCAAAAACTGTTTCCCAAACCCAAGGTCATGCAGGTTTTCTTCTGTGTAAACTTCTAAAATCTTGATAATTTCATGTTTATGTCAATGATCTATTTTGAGTTAACTTTTGTGTAAGGTGTAAAATTAGGATTTTTTGAATATGGATTTCCAATTATTCCAACACCGTTTGTTGAAAAAAGTTCCCTTTCTTCATTGAATTGCCTTTGCACCTTTGTCAAAAATCAGTTGACTCTATATTTGACTATTCTGTTCCATTGATTGATGAGTCCATTGTTTCACCAGTACCACACTATCTTGATTACTGTAGCTTTATCATAAGTCAAAATCAAGTACATTCTTTTTTTTTTTTTCAGAATTGTTCTATTGCAATTCCTGTGTCTTTACATGTAACTTTAGAATCAACTTATCTGTATCTACAAAATATCCTTATTGGATTTTTATTTGAATTCATTTAAATCTTATATCAGTTTGAGAAAAATTGGTATCTTAATTATATCAAGTCTTCTAATCCATGAACATGGTATCTCTCTTCACTCATTTAGGTCTTTCTTTTTTATTAAGTTATTGAGTGTTTTTTTTAGCTTTAGTGTATAGATTCTGTACATGCTTTTAGTAAGAATTATCCTAAATTATTTTTTATGGAACTATTTTAAATTGTATAGGGTTTTTCTTTTCAGTTTACAATTGAACTATTGAAACTTGATAGTATATAGAAATACTGGATGCATATTATAGTAGAATGCATATATAGTAGAACTTTTTCAAAGGAAAGTATAGGATGATGATTGGACTCAAAACCAATTGAAGAAATTTCATCAAAGGATGGAGAAATTTTAGTTCAAATAGAAGACTGAAGGAGATGAGATAGACTATGATAGCTGACTTCAGACATTTGAAAACTGTGAGTAACTTTAGGAGTCATACATTTGTTTTACAGAGATGAAGTCTGAAATTAATGAGAAAATCAGAATTTCCACTGCCTAATATGTTTAAGAATTAATATGCTGCAAACTGGAACTCTCTAAGAAAAGAGATCTGTGAATATTTTATCATAGTTTTTTTCTGTCAGAAATCAGCCAAACTAAATAGCCTACATATTTCTAAGCTTTTAGAAACATGTTCTCTGAGCTTCCTGGATCTGTGGTTTGGTGTCTGGTTACTTTGCAGGAATTCTCAGTCATTATTGTTTCAAATATTTCTTCTCCTTTCTCTCTTTCTTCTCCTTCTTGTATTCCTATTACATGTATGTTACACCTTTTGTTGTTGTCCCACGGTCCTTGGATATTCTGTTCTGGTTGGGTTTTTTTTTTTTTTTTTAACTTGGTCTTTGTTCTCTTTGCTTTTGGGGTTTTGAGGATTCTATTGATATATCTCTAGTTCAGAGATTCTTTCCTCTGTCTTTGGTTTTATTTTAAAGAAATCTTAATGTTGGGAAGCTTACATCTCTCTCTTTAAGAGTCAGGAACTGTGATGAGTTTGAGATTTTACCTTACTTGGAAGCTAATAACTTAGCCTGGCACAGTTTCTTGAGTGCTGGGAGAAGGCATAAGACTCCTGAGTCAGAGACAAAGGCACAGCAAGTAGCCTGCGGATCACATTTGTGCCAGTTCCCCTTGTCCCCGCTGTCTCACAGGGACACTGCACAGGGTCCAAGTGGATGTTGCACAGGCAGTGTGTCTTCATCAAGCACAGAAACCTTGAGCTTAGGGAACTCGAATCTTCTGTAATGGGCAGTAAACCTGCCTGAATTCTTTGCCCCAAATTAAATCATTACCTTTATGATACTGCACAGTAAACAACCTGCTTTCTTGCTCCAGGGAAAGACACTATCTCCATTTTCCAATGCTGTTTGCTATACAAACACTCTTGAAAAGATAGTCCAGACCAGAGATGGTCAATGCCTTTGCTCACAAGACATGCAGAAACATAAGGGACTCATAGAGAATTGTCTTATAAAGGAGAAGGAAGGAAAGAAGGAAGGATGGAAGGAAGGAAAGAAGCAAGCAAGCAAGAAAGAAAGAAAGGGAGGGAGGGAGGAAGGGAAAAAGAAATGGAAGAAAGAAAAGACAGGAGAAAGGGAGGGAGAGATAGAGTTCATCATTTGAAAGATTTTTTTTTAGTATCTATTTATTTATTTATTATTTTTGGTTGTGGCATGCGGACTCTTAGTTGCGGCATGCATGTGGGATCTCATTCCCTGACCAGGGATCAAACCCGGGCCCCCTGCATTGGGAGCACAGAGTCTTACCCACTGGACCACAAGGAAAGTCCCTGAAAGATTTTTATATACATCCCAAAGGGAACAAATTACCTCTAGAGGTAAATGTTGCCTAAATTAAGCTTTTTCATATGTACAGAATAGAATTGGTGTTAGACCAAAGAGCAGTACTGTACAACTCTGTGTATTTGAATGACAAGAACATTTACAGATAATGGGTTATTTGAGGAGGCTGCTGGAAATATTTTCATCCTCACCTCCATGAGGCAGTTCAGACTAGATTATGTTAGCTCAGATATACTCAGTGATAGGGGTCCCCATCCATAGCTGACCTTTGCAAATGATAACAATACAATTGTTCTAAAAGTTTTTGAGATCCAAGCTTGATTCTAAACTGCCTTTATTCTAGAACATAAGCAAGACTGAGCATATTTTGAGGCATGATGGAAATAGACTAAAGAGATCTATTTGGGAAGAAAAATGAGTAGAGGTTAAAGGAGCTATGTATAAGTGGCATTGGTGACAATATTTTGTATAGTCAATGGATGCTATGCCAGCAGTATTTGCAGTGTCAAGAGAACCTTGGCACAGATATCAGTACCACCTATGTCAATATGTCAGGACAGTATCAGTGTACACATCTTCCAGAACCAGTAGTGATGGCACCTGCACTGGGTCTTACCTAAGTACTGCACATAGAAGACATCACCAGCAAACCAAAGTGAAAGAGGAGGCAAATAACAGATGACTTATCACACGTAAGACACTTCTGACAGAAATATCAAAGAGATAAGTGTCCATGCAGAGTGAATAGTGGCAGAGCCAGAGAAATATTTCTTCTTTTTAATTGTCATTATTATTCTATTTTTCCCCCAAGATTGGAGTAACCTGAGAAACATGGTTTACTTATAAAATAGTGACTTCATTTCTGAACACAGATGTCTTTAATGACAAATCTAGAATTACCCTTGTGACATTATTTCTCCCCTCAATCAAACATTCCCAGTTCATAGATACAGAAACATATAATTTTATGTGTAATACAGTTTTTAACTGAATAGGTCATCTTGACAGTATTGTTTTATTACAGAATTTTCAGGGGATTTTCTTTAGACAACTGCATTTGTAATAACTAGAATTTTTCTTTTTACTTAAGCAGCTACAGTGTCAATTACAAAGATTACTTAAATTCGTCTCATCAAAACCCCAACATTTATTTTAATCACAAGATAGCTTTCAAGCCTACAGTATTTCTTGTCTAAACTGGAACATTGGCCCGAATGATTCAGATCTTGTTTTTCTAAGCTGACTGTGTTACACATCTTGCACGTAGCTCCATACTTTCCTGTGGAATGAATTACGCCACCAACTGTTGATCCAAAATTGCTCATAGTAACTTTTAAGGCAACAAGCAAGAGTAGTCCTGTCAGAGACTTTTGAGTTGGCTATGCTGGCCTCACCACAGGGTCAGGGACATGGCTTGTCATCTTGCCTCAAGGAAGGAACACTATTTTGCTCACAGCTGGTGCCATTACTAAAACTAATGATGAACACATCATTGTTCAGTACCTGTTTGTGGAATGGAGAAATGAGTGTTTAAGACCATCTCCCAGATTCTTGTTGCCTTCAGGACAAGGACAGAACCCTTCATTACTGAATATTTGACTCTCAAGGGCCTCTCTAACTGTATCTCTGGAGGAGACCACTAATTTCTGTCCTGTGAAGCAGAACTGCTTTGCCCCAGGACAGTTCTTGGACATTCCAGAACACATTTACAATCTCTTGCTTGACTACCAAAGTAGACAATTACCACACTGTAGATAGATTTTACTAAATTAATTTTCTGAGGGCAAACTCATTCCAAAGCTCTTGTCAGACACTTCTCCAAACATCCTTGTGTTAGTCAGGGGAAGCTAAGTAATGCTGAGGTAACAAATAATCCTATACTCTAAGTAGCCTATAAAACCTGAGGTTAGGTTTTCTCACTCACAGGATATGTCCACAGCAGATCAACAGTGGGACTTTGTGCATAATAATCACCCTCAGTCCACCAGCACACAGGCAGAGGGAACAGAAACTATCCAGAACATGCCAGTCACAGTGACAGAGGGAAAAGAGGATGGCAGAGCACATGCTGGCTCTTAAGTTTCTGCCTGAGAGTGCCACAGGATGCTTCTGCTCAAAATTGTATTAGCCAAAGCAAGTCATATGGTCACACCTGAAATCAATTAACAGGCCAAGAGTATATAATCCCCCTCTGAGGAGGGACTGCAAATATTGCTAAACAGTAATATATTCTACCACCACCATGTACTGAAAAATAGAATGTAGAATGTCTAATCAGTCACTTAATGGCATGTGAGTCTAAACCCAGGTTATCCTCACAGTGACTTGTGGGAGTGGGGGAGAGATCAAATATACCATTGTATTTTTTACTTTAATAACTGGAGAAATATAGACTAAAAGTTCTTTTTGCTAAAAATGAAACTTACCAAAACAATTATAAAATTGATTAAAACAGTTACAGAGTTCTTTTCAAATCACTGGAGAAGCTAAAAGCAAATTAAAGAAAATTCATACAGGAAAAGATCAAAAACAAAAGAAAGAGCAATTGCGTCAATAAGAATAAAATACTTAGGAATACACCTACCTAAGGAGACAAAACACCTGTACTCCAAAAACTATAAGACGCTGATGAAAGAAATTGAAGACGACACAAACACATGGAAGATATACCTTGTTCTTGGATTAAAAGAATCAGTATTGTCAAAATGACTACACTACCCAAGGCAATCTACACGTTCAATACAATCCCTATCAAATTACCAATGGCATTTTTCACAGAGCTAGAACAAAAAAATCTTAAAATTTGTATGGAGACACAGAAGACCCCGAATAGCCAAAGCAATCTTGAGAAGGAAAAACAGAGCTGGAGGAATCATGCTTTCTGGCTTCAGACTATACTACAAAGCTACAGTCATCAAAACAGTATGGCACTGGCACAAAAACAGATAAATAGATAAATGGTACAGGATAGAAAGCCCAGAAATAAACCCACGCACCTATGGTCAATTAATCTATGACAAAGGAGGCAAGAATATACAATGGAGGAATAAATGGTCTCTTCAATAAATGGTGCTGGGAAATCTGGACAGCTACATGTAAAAAAATGAAATTAGAACATTCTTTAACACCATATACAAAACTAAACTCAAAATGGATTAAAGACTTAAATGTAAGACCAGATACTATAAAATGCTTAGAGGAAAACATAGGCAGAGCACTCTTTGACATAAATTGCATCAATATCTTTTTTGAGCCATCTCTTAGAGTAATGGAAATAAAAACAAAAATAAACAATTAAACTCAAAAGCTTTTGCACAGCAGAGGAAACCATAGACAAAACGAAAAGACAACCCTCAGAATGGGAGAAAATATTTGCAAACAAAGCAACTGACGGGATTAATCTTCAAAATATACAAACAGCTCATGCAGTTCAATATCAAAAAAACAAACAACCCGGCTTCCCTGTGGTGCAGTGGTTGAGAGTCCGCCTGCCGATGCAGGGGACACGGGTTTGTGCCCCGGTCCGGGAAGATCCCACATGCCGCGGAGCAGCTGGGCCCATGAGCCATGGCCGCTGAGCCTGCGCGTCCGGAGCCTGTGCTCCACGATGGGAGAGACCACAACAGTGAGAGGCCCGCGTATCGCAAAAAAAAAAGAAAAAAAAAAAAAACCAAACAACCCAATCAAAAAATGGGCGGAAGACCTAAATAGACATTTCTCCAAAGAAGACATACAGATGGCCAAAAAGCACATGAAAAGATGCTCAAAATCACTAATTATTAGAGAAATGCAAATCAAAACTACAATGAGATATCACCTCACACCAGTCAGAATGGCCATCATCAAAAAAATCCACAAACAATAAATGCTGGAGTGGGTGTGGAGAAAAGGGAACCCTCTTGCACTGTTGGTGGGAATGTAAATTGATACAGCCACTATGGAGAACAGTATGGAGGTTCCTTAAAAAACTAAAAATAGAACTACCATATGACCCAGGAATCCCACTCCTGGGCATATACCCAGAGAAGAACATGGTTTGAAAGGATACATGTACCCCAATGTTCATTGCAGCACTGTTTACAATAGCCAAGACATGGAAGCAACCTAAATGTCCAACAACAGATGAATGGATAAAGAAGATGTACATATATACAATGGAATATTAGCCATAAAAAAAGAATGAAATAATGCGATTTGCAGCAACATAGGTGGACCTGGAGGTTATCATACTAAGTGAAGTAAGTCAGACAAAGAAAGACAAATATATGATATCACTTATATGAAGAATTTTTTAAAATGATACAAATGAACTTATTTACAAAACAGAAACAGATTCACAGACTTAGAGAAGGAACTTATGGTTACCAGGGGGAAAGCGTTGCGCAGAGGGATAGATTGGGAGTTTGGGATTGACATGTACACACTTCTATATTTAAAATAGACAACCAACAAGGATCTGCTGTATAGCACAGGGAACTCTGCTCAATATTCTGTAATAACCTAAATGGGAAAAGAATTTGAAAAAGAATAGATACATGTATATGTATAACTGAATCACTTTCCTGTACACCTGAAACTAACACAACATTGTTAATCAACTGTGCTCCAATATAAAATAAAAATTAAAAAAAAAGAAAGAGCAAACATGCACAAGAGATAAAAAGCTTAACAAAGTTTAGCAGAAGACTGCATATAGCAATTATCACTGCATACACAAAGGTTTAGAGTCCCATAATGAGGCAAATACTAATTAAAAGGTAAAAACCAACTGTATGCTGCTTGAGAGACAAACTAAGGTCTTGAAGCAAGTTCTTGATAAGTAAGATATTTTCATTGGTTTACAACCAGGAGCAAGTATTTCCTAGAGGAATTATCTAAGCTAGATTTCCCTGGTCACAGTTCTGGTTAGTCAAAAACAGGAAAGAATGATTTAGTCCAGAATTGATCAGCACATGGACAGGAAAGTATGGTGTTTTCAGTGGTATGCATTTATATCTTCAAACACAAAAGTGATCTTTTCAAATTTGAAATGATAAATACAAAATTATATTTTTAAATACAAAAATAATATTTTCAAATACAAAAAATATATATACTTTTTCAAATACAAAACTTTTATAAACATAGTAAATAAAAATGTAAATTAACAGTAAATGTTAAAACTGTTATTCAAATTACTGACATAATATTAATGAAAATAAAAATGTTTTTAAATCTAAACATTAAATAAAACAAAAACTAAATTAAATTAAATTTTTAAAAGATTCAATGAGTGCACCTTTTTATAGGTAATGAGCTATAATTTGTTTCAAAGAAAGCCTTTCTGGCTTACCTTTGTCTTCTTAGTTTTATTATAAAACAATTAAGGTTCCAAGTCAGGGACTTCCCTGGTCATCCAGTGGCTAAGACTCCACGCTCCCAGTGCAGGGGGCCCAGGTTCGATCCCTGGTCAGGGAACTAGATCCCACATGCTGCAACTAAGAGTTTACATGCTGCAACTAGAAGATCCTGCATGCCCCAACTAAAGACCTGGTGCAGCCAAATAAATAAATAAACTTTTTTTTAAAAAAGATTCCAATTCAGTTACTAGGATCACTTTCAATTCTGTCATGTTACTACTCTTCTTCAGAAAGTTTTGATTAAAATACAGATTACTCTTGCAATAGAAACTTTTATCAGTTATTGTTTCTTCCTCCTCTTTTGGATTATGGAGGTAAGTGAAGACGTTGCCTCATTCAAAACTTCAGTTCAGGGCTTCCCTGGTGGCGCAGTGGTTGGGAGTCCGCCTGCCGATGCAGGGGACACGGGTTCGTGCCCTGGTCCGGGAGGATCCCACATGCCGCGGAGCGGCTGGGCCCGTGAGCCATGGCCGCTGAGCCTGCACGTCTGGAGCCTGTGCTCTGCAATGGGAGAGGCCACAACAGTGAGAGGCCTGCGTACCGCAAAAAAAAAAAAAAAAAAAAACTTCAGTTCAGCATAAAATAAATTTCTCTCTTAAGTCACTGTTATTTTGAGTCTCTGCTACATGTAGCCAAACCTATTACAGAAAATCTAATAAAAGATTTGCAAACATTATGGAAAAAATTATAAAGCTTTATTGAAAGACTTTAAGTTAGACCTAAATGGTATCTTACTATCCATTTTATTCTGTGCTTTGTTTTTGTCACTCAATGTTACGTTTTTTTACATTTTTCCATTGACACGAGTGTATCAGGGCCTGTGCCCTGGAGGATATCACACATGGCCACAGGAAATAGACATAAGCGCGTTCCTTGCTTGTATAGAATTATATTGGGCACAATTTGAATGCCCATAAATAGATTAAAAGATTTGATATTTTAAAAGTCAGTTATCCCCAAATTATTCTATAAATACAATAAAATTCTGATTCCAAATTCCAATTCAAGAGGGGTTTTTAGTGAAATTAACAAATTAATTCTAATGTACAGGGAAAAGCAAAGGGCCAAGAATAGCCGAGGCAGTTTTTTTTTAAAAAAAGAAAAGAACAAGTTAGGGAGACTTGCCTTTCTAAATATAAAGACTTATTATAAAGCTTTAGTAACTGAAAGAGTTAGTGAATAGTAACTAAAAGAGTTACAGTTATAGTAACTGACACAGGAAAGGCAGAGAAATAAGACTAGATCCATACATACAAGAAATCCTGATGTTGGCAGAGGGAATATTGCAGATTAGTCATTAAACAATGATCTAACAATAATTGTTAATGGCATGATTTGTAACACATACAGGTGGGAAGTCTCAATACTGTAGCATGTCGTTTCTATTTATTCTATAAATTCAATACACTTTTAAATGACTCCAAGTAAAATTTTTTTTAATTTTTATTGGAGTATAGTTGATTTACAATGTTGTGTTAGTTTCTACTGTACAGCAAAGTGAATCAGTTATATGTATACATATATCCCCTCGTTTTTTAGATTTCCTTCCCATTTAGGTCACCACAGAGCATTGAGTAGAGTTCCCTGTGCTATACAGTAGGTTCTCATTAGTTATCTATTTTATACATAGTAGTCTATATATGTCAATCCCAATCTCCCAATTTATCCCACCCCCCTTTCCCCCTTGGTATCCATAAGTTTGTCCTCTACATCTGTGTCGCTATTTCTACTTTGCAAATAAGTCCATCTGTACCATTTTTCTAGATTCCACATACAAGTGATATTATACAATATTTGTTTTCCTTTTTCTGACTTACTTCAATCAGTATGACAGTCTCTGAGTCCATCCACATCTCTTCAAATGGCACTATTTCATTTCTTTTTGTGGCTGAGTAATATTCCATTGTATATATATACCACATCTTCTTTATCCATTCCTCTGTTGATGGACAGTTAGGTTGCTTCCATGTCCTGGCTATTGTAAATAGTGCTGCAGTGAACATTGGGGTGCATGTGTCTATTTGAATTATGGTTTTCTCAGGGTATATGCCCAGGACTGCAATTGCTGGATCATATGGTAGATCTATTTTTAGTTTTTTAAGGAACCTCCATACTGTTCTTCATAGTGGCTGTATCAATTTTCATTCCCACCAACAGTGTAGGAGGGTTCCCTTTTCTCCACATCCTCTCCAGCATTTATTGCTTGTAGATTTT
>NW_006775771.1:300683-305365 GCF_000442215.2 Lipotes vexillifer | reverse complement strand
CCCGTGTCCCCTGCATCGGCAGGCGGACTCCCAACCACTGCACCACCAGGGAAGCCCTGCTTGTAGATTTTTTGATGATGGCCATTCTGACTGGTGTGAGGTGATATCTCTTTGTAGTTTTGATTTGCATTTCTCTAATAATTAATGATGTTGAGCAACTTTTCATGTGCTTTTTGGCCATCTGTATGTCTTCTTTGGAGAAATATCTATTTAGGTCTTCTGCCCATTTTTTGATTGGGATGTTTGTTTTTTTGATATTGAGCTGCATGAGCTTTTTATATATTTAGGAGAGTAATCCCTTGTCAGTTGCTTTGTTTACAAATATTTTCTCCCATTCTGAGGGTTGACTTTATGGTTTTCTTTATGGTTTCCTTTGCTGTGTAAAAGTTTTAAGTTTAATTAGGTCCCACATGTTTATTTTTGTTTTCATTTTCATTACTCTAGGAGGTGGGTCAAAAAAGATATTGCTGCAATTTATGTCAAAAAATATTCTGCTTATGTTTTCCTCTAAGAGTTTTATAGTGTCTGGGTTTACATTTAGGTCTTTAATCCATTTTGAGTTTATTTTTGTGTATGGTGTTAGGCAGTGTTCTAATTTCATTCTTTTACATGTAGCCGTCCAGTTTTCCCAGCACCACTTATCGAAGAGACTGTCTTTTCTCCATTGTATACCCTTGCCTCCTTTGTCATAGATTAGTTGACCACAGGGTGTAAGTTTATCTCTGGGCTTTCCATCCTGTTCTGTTGATCTATATTTCTGTTTCTGTGCCAGTACCATACTGTCTTGATTACTGTAGCTTTGTAGTATAGTCTGAAGTCAGGGAGAATGATTCCTCCAGCTCCATTTTTCTTTCTGAAGATTTCTTTGGCTATTCGAGGCCTTTTGTGTTTCTATACAAATTATAAAATTTTTTGTTCAAATTTTGTGAAAAATGCCAGTTGGTAACTTGATAAGGATTGCATTCAATCTGTAGATTGCTTTGGGTAGTATAGTTATTTTCACAATATTGATTCTTCCAATCCAAGAACATGGTATATCTCTCCATCTGTTTGTGTGGTCTTTGATTTCTTACATCTTACATCTTACAGTTTTCTGAGTATAGGTCTTGCCTCCTTAGGCAGTCTTATTCCTAGGTAATTTATTGTTTTTGTTGTGATGGTAAATGGGATTGTTCCTTAATTTCTATTTCTGATCTTTTGTTGTTAGTGCCAAGTAAATTTTTCTTAAAGAATACACACATGCGCACACACACCCACACACACACCAAACTATAAAAATGATTGATAAATTTAGCTATATTAACATTTACAATGTCTTTACAATGGAAGATAATATAAAATTAGTAGACCAGCCAAAAATTGGAAAAATAGATTTGCAATATATTTGTAATAAAAAACAAATGATTACTATAGAAAGTAAATTTAAAAGTCATATAATCAAATGTAAAAGATAAACAATGAATAGAAAACTGTACAAAAAATATGGACAATTTACAGAAGAGGTAAACAAAAAAACAGTAAATATAATTAAAAAGTACTTACCCTCACTATTAACCAGGGAAATGATAATTAAAACAATAGAATGTCATTTCAACCATTACATAGGTAAAATTTTAAAAACCAAATCAAAGCTTTACCACTTGGTAATTAAAATTCCACACACCCTCTCTCTTATAATCACTACTAGATTAAATAAGAAGCCCAAATACTGTGTAATTCACAGTGTGGATAGACCATAATTTATTTACTAATTTCCCTATTAATAAGCATTTACCTAGTTTATAGTTTTTTGGGCCCTACAGACAATGCTGCAAATAAATATCTTTATACATTAAAAAAAAAAGAGAGAGGGAGAGAGAGAGAGAAGCCAGGACTTCCCTGGTAGTCCAGTGGTAAAGAATCCACCTTCCAATGCAGGGGACACGGATTCAATCCCTGGTCGGGGAACTAAGATCCCACGTGCCGCAGGACAACTAGCCCGCAAGCCTCAACTACTGAGCCTGCTCACCACAACTACTGAGCCCACATGCCGCAACTACTGAAGGCCGCGTGCTGCAACTACAGAAGCCCGTGCACCTAGAGCCTATGCTCCACAACAAGAGGAGCCACTGCAATGAGAAGCCCACGCACCGCAACGAAGAGTAGCCCCCACTCACTGCAACTAGAGAAAGCCCGCACACAACAACAAACACCCAGCGCGAAAAAAAAAAAAAAAAAAAAAAAAAAAAAGGAATGTTTTCATTACACTTAAGTAAAGAATCATATGCGGAAATACTGTCAAGAAGGTTTTTTCGCTTAACTTCTGTGGAACCCAAACATAGCAGTTAACGTGGCCAAGCTGGTGGAAATGATTTTCAACGCCTGATTTGCATATTTTGAGTATGTGAGCTATCTCCCACGTGGTGTAATGTTGATTGTTCTCAATGTTTTGATTTGATCGCTATCAACTTCAGCTAGTCTACCCGACCGTGGAGCATCGTCCAGCGAGAAATCTCCAGCACTAAACTTCTCAAACGAGTTTTGATATGTTTGATCGGTCACAGCATCTTCTCCATACACTGCACAGATCTTTTTTTGTGTTTCAGTTGCATTTTTACCTTTCTTGAAATAATAAATCATAATATGCCGAAAATGTTGCTTTTTTCTTCCATCTTCAGTATTAAAATGGCTACACAAAAACTCACCAATTCTGATGTCTTTTTTTTTTAATGTACGCTGGTATGACAGCTGTCACATACAATCTAGCAAAATTGTTTCAAATGAAGTTCAGTCCAGTGGTTAAGACTTCCCCTTTCAATGAAGAGCGTGCAGGTTCAATCCCTGATTGAGTAGCTAAGATCCCACATGCCTTTCTGGCAAAAAAACAAAACATAAAACAGAAGCAATATTGTAACAAATTCAATAAAGAATTTTAAAATGGTCCACAGGAATAAACATCTTTAAAAAAAAAAAAAACCAATTCATTAAAGGTAAGCTTTTACCAACAGAGAGGTTGGAAACTTTATCCAGAAATGTTAAGACTGCATCGGGGTAGAGTTGAATCTGTCAGAACACAACTTAAAGCTCTAACCGTCTATTCCACACTCATGTCCTACAAGCTTTCCAGCTAAGAAAACTGCCAGACAAGTTGAACAGCAAAACCAGATACAACTGACCAAAAAAAAAAAAGTAGTCCAACTTAGCAAGGCTTGACATAGAAAATGGATAGACAACATTCAATTTTACAGCCTCTGTGTGACAAAAGACTGCATGCCTATGTGCATTCAAGTCACATCATAGTAATTAAACTCAATTTTTTTCATATTTTTATTGTATATATAATATGATGTTTCATATTTTTATTGTATATATAATATGATGTTTGCCGTTCTAACCATTTCTAACTGTACCGTTGAGTGGGAATTACATTCACAATGTTGTGCCACTACCACCACTTAAATTTTTTAATGGACATTTATATTCATTCGTCTGTCGATACAGCAGGCTGGGATGGAGATCACATGTTGAACAAAAACTGCCATGGTCCATGCCTTCATGTGGCCTTAATGGACTAAGGTGCTGTTTTGGGTTTTTTTCTTTGCGGTCAGATGATGGTGATGTCTTTCCGTACATCGGAAGATGGGCAGGGTTGAAAGTGGCCGTGGATACACTGCAGAGGTCCTGAATTGGCGCGGGCGAAGGGGCGGTCTTCAAACGCCCGATTCCAGAGTCCGAGGCAAGAAGGATCTTAGCGCTCCCCGAAAGGGTGGGGCCGATGGCAGGGCGTGACGTAGGAGCCTCAGAGAGGCTTAGGCGGGGCTGAGGGCGGGGCCGAGGGCGAGTCCTGGGTGGGGCGAGGGTGAGGGGCGGGGTCGGGGCGCGTCTGGGCGGAAGCGGTGGGCGGGTCCGTTTCGGGTGACTACTCCCTCCCGCAGGGCCTGGGTCTGCACCCGGCGACGCTAGGGCCGCGGCGTCGAGTGGCGGCTTCGCCTCCGGCCCATCTCCACTGTGGTGGTGGCCTGAGGGGAAGGCTGAGTGGGATGCGGCTGACGCGGAAGCGTCTCTGCTCGATTCTTATCGCCCTGTACTGCCTCTTCTCCATCTACGCCGCCTACCACGTCTTCTTCGGGCGCCGCCGCCGGACGCAGGACGCGTCTTTGCGGGGCCTCAGGAAGGGGGCTGCCCCGGCGCGGGAGAGGCGAGGCCGAGGTAGGACACCGGCCCGCGGCCTCCCTCCTCGGCGGCGCGCCGGAACTCGGGGCTGCGGGCTGGTGGGGCCTGGGCTAGCAGAGCCGCGCGGCCACCGGTCCCGCTCTCGGGTCCGGGATTGCCCCCGGGCCCCGGGATGCGCTTTTCCTCCTTAAGCTCTCGGTAGCCAGTCCAGGCCTCGGGATTGGAGGATGTATGTATGAATGCCCCCGTCCTAGCCCAAGTCCCACACGCCGTCCCCACTCCCTACCCCTGGGGCTGACAGGTGCGCACACCTTTAAAACACATCTTAAATATCCAAGATATTTAGGTCTTCTGCCCATTTTTGGATTGGGTTGTTTGTTTTTTTGTTATTGAGCTGCATGAGCTGCTTGTAAATTTTGGAGATTAATCCTTTGTCAGTTGCTTCATTTGCAAATATTTTCTCCCATTCTGAAGGTTGTCTTTTGGTCTTGTTTATGGTTTCCTTTGCTGTGCAAAAACTTTTAAGTTAA
>NW_006775771.1:248795-300522 GCF_000442215.2 Lipotes vexillifer | reverse complement strand
ATGTTCATTGCAGCTCTATTTACAATAGCCTGGAGATGGAAACAACCTAAGTGCCCGTCGTCGGATGAATGGATAAAGAAGATGTGGCACATATATACAATGGAATATTACTCAGCCATAAAAAGAAACGAAATTGAGCTATTTGTAATGAGGTGGATAGACCTAGAGTCTGTCATACAGAGTGAAGTAAGTCAGAAAGAGAAAGACAAATACCGTATGCTAACACATATATATGGAATCTAAGAAAAAAAAAAGGTCATGAAGAACCTAGGGGTAAGATGGGAATAAAGACACAGACCTACTAGAGAATGGACTTGAGGGTATGGGGAGGGGGAAGGGTAAGCTGTGACAAAGTGAGAGAGTGGCATGGACATATATACACTACCAAACGTAAGGTAGATAGCTAGTGGGAAGCAGCGGCATAGCACAGGGAGATCAGCTCCCGTGCTTTGAGACTGCCTGGAGGGGTGGGATAGGGAGGGTGGGAGGGAGGGAGATGCAAGAGGGAAGAGATATGAGAACATATGTATATGTATAACTGATTCACTTTGTTGTAAAGCAGAAACTAACACACCATTGTAAATCAATTATACTCCAATAAAGATGTTAAAAAAAAAATCCAAGATATTGTCTCGAAATGCCAGAGATTTGCTGGAATGCCACTGGCTTAAGGACATCTATTCCCATATTGAAATAAAGAGCCTGCTGTAATCCTGCCGTGACTTCTGAAGGCCAGAGCGTTTCATCTCCAAGTTTTGATCCCCTCTCTTGTATTTTGACCTATGTCAGGATCGGACTCAGGCTTATTTCTCCCTTCTTTCAGAATTTTGCACAACAGTATCTGAAACTGTGGGACACTTTTCATGTTGAAGTCAAGTTTTTATGTATAGGTTGCATTACATATATACGATCTGTAAAGAACTGGCAAAAGTTAAACTTGTAACTTGATGCATATTACTGTACCCAGTCATTTTAGAAGGCTTTGTTTGGGAGAGAGAATTTCCTGCCTTGTGTTAACATTTTATTATTTTATATCAAGCTCTTTCTGGGTAACGGTTCAATCAAAATTAAGTTATGATTTCATTTTTTTTATTTTTACAGTGTTTAACCAGTTCAAATTCTGTTGCTTTATCTCTTTGAAAAATTGAAGTTAGGATGCAATTAAAACTCCCTAACACCTAATTTAAATGGCTTGAATTTATCTACAACTGCAGCTCTACCTTATTGATAACACTTGTTACTCTTTTTATAACATAGAACAATCTACTTTGAGAAGTGAAGAATGGAATCCTTGGGAAGAAGATGAAAAAAATGAGCAAAAACACAGACTGCAGATATTAAATAAGTCCACAAAAGAGAAAAAAGACTTCCATGTACAAATCTGGGGCAAAGCTGCCATTGGTAAGTTAATGTTTAAAGCTAAGACATGTAAAAAGCACTTTGTTAATATATTTACAGTTTATTTCATCATTTGTTAAGACATCCTGATGCATTTTTTCACTTTTTCTCAATATTCCATTTCTCTTTTCTGTTAGACAACATCTGTGTAAATGCACACACACAAACATGCACACATATATTCTGTTGTTGGTCTTTAGCAGAGCACAGCTTTATTTGTCAATACAAAGAGTGGGTTGTGTATGCATAATTATACTGAAATGCCTATGTCAACTGAATTTTCATGGAATTATGTGTTTATTGGACACTTGATGCACAAGTATAAGATGTGACCCCTGCCCTTAATGGCCAAACAAGTTTGGGAAACATTGAACTGAACAAAGTTAAACAAGGTTCTTTATTGCAGGGCTTTGTCAGAGCCTTTAATATGCCAGTGTTCATTGTGAATGTCTAAGAAGGGGATATAGTATGTAGTTGATTAAACTTTTTTGCCCACAAAAGCATTTTTGCTCTGAGTATCATGAGAGTGTAGTGTTCTAAGTTATATGATATGCTCAATTAGAGAATGGGGGACCCTCAATGACAGGAGAGTCAGAAAGAATTTAGTGAGTTAGAAGGGGCTTTCTTTGACCATAAAACATTAGTTAGATTTATGTACAGTAAGGGATATGGATAGAAGGTACCAGGTGAAAGGAAAGTAAACAGAATAGTAGTGCCTGGCCCATGATGTTTCATAAAATCATAGACACTTGCATACATACATATATACATCCTTGAAAATTACTACTGACCTCTGAAGTTCTAGTACCCAGACCCAGGCATCCAATCATCAAGTTCTAGCAACTTTTTTCTCTATAAAATCTCTAATATTAATTTCTTCCTTTAACTTTCCACTTCCCCATTCTAGTTTTTAATTATATTGACTTCTTAACGAGTTTCATGTTTCCAGACTTTTCTTATTTCAATCCAGTAGGCATAAAGTGTCCAGATGAGCTTTATCAAGCACTGCATTCATTCATCGGCCTATTCTCTAGGCAAAGTCATAGGATACCAGTTATAGAAATTCCCATTCCAAAAGGGAGAAAATGGAAGGAAAATGGAGTCGCAGGTTTAAGCAATTTTGATATCCAGCCAGGCAAACTCCATTAGGTTTCAATGCCTGGGAGTACTCTGTGGCTCAGAGCTTTACTTCTGGACTTTCAGCTCCATGCTTGGGAAGTCATCCTTCCATTTTCAGGAAGGTTAGCATGTGTTTGCAGCTCAGTAGTTTCATCATCCTGTTCCTGCTGTTAGGATTTTGGGAGTCACATAAGCTTGTTTCATTTCAAGCTGCCTCTGTCCCTTTTAGTCCAAGCTGGCAGTGTTTCTGCTAATATAACATTCTCAAGAACCTTGTGGGTCTCCCATTTATGTCACAAAGATTTGCTTTTTTAGACAAGAGTTCCTCCACAGATCTTACCTGGATAATCCCATCTCTATTTCTAGCTTCTGCTGAGATGGCTAAGGAGATCCATAAATTAACACCTAATATTTTCAAAAAACCCTCTTTGTGATTGAGTATTCTGACCAGGCATTAGCAAAAGGATGTCACCTACATCCTTAGCCTTCTCTCCAGAGCATGCTTTCTTGACAGTGACTCTCCTAATTTTTCACCTCTTTGCAATCTGAATAGGCTAAGAATTTCCGAAATCATCAAGTCATTGTCCCTTTTTGCTTACCAGTTTTTTCCTCAGTCTCTCTTTTCAACTCATATTTTACTGTAATCAGCAAGATGAAACCAGGCCACAACTTCAACACTTTACTTAGAAATCTCTTCAGCTAACTATCCTAGTTTATCGTTTACAAGTTCTGCTTTGCATATAACCGCAGGACACGATTCAGCTAAACTTTCTGCTGCTGTATAAAAAAGATCCCCTTTTCTCCAGTCTCTAATGACATGTTCCTCATTTCCTTCTGAGCCCCTACCAAGAGCAATTTTAATGCTTTTACCAACAGTCAGTTTATGGTGATTTCGGTATTCTCTACGATGATACAGGTTTTTTTCAACTGTTCTCCTCACTTTCTTCTGAGTTCTCAGAACTGAGTCACTAACATCCATATTTCTACCTACAGTCGTTCAAGGCAATCTAATCTAGGTGTTTTTAAATCATGCTTCTCAAAATTCTTCCAGCCTTTCCCCATTACCCAATTCCAAAGGCACTTCCGGATTTTTAAGTGTTTGTTACAGCAGCACCCCATTTCCAGGTACCATAATCTATTGCTACATAATCTATAGGTTCCTTTAGCTGCCATAACCAATTACCAAAAATTTAGTGGTTTAAAACAACACATTTTTTTAATTGGTCTGTGAGTGACATATAACATTATATAAATATGTTTCAGGTGTACTACATATGATTTGATATATTGTATGTATTGTGAAAGGATCAACATAGTAAGTCTAGTGAACATCGATCACCTCACATAGTTACAATTTTTTTTCTTGTGATGAGAACTTTTAAGATCTACTTTCTTAGCAACTCTCAAATATGCAGTACAGTATTATTAACTGCGGTCACCATAAGTTTATTAGCTTACGTTTCTGAAGGCAGAAATCTAAAATGTGTCCACAGGGCTATATTCCCTTTGGAGGCTCTAGAGGAGCATCTGCTTCCTTGCCTTTTACAGTTTCTAGTGACTGCTTGCATTCCTTGACTCATGGCCCCACCTCACTCTGACTTCTGCTTCCTCCTCACATCTCTGTCCCTCATTTTCAGTCTCCTGCCTCCCTTTCCTGAGGACCCTTGTGATTACTTAGGACCCACCCAGGTAATCCAGCATAATCTCTCCACCTCAGCATCCTTATCTTAATCACATTTAGAAGGTCTCTTTTGCTTTGTAAAGTTAACATTCATAGGTGCTAGAGATTTCATCTTTGGACCTCTTGGGTTGGAGGAAAGCATTACTCAGCCTACCATATTTGGAAAGCTTTATCTGATTAGCCAAGTCTTTAAACATGGGTTTTGTGTGTGTCTTTTAGTATCACGGTGTAACGAGAATGGAACAAAACACATCTCTCAATGTAACTTTTTAGTTACATTTACGTAATTGGGCTCCCTGATTACCTCCTCATCTCCAGATTACCTCATTGTATGACTACACAGAGTTCTGAGACCTCTACTCTCAGAGCTTTCATTCAGGTGAAATCATGATAAAACGTAGGGGCCAGCCTAAGGAGAAAAGACATAGTGGCATTTGTTTGCAGAGGGCATCATGCAGTGAAGGATGTGTGTTCAGGTGGGGAGGAGGTAATATCTCCTTGACATATTGAATGTATATGTACATACATGAGCTTCTCTGGTTCTGTTTGGCGCAAGATGGTGATCCCCCCCCCTTCTGTTATAATATAGAAACAGTCCTAATCATACAGTAACTTACACTGTAATATAACACATTTCAGGATAAGATAGGTAGTAAAGATCCAGTGATGATTAGGGGTTTCTCAAATATAGAGTAAGAGAGTTTTTTGTCTTTAATATAACCCACATTTTACACTGACAACCTCTGAGTTTAGTCTCTCATACATTAGCTGCCATATTGATGATTTTGAGCCCAAAGAGGAATAGAATCTGGTTTCCTAATCAAATGATATGAAAGAGCAGAACATAAATTCATCTCACACACTAGAGTACACCAGAAGGTAAATGCTTTTCATTTTTTGTTTTTTTAATTACCAGGTTTGTATCTCTGGGAGCATATTTTTGAAGGTTTACTTGAGCCCACTGATGTGACTGCTCAGCGGAGAGAAGGAAGTTTAGTTGTTGGAAGAACACATTACAGGTATTAATTGTGCAACATTAACCTTTGATATGTTGCTGTACAATTTTTTATGTAAATACTAGAAGAAAAATCAGAGGAAAATATATCAATATTTATAGAAAATATTTTCACTTCAACTTGTGAAGGATGGAGAGATAAATCTCATGTATGTATATTTGTAGTTAAAGCTTACCTTAAACATTTTCTTATAAAATTGGATGTTATAAAATACGGGTTTTTGGGAATCATGTGTCTATTTCATTTTAATGAAAACATTTCTGATTATATGGAAAAGTTCATGCTCTAAATTTTGTAACATTTGGTTGTTGATAAACATGTAACATTCTGTATGCTGGAATAATATGAAAACTTAAAGTATTTTTATTTTTCTCCTTCATGTAATAGATTCACATATTTTTATATATTCACGTGGTAGCAAAGCTACTGCTATTAGTTTTAAAATTTTTTTCAAAACATTTCATATATGAGTTCAATTATGATTTGATAGTATAGATTACCATTTCACTGCAATATTCAGAAATCTTTTTTTAATTCAATAAAACCAATGTATTATTGACATTTTTGCGCTCTTATTTTTATAAAACTTTTTATCTGTGATTGCATATTTTCTGAAGATTTTTAAATAGAATTAAGATCATTTTATTTAGAAATATTATGACAATGAAAGAATGCTATTTTCTATTAGATTTTGCTTGCTTATTGAAATAAAAACCAAAAATAATTATTTTATAATGCTTATTTCATTTAACAGTTATATTATTAAGGGAAAAAAATGTGAACCAAAGATTATGGTTTCCTTTAGATTTCCATTTATTTCTCACAGAAATCAAGAGGAAGAGCTATAGTTAATATCAGTTTCATTTGAATTTTCGCTGCTCTTTTAATTCATTTACTGTATACACACTTGGAAAGCAGTTTCATTGCATGTATCTTTTCAAAGTAATCATTCTTGAAAAGTAAACAGGCTTTTAAATCATCATTGGTAATGATTATTTTTCCTTTTATCTCCAGGCTTCTATTGATCTAATCCCATTGAAGAGTTTATACATAATCCTAAACATAAAATAGTTGGATTTGGGTGTTTGAAAGTAAATGTGTATTATGCATATAAATGTAACATTTTGCTGTTTTAAAAGTAAACATGTGTTATGAGTATTAGTCTATTAGGTCTACCTACAATATATATTAGCATTTTCAAAAGAATTATTTGAAATTCATAGAGAAGTTAATATACAGTGTTACTACAGCAAAGGTTTTGAGCAAATGGCATTAACTCCCAAAAGAAAAACTAACTTCCTGTTTCCTTCTGAAATTTTTACCTGAGATTTTATATTATGATTAAATAACAATGCTACTTCCTTTTAGAATTTAAGAGAACTGTATATTCAAGGAAGTTCACTATTGTAGCAGATTTTTTTAAGCAGCTTATTAAAGTTTTAGGCTTATGGAAAGTAGCATACATAATTTATCCAAAATTAATAAACTTCTATGAAATTGCAAGTTTTGAGTTGAATCAGGCTACATGGGTACTAACTTAAATGTTTCAACACATTCCTTTTTTTTTTAAGTTATTTATTTTATTTATTTATTTTTGGCTGCATTGGATCTTTGTTGCTGTGCGCCGGCTTTTTGTAGTTGTGGCAAGTGGGGGCTACTCTTCATTGCGGTGTGTGGGCTTCTCATTGCAGTGGCTTCTCTTGATGCGGAGCATGGGCTCTAGGCTCATGGGCTTCAGTAGTTGTGGCTCACGGGCTCCAGAGCACAGGCTCAGTAGTTGTGGTGCACGGGCTTAGTTGCTCCGTAGCATGTGGGATCTTCCCAGACCAGGGCTCAAACGTGTCCCCTGCATTGGCAAGCGGGTTCTTAACCACTGCGCCACCAGGGAGGTCCCAAGACATTCATTTTTATTTGACCAAAAGTGAATTGGCAGTAATCGGTCATCTTGAAGATATAGAAAGAGTTTCTAAATACTATCAAAATCCTTTAAATAAGCATAAATACATTCTATTTAAATAAACCTTTAAGTTTACAAAGAGCTTATATCATTTAACATTAATTTCACAGCACTTCCGAAGCAGAAAATAGAAAGGGTATCCTCAGTGTTCCAGGGTTGATCAGGCTCCTGAATGCTGATTCTTATCTATTCATAGGCCCAAATAATGTAATGCAGAATATCAAGTAAATAACTCAGAATGGAAATAGAACTATCGGTCAGTCCACATGTTTGTATTGGCCTGACCAGCACATTCTTTCCATATAGGCAGACTACAAGTGATACCTAAATATTTGAGAGTTGTTTGATTAAATATGGAATCAAAATGTGGGCTGTAACTATATATAGCACTTCCAAATCTGTGTGTGTCAGAAGGGAAGAAATGAATGACTCCATGTTCACCACTGAGTCACTACCATACATAGTCCATGCTCAGGATGTGAATAGATGAATACATGCAGGGCAGACTGAACTTGTGAGGCAGCCTGGTGAAGTCCAGTCACCTGTGGGCAGTGTAGCAATGTGACTGAGTTGTTAAGGGCACAGACTCTGAAGCCAGAATATCTCAGTTCCAATTCCAGCTTTACCTCTTATTAGTGTCTGACCCTGGCAAGTTTCTTAACCTCTCAGTGCCTGGATTTCCTTGAGTTTAAAATAATTATAATATAATATAATATATATATATATATATATATATATATAAAATTATAATAATTTAAAATAATTATTAAGGTAAATATTAGTTTCTATTTCACAGGTTTGTTTTGAAGATTAAACGCATTAATAGATATACAGTGCTTAGACCAGTATCTGGCACATGGTAATCACTAATAGAAGTCTTGTTATTAGTTTTATTATTTTTACTATTACTTAAATAGGTACTGCAACATCTCCCTGCCTTTCAGTTCTCCATTTTTCTGTGTTTCCATTATTGTCTATTATCTCTCCATTCACATACCTCCCAGTAAACACCTTTTTGATACATGTTTTATGTTAATGTGTTCAATTAGGTTATAAGCTAGCATGGCACCCATTCCGTCTCTTGAAGGAGCTTTGCCTGTCTCTGCTCATATCTGTCATATGTTCATTTATAGTTTAATTTCAAAGGGCAACTTTATGTTTAATTTCTTAGGAGGAGTCTTCTGCTTATCATGACCTTTGATTATCCCCAAAAGACTGCCTTCAGAATTCTGTAATGTGCATGTGCAGGCATTATCATAAGATATATAAATGTCTACCCATTTGATAAAACAAAAGTTAGATGCTGAATTACTTAATTTGTTGTTATCGAAATTCAATTATACTTTTTTTTAATAAGTGTATTTATTTATTTTTGGCTGCATTGGGTGTTTTGTCGCTGCACGCAGACTTTCTCTAGTTGCGGCGACTGGGGGCTTCTCTTCATTGTGGTGTGCGGGCTTCTCATTGCGGTGGCTTCTCTCATTGCGGAGCATGGGCTCTAGGTACGCGGGCTTCAGTAGTTGTGGCACGCAGGCTCTGGAGCGCAGGCTCAGTAGTTGTGGCTCATGGGCTCTAGAGCGCAGGCTCAGTAGTTGTGGTGCACGGGCTTAATTGCTCCGCGGCCTGTGGGATCTTCCCCCACCAGGGCATGAACCTGTGTCCCCTGCATTGGCGGGTGGATTCTTAACCACTGCACCACCAGGGAAGTCCTAAATTCAATTATATTTTCAATGAGCATCTGCTCCTTATGAAAAAGTTGAACTTTTCTCTGAAGATCATGATAAAATGTGTCTGATTCCTATTTTTAGAATTTCCAGATATTACTATTATAAGAATTTAGTGAGCTCACTCCTCATTACAGTGAGTGAAAGCTTTTATAGATAATATTGATGGCTACACTATGTTTCAGTCATATAGTGGACCATAGATCAATACAGATCTCAAATAAAATTTTCATTGGTAAAGAAAGACAATATAGTTAATTTTTCATAATGCCCATTCTCCCACTCCAGCCAAGCTAGTATGAGGGTGGGAGTGTTCCATCATAAACACTGAATTCAGAAGGCGTGGAGTCATGTGATGCTGGCCACAAAAGTAGGGTGAATTGCAACAGCTATTCAAAAGTAAGGGCCATTCATGGGTTCGGTATACCTATTTTCTAAAACTATTTATTAACCAAAAATGATGTAGAATTCGATGGCTGAGAGCTGTATGGATGGTTTAGCTTGTGCGCTTATTCTTTATCAAGGCATTTGCCAGACTCTTAGCTGGCAATTATTAATCTTATCTGTAACTCACTTAATGTAATAGCATATAGCGTTTGTTCAGTAGCACTCACTGAATTTAGAAAAAATGAAACAATAATTATATTGGATTCTAAAAAAATATATTTTGCTCACGTTCAGCTTAGAACTCAATATTCAAATGATTTCTCTGGACTTTGTAAGTATTGAAAGTACTTATTGGGAAGAAAGTTTTCTTCCAAACCTAGCAGAAAAATAATAAATATTGAAAATTAGAAGTTCTGACTATTAAATATATGCTAAGAAATCTAGAAGAGCAAGTCACTGTTTTAAAATTCTGTGTATGAGCTCCTTAAAAATGTTCATTTTTCAGCTAATGGATATTTGTGACTGATGGATGATGAATAACTTTAGGAAACTAAAATACATCTTTTATCATGCATAAATATACTATAATATCTCATACATATGCCCTAATTTATGTAATAAATGTATAGCTAGAAATTTATTAATAAATTGAATTTTTGTAACTTGATTCATATTTTAAATGCAGTAGGGGAACTTAAATAAATCGGTAGAGCAGATAACTCCCTTAAAGAGAATTACGGCTTAACTCATTCAACGTTTACTGAGTGCCTGCTAGTTAGTTCCTACTAGGCTCTGAGGATTTCAAAGTGAATAAAATACTTTTCCCTAGCCTCAGGGAGTTCACACAGTAGTGGCTGAGATAAACACATAAATAATTTTCATACCTTATACAAAGCATAATGGTAAGGACGTGCATACTCCTTAGTTGTTAGGGAAATATAGAGGGAAGGCCACTAATATGAGTAGAGTTGGGGATATGGGGCCTATCAAGAAAGACTTCCTAGAGGAGGTGATAGCTGAGCTAAGTCTTAAAAGATTAGTAGGATTTAGGAAGGCAGTGAGAGGAGTGATTATATTCCCAGCAGAGGCAACATCAGGGCCTAAGAATTGATAAACAGCTTGGGTTGTGCATAGAATTGCAAACCATTCAGAATCCCTAGAGCATGAAGATGGGGGAGGGTAGCTCATATTGGGAGTGGAGGGCAAGAGCCAGATCATCATGGGCCTTGTATTTGCCACATTAAAACTCTTGGACTTTATTCTTGTTCAGTGAAAAGCAGTTGAAGATGATTAAGCTAGATAGTGGTATTGTCATGTATGTTTTTTGTGTAGATGTCTCTAGTAGCCATGTGGAAAAATGATTTGAAGGAGACAGCTGAATGCAGGCAGACCAGGACATTGCATTAGGAAACTATAAGTATCCAGCAGAGATATAAATAAGGGATGAAATTGGGAAGTGGTATTCCAGCAGAGCCAGGAATTTTAGAAATTTGGGGACAAAACTATCAGAAATTAAGGATTATTAGATGAGAGCAAGAGTTGAATGTGATAGTTCCCTGGTGTCTAGCTTGCATGACTGGATAGCTAGTATGCGTTCAAGATAGAAAATACAGAAAGAATAAAAGCAGATTTTTCTACTCTTCTCTAGGCCACTACCCAACACCTGCCTAACCCCCTCTTTCTCAGCAGACAACCCTGCCTCTGTTTCCTCAAGATATCCACAATTATCTCCCTTAACTAGCTGCTCCTCTAACATTTACCTACATGATCTCTATGTGATCCCTCACCTAACCTTCTCTCTTTCCTCAGCTCTCAGACAATGAGGTGATCTCCCTCACCTGTGTTCAGTATTAACTCCCTCCACCTGTGCATCCCTTCTGCATATCCCAAGACCTTGCTCCATCCGTTACTTCCTTGCTCTCCTTTGTCTCCCACCTTTCACTCATTATTGTGTTCTCACCTTCTCATCCACACTTTCAGAAGAGTTGCCTACACTTACTGTCCCCACTTACTTCTTTTTTGTAATTTATTTTATTCAAGTATAGTTGATTTACAACGTTGTGTTAATTTCTGCTGTACAGCAAAGTGATTCAGTTATACATATATATACATTCTTTTTCATGTTCTTTTTCATTATCGTTTATCACAGGATGTTGAATATAGTTCCCTGTGCTATACAGTAGAACCTTGTTGTTTATCCATTCTATATATAATACTTTGCATCTGCTAATCCCAAACTCCCAATCCAACCCTCCCATACTCCCCATGCCCCTTGGCAACCACAAGTCTGTTCTCTATGTCTGTGAATCTGTTTTGTAGATAAGTTCATTCGTGTCATATTTTAGATTCCACATATAAGTGATATCATATGGTTTTTGCCTTTTTCCTTCCGACTTCATTTAGTATGAAAACCTCTAGGTCCATCCATGTTGCTTCAAATGGCATTATTTCATTATTTCTTATGGCTGAATAATATTCATTGTGTATGTGTACCACATCTTCTTTATCCATTCATCTGTCAGTGGACATTTAGGTTGTTTCCATGTCTTGGCTATTGTGAATAGTGCTGCTATGAACATAGGGGTTTATGTATCTTTTTGAATTAGAGTTTTATCTGTATATATGCCCAGCAGTGGGATTGCTGGATCGTATGGTAACTCTATTTGTAGTTTTTTGAGGAACCTCCAAACTGTTTTCCATAGTGGCTGCACCACTTTACATTCCCACCAACAGTGTAGGAGGGTTCCCTTTCTTGCACACCCTCCCCAGCATTTGTTAATTGTAGACTTTTTAATCATGGCCATTCTGACTGGTATGAGGTGGTACCTCATTGTAGTTTTGATTTGCATTTCTCCCCACTTACTTCTTACTGTCCCCTTCTCATTCACTTCTTAACCCACTGCAGTCTGACTAACACACCTCCCAACACACACACAGCTATCTGAATCTTATGGGATTTTTTTTTTACCCCTAAAGTTTCTTTACCTAAATCTGTGCTTCCCAAACTGTATACTAAGGCACCCTGGGGCACCACAAATATTTGTAGGAATCACAATTATACTTTGTATCTGTC
Organism: Lipotes vexillifer; assembly: GCF_000442215.2. Classification (NCBI taxonomy): domain Eukaryota; kingdom Metazoa; phylum Chordata; class Mammalia; order Artiodactyla; family Lipotidae; genus Lipotes; species Lipotes vexillifer. The sequence continues at coordinate 288,167 of NW_006775771.1, read as the reverse complement.
AAACACCATGCAAACTAGTTTGAGGTAGTTCACAATTTCAACATTAGATCACCCTACATCCATTTCAGAGATGTCATACATTTGTGGAGCTGGATTTCCTATGGTTGCTGTGATCAAATCCAAGTACTGTGCAAAAATCAAAGTGGAACAGGCAGCGACCGTGGCAGTGTCCTCTCTGATTCCAAGGTTTGAGAAGTTGTGTAGTGCTCAACGGGTGCACACATCCCATTATTAAGTATGTGTGGTTAGTTAAGAATGAAATAGAAATATTATTTTTTCCTTCAGTGTATGTGTATTATTTTTAAAGTGGCTTCTAAGCTCTTAGGACATAAATACTAAGTTATTTGGATCTAACAACTTAAAAAACTGAACCATTACTCATTTCTTATGGCTTGAAAAAATTACTAAAACACTGAAAGTCTTGGGAACCAATAAAATTTGGGAACCTCCGATCTATACCTTAGCTCCACAGCATTGACCCCAGGGCTTTCACTATTACTTGAACATGGCCTTGAGGTCTAGAAAACCAAATTAGTCAGAGCATAAGAGCTGACATGCCTGCTTTCTGGAATGTGAGAGCATTCTACAAAAAGAGAGCTGTGGAGATTCCAAGATGGGTCAGATGTGCCCTGAATGAATCATGCTTTTGTTAATTTGTGTGGATCAATAAAATTAGAACTATTCCCACCTATAATTTTAAAGGAGAGAAAAAGTGTTCATGTACTACCAATAATAAGTATTTTAAACCTGTCATAATTATCATCATTCTCTTTAAAGTGCTTCCTAACCCCTCAGATTCTGCCCATTCTCTTAAATTACTAAATGATTGCTGAATTATTTGGCATCTTCCTGTCCAAAGCAGACTCAGAATGCAGTTCTGATCCGTGTAGCTTATTATCACTGTAGAATAATGTCATAGAATTCATACAGACAAAATACATATTTATATTTTATGTTTTAACTAATATCTACTAATTTGAGTACTTGTTAACCATAGTGTCATGGGAATGACTCAAGCTCTGAAGTTAGATCTTTGTTTTTGTTTTGTTTTGTTTTTGCTGAAGTTAGATCTTGATTCAAAACTTGATGCTGCCATCACAGGTTGTGCAACTTAAGCCTGATTTCCCAAATGCAAAATGGGAGACTAATCTCTGCAGAGTTGTTGTGGAGGTTAAAGGATAACCTGTGCAGAGTGCCTATGTATCATGTATATAAAAGGCATTTAATAATGTTAGTTTTTATCCCCAACAATAAGCAAAAGAAGCAGGATTTCAGCATATCTGTACTAAATATTAAAAGATTCTAGCAAGTTACAAAGAAATGTCTGAGCAGCTTGCAAAGAATCTAGGACCGTTGTAACTAAGTTTACGATAGGTTAAATGGTATTTTTTGTATTTAATACATATTCGTGTAAAATATTTCAATGGTATTGGTTGTTCGAAGCAGCGCATAATATGAAATGTGAGTTATGACATGTATCTATTCCTTTTATGATATTTTTTAAATACCTTAAAGAATAGAGAGTAATACAATAGATTCCCATTTACCCACCACCTAGAACTAACAAATTCTGGCTGTCTGTCATATTTGCTTCAGATATTTAACTTTCCTCGTAAAAGAATTAGATATTTCCAGTAAAGGCAATAAATGCTTTCTTTGTATTGTTCCTCAGGCCCTTTCCTCTTCCTTCCTCCTAAGAGACAACCACTAACTATCATGAGTTTGTTATATATATCTTCCCATTCAAATTTTTATATTTATACTTTTATTAGATATATAAGGTAAATATTTTTTCCTGTGGGTACTTTCAAATTTGCATATAATTAATCTGTCTACAACCAAAGTTTCCCATTAATCTACATCTATGTCCCATCATCCAGAGTTGTTCAAAAAATCATGTGTTATAGAAACTATTTCTAGAAAGAATATGGATTAAGTTTCATTATATACTTTATATAAAATGATTTAAAACTTCTGATACCAAATACTTCTGTTCTCTTTTTGTTTGTCTCTTGTTTTTGTTTTGTTTTTAACAGCTTCATCACTGGTCCAGCTGTGGTCCCAGGGTACTTCTCTGTTGATGAGAATAATGTGGTACTCATTCTAAATGGAAGAGAAAAAGCAAAGGTCTTTTATGCCACCCAGTGGTTACTTTATGCACAAAATTTAGTGCAAACTCAAAAACTCCAGCATCTTGCTGTTGTTTTGCTTGGAAATGAACATTGTAATAATGAGTGGATAAACCAGTTTCTCAAAAGAAATGGAGGCTCTGTGGAACTACTTTTCATAATATATGACAGCCCCTGGATTAATAACATGGATGTTTTTCAGTGGCCTTTAGGAGTAGCAACGTAAGTACCAAATATTATCTACACGTTTTTAGACTCTAAGACCTGAATTTCTGTATCAGCAAGATTGTGTTTTAAATTTGTAATAAATGTAGTTCTTCTGAGCTCATTGAGGCTGTGTACCTTTTCTATGGGCAAAAATATGGTTTGGTCTCATGCTTTGGTAATAATAATGATGTTTTTAGAGTATTTTAGACTTTTATGAGGAGAGCAGATGAGTTACATTTTTGTATTTTAGAACCCCAAGTCATAGGATAAATTTTCAAGTTTATCACTAGTACCTTAAAGAAATGTTTAGCAGTGGATGGCAGACAGACGGACCTTCTTAAAACAATTATAGAATCTATATATATAACTATACCTATATAACTATATTGATATAGAGTTTTCTTAAATCCTTACTTTATTTCTTCTTTTTTTTGGGAGGGGGGGGCATGCCACATGGCATGCGGGATCTTAGTTCCCTGACCAGGAATCGAACCCATGCCCCCTGCAGTGGAAGCATGGAGTCTTAACCACTGGACCACCAGCAAACTCCCCTTAAATCCTTACTTTAGATCCAATATTAAATGAAGAGCACACTGACCCTGGGGTTTGGGAGGATTATAATATACTCAGGTCTGCGACTAAGACTGATAGAATTTGCACAAATCTGTTGTGTAAAAAGAAATGGTAATTAAATAGTATGTAATATATGTAAAGTCTTTCTATAGAACTGGAAACTTATTTTGTATCATTCTGTTAATAGAGAGCCTTTGACTAACAGTAAGTTGACTTTAAGTTGCCACTAGTACATAAACTTCCTGATGGCAGGGATTTTTGTCTCTTTTGTTCACTTCTTTATCTGTAGAGCCTAAAACAGTGCCTACAGAGTAAGCATTCAATAAATATTTGTTGAATGGATGAATTATGAAATAGCTCAGTAATATGATACTGTATTTGAATCAGATGTTCATTATGCATTATTTTATCACTGGTTACAAAATGTGACCTTAGACTGCTGCCCAGTTGGCTACACAAATATCACCAGGGAAGCACATTAATAAGACATATTCCCTGGCCTTCCACAACAGAATTCTGACTCAGCAGGCTTAGGGTAGGGCAGACAAAAAGGTTTGTTAGGTATAGCCAAGTTTAAGGTGCTCTGAAAAATCTATCCCTTGTATAGAGCCCATATTTGTAAAATGTTTTGAAACAAAAGAATTACTTCTTCACAGTAACTCTGGTAATGTTGGACAAAGCCAGTATCTTTCCTATAGATAAGTGGTTCTCAACCAGGTGCAATTTCACCCCACCCCCACCGCCACCCCCAGGAGATATTTGGCAATGTCTGGAGATATATTTGGTTGTTACAAGTGGAGAGAGGAGGTTGTACTGGCATCTGGTGGATAGAGGCCAGGGCTGCTGCTAAATATCTTACAATGTAGAGGACAGTCCTCCACAATGGAGAATTATCTGGCCCAAATGGCAGTAATGCCGAAATCGAGAAAACCTGTTATAGACAAACTGTTACGTTCAGCTTTCTCTTATGTGAAGGTTGTAGTTCAGGCACATAATTTGATGCCTGGAATTACCAAATGCCCATTAGAAAGAATGGGCCAGTTGCAACAGGCCTCTCCTGTGTGGGATGTAAGGTTTTTTTTTTTTTATCTACTTGATAAGCCTTTGGAGTTGGAGTTCTTTGCTATAGCAGTATGTATTCTGTAATCTTTCCATCACCTGCCTAAAACATTAATTAAATCATGATTATTATGAATGTAGAAGATTCTTTGTACCTTTAAGGTCTTAAATTCAACCTGTCTTATAACTTCAGGTAAGTAATGGAAGTTGAAGAATATAAAAACCAAAGCACTTTAGGCACATAGTCTGTATAGCAATTTTGTAAAAGATGTCAAAGTGAGAATTTTTTTTAAGTCAGTAGATTTAGGAACTTTTCCAAAGTAAGCATGGAAAATTATAATTTGCGGTTTAGAAAATCATATTTTAAATCTCTTTTCTCTACATCATCATACTACCTAAGATGTTGGATTATGGAAATTTTGCTAGCCCTCTTGTCATATATTATTAACTCACATGTACTTATTTTTATAGATACAGGAATTTTCCTGTGGTGGAGGCGAATTGGTCAATGCTGCATAATGAAAGGCCATACTTGTGTAATTTCGTAGGAACCATTTATGAAAATTCATCCAGACAAGCACTAATGAACATTTTGAAACAAGATGGGAATGATAAGCTTTGCTGGGTTTCAGCAAGAGAACAGTAAGTTCTATGTCTACTTGATTCATCCATTTTGTCTCCAATCTGAGAGTTGCTTTGTGTGACAGCACAGGTTTTCACAGACATTTTTAACTCCATTAATACCAGTCTTTCTCCAGAAGATGCATGAGTAATTAAAGTTGTGAAGAAACTATGTTACATGCATTAAAAATAGAGAGACTCTCCTGTAGTCCATCTTGAAGGGGAATGCTGGTAACTGTCATATGCAAATGTCAATTGTTCAGGTTTCCTCAATAATATTTGTTAGTCAGATTTGAACACAGGAGATTGTAAATGACAGTAATGGTCTTAGGTTCATCTCTGAGATGTTCGGCAAACCAGTTCAGTGTTCCAAGACTGGCATGCCATACTCCTCACACCTTCAGGAACCTGACACCACCCTGAGGACAGAGGCCATGTACTATTCTTCTTTGACTCCCCAGATGTAACATAGGACCCTTGAATAAAGTAGGCCAGGATAAGTGGGGAGTGGATGGGTGGATGGATGGATGGATTTAACTGTGTTAACTTTCTTACATCTTTTACATGGTAATCATGAAACAAGTGTTCATGGACTGAAGGAAGAAATTTGGGGATCATTCATTTTATTTTTAGATAAACAAATGGAGTTTCATGTGTAAAGCAGAGTCATCAGAGAAGTAATGCCTAAAAAAATGTCCTTTTAGATCTAGAAATACATTAATTGGAGCAGATACTCTCTTTTAGAAAGCCTGACTCTACTACAACCAAGAATACTCTACCCAGCAAGACTCTCATTCAAATTTGATGGAGTGATCAAAAGCTTTACAGACAAACAGAAGCTAAAAAAGTACAGCACCAGCCTTACAACACATGTTAACTTCTCTAAGTGAAAAAAAGAAAATGCCACAACTAGAAAGAAGAAGATTACAAAATGAAAGAAGTAAAGGCAAACATACAGTGAAAGTAGGAAATCACCACACACAAAGCTGGTAGGGAGGTTAAAATACAAAAGTAGTAAAATCATCCATATCCACGATAAGCAGTTAAGGCAGCAGTCCCCAGCCTTTTTGGCACAAGGCACCAGTTTCGTGGAAGACAGTTTTTCTACAGATTTGGGGTGGTGGGGGTGTTGATGGTTTGGGGATGATTCAAGCGCATTCATTACATTTACTGTGTGTACTTTATTTCTGTTATTATTACATTATAATATATAATGAAATAATTATACAACTCACCATAATACAGAATCAGTGGGAGCCCTGAGCTTGTTTTCCTGCAACTAGATGGTCCCATCTGGGGGTGACGGGAGACAGTGACACCCGAGGTGTGTTGCTTATGTCCAGTCTACTCCATAAGATGCAGCTTGTCACTTACCACTCACTGATAGGGTTTTTTTTTTTTAATTAATTTACTTATTTGGTTGTGCCAGGTCTTAGTTGCAGCACATGGGCTACTTAGTTGAGGCAGTCGGGCTCCTTAGTTGCGGCTCCAGGACTCCTTAGTTGCGGCACACAGTCTCCTTAGTTGTGGCACGTGAACTTTTAGTTGCAGCATGCATGTGGCGTCTGGTTCCCTGACCAGGGTTTGAACCCAGGCCCCCTGCATTGGGAGCATGGAGTCTTATCCACTGTGCCACCAGGGAAGTCCCACTGATAGGGTTTTGATATGAGTCTGCAAGCAGTTGATTTATTATGGTCTCTGTACAGTCAAACCTCTCTGCTAATGATAATCTGTATTTGCAGCCACTCCCCAGCACTAGCATTGCTGCCTCAGCTCCACCTCAGATCATTAGGCATTAGATTCTCATAAGGAGTGCGCAACCTAGATCCCTCACATGCGCAGTTCACAGTAGGGTTCACCCTCCTACGAGAATCTAATGCTGCCACTGATCTGACAGGAGGTGGAGCTCAGGTGGTAATGTGAGCAGTGGGGAGGGCTGTAAATACAGATGAAGCTTTGTTCACTCGCCCGCCGCTCACCTCCTGCTGTGCAGCCCAGTTCCTAACAGGCCACGGACCACTACCAGTCTGTGTCCCGGGGGTTGGGACCCCTGAGTTAAGGGACACACAAAACAATGAGATGTAAAATATGATATCAAAAACAGTAATTGGGAGGGTTTCCCTGGTGGTCCAGTGGTTAAGAATGCACCTTTCAATGCAGGAGACATGGGTTTGATCCCTGGTTGGGGAACTAAGATCCTACATGCCGTGGGGCAACTAAGCCCACACGCCACAGCTATTGAGCTCACGTGCCTCAACGACAGAGCCCGTGTACAGCAAACTACAGAGTCCATGTATTCTGGAGCCTACGTGCCACAACTAGAGAGAGAAAATCCACACACCACAACTAGAGAGAAGCCCGCGCGCCACAATGAAGAGACTGTGTGCTGTAACAAAATATTCCCACATGCCTCAACAGAGATCCCATGTGCCACAACTAAGACCCAACACAGCCAAAAATAAAGAAAATAAATAAAGAAAATAAATAAATATTTTTAAAGTGAAGAATAAAAACCATATAATAATCTCGATAGAAAAAACTTTGGATGAAGTTCAGCATCCATTTATGATAAAAGCTCTCCAGAAAGTGGGCATAGAGGGAGCATACCTCAACATAATAAAGGCCATATATGAAAAATCCACAGCTAACATAATACTTAATGGTGAAAAGGTGAAAGCATTTCCTCTGAGATCAGGAACAAGACAAGATGCCCACTCTCACTGCTTTTATTCAACATAGTTTTGTAGGTCCTAGCCACAGCAATCAGAGAAGAAAAAGAAACAAAAAGAATCCAAATTGGAAAGGAAGAAGTAAAACTGTCACGTTTGCAGATGGCATGATACTATACATAGAAAATCCTAAAGATGCCACCAGAAAACTATTAGAGATCATCAATGAATTCAGTAGAGTAGCAGGATTCAAAATTAATATACAGAAGTTGGTTGCATTTCTGTACACTAACAATGAACTATGCGAAAGAGAAATTAAGGAAACAATCTCATATACTGTCTCATCAAAAAGAATAAAATACCTAGGAATAAACCTACCTAGGGAGGTAAAAGATCTATACTCAGAAAGCTATAAGACACTGATGAAATAAATTGAAGATAACACAAACAGATGGAAAGATATACCTTGTTCTTGGATTGAAAAAATTAATATTGTTAAAATGACCATACTATCCAATGCAATCTACAGATTCAGTGCAATCCCTATCAAAATGTCAATGGCATTCTTCACAGATTAGAACAAATCATTTTAAAATTTGTATGGAAACACAAAAGAATCCAAATAGCCAAAACAATCTTGAGAAAGAGGAACAGAGCTGGAGGAATCACGCTCCCTAACTTCAGACTATACTACAAAGCTACAGTCATCAAATCAGTGTGGTACCAGCATAGAAACAGACACATAGATCAATGGAACAGACTAGAGAGCACAGGAATAAACCCACACGCTTATTGTCAATTTAGCTATGAAGAAAGGAGGAAAGAATATACAATGGAGGAAAGACATTCTTTTCAATAAGTGGTGCTGGGAAAATTGGACAGCTACACGTAAAAGAATGAAATTAGAACACTGGCTAACACCATAAAAAAAATAAGCTCAAAATGGATTAAAGACCTAAATATAAGACCAGATACTATAAAATTCCTAGAAGAAAACATAGGCAAAATACTCTTTGACATAAATCACAGCAATATTGTTTTGGATCTGTCTCCTAAAGCAAAGGAAGCAAAAGCAAAAATAAACAAATGGGACCTAATTAAACCTAAAAGCTTTTGCGCAGTAAAGGAAACCATCAACAGAACGAAAAAACAACCCACTCGATGGGAGAAGATATTTGCAAATGATATGACTGATAAGGCGTTGATATCCAACATATATAAACAGCTCATCCAACTCAACATCAAGAAAGCAAACAACCTGATTAAATAATGGGCAGAAGAACTGAAAAGACATTTCTCCAAAGGGAAAATGCAGATGGCCAACACACACATGAAAAGATGCTCAACACTGGTAATCATCAGGGAAATGCAAAGCAGAACCACAGTGAGATATCACCTCATACCTGTCAGAATGGCTATCATCAAAAAGAACACAAATAACAAATATTGGCAAAGATGTGGAGACAAGGGCACTGTTGGTAGGAATGTAAATTGGTGCAGCCACTGTTTAAGACAGTATGGAGATTTCTTAAAAAACTAAAGATAGAACCACCACATGACACAACAGTTCCACTCCTGGGTATATAAAAAAACAAAAAAACTGGAAAAAAACCAAAAACACTAACTTGAAAAGATACCAATACATGCACCCCAATGTTCATAGCAGCATTATTTACAACTGCCAAAATATGGAAGCAAACTAAGCATCCATCAACAGATGAATGGATAAAGAAGATGTGGTATATATATACAATGGAATACTAATCAGCCATAAAAAAGAATGAAATTTTGCCATTTTCAGCAACATGGATGGACTTGGAGGGTGTTATGCTAAGTGAAATAAGTCAGACAGAGAAAGACAAATACTGTTTAATATCACTTAATGTGGAATCTTAAAAATACAACAAACTAGTGAATAAGACAAAAAAGAAGCAGACTCACAGATACAGAGAACAAGCTAGTGGTTACCAGTGAGGAGAGGGAAGCAGGAGAGGCAATTTAGAGGTAGAGGGGGAAGAAGGGTTATTTTGTGATTATATGAAATTATGTGTGTGAAACTTTTGAAAATTGTAAAGCATTATACAATTTAAGAAATGTTTCATTCAAAGAAAAGGGGTTGGAAATTGTAAAAAATCAACCAATCAATCAGGCATAGAAATACAAAAAGAAAAAAAGAAATCCTGACTCTATTGCTAGTGTAATCATATCCATTCAGTATTGCTAGCATAATCATATATATATATATATATTTTTTTTTTTTTACATCTTTATTGGAGTATAATTGCTTTACAATGGTGTGCCAGTTTCTGCTTCACAGTAAAGTGAATCGGTTATACATATGCATATGTTCCCATATCTCTTTCCTCTTGCGTCTCCCTCCTCCCCACCTTCCCTATCCCACCCCTCTAGGTGGTCACAAAGCACCAAGCTGATCTCCCTGTGCTATGCCGCTGCTTCCCACTAGCTATCCATTCCACGCTTGGTAGTGTATATACGTCCATGCCACCCTCCCGCCCTGTCACAGCTTACCCCTCCCCACCCCATATCCCCAAGTCCATTCCCCAGCAGGTCCATGTCATATGTATATATTTTTAACATCTTTTTTGGAGTATAATTGCTGTACACTGTTTTGTTAGTTTCTGCTGTATAACAAAGTGAGTCAGCTATACGTATACATATATCCCCATATCCCCTCCCTCTTGCATCTCCCTCCCACCCTCCCTATTCCACCCTTCTAGGTGGTCACAAAGCACTGAGCTGATCTCCCTGTGCTATGTGGCTGCTTCCCACTAGCTATCTGTTTTACATTTGGTAGTGTATATATGTCCGTGCCACTCTCTCACTTCGTCCCAGCTTACCCATCCCCCTCCCTGTGTCCTCAAGTCCATTCTCTATGTCTGCATCTTTTTTCCTGTCCTGCCCCTAGGTTCTTCAGAACTTTTTTTTTTTTTAGATTCCATATATATGTGTTAGCATACGGTATTTGATTTTCTCTTTCTGACATACTTCACTCTGTATGACAGACTCTAGGTCCATCCACGTCACTACAAATAACTCAATTTTGTTTCTTTTTATGGCTAATATTCCATTGTATATATGTGCCACATCTTCTTTATCCATTCATCTGTTGATGGACACTTAGGTTGCTTCCATGTCCTGGCTATTGTAAATAGAGCTGCAATGAACATTGTGGTACATGACTCTTGTTGAATTATGCTTCTCTCAGGGTATATGCCCAGTAGTGGGATTGCTGGGTCATATGGTAGTTCTATTTTTAGTTTTTTTAAGGAACCTCCATACTGTTCTCCATAGTGGCTGTATCAATTTACATTCCCACCAACAGTGCAGGAGGGTTCCCTTTTCTCCACACCCTCTCCAGCATTTATTGTTGGTACATTTTTTGATGATGGCCATTCTGCCTGGTGTGAGGTGATACCTCATTGTAGTTTTGATTTACATTTCTCTAATGGCTAGTGTAATCATATTATATCCATTCAGTCAACAAATATTTATCACGCAACTGCTATATGCCAAAAACTATTTTAGCCATAAAGGGATACAGCAGTGAGCAAAACAGTCGAAAGGGCCCATGCCCTCTTAGAACTTAAATGCTTATTGGAGGAGACAAACCAATAAAATATATTGTGTCATATATATGTAGTGTCAGGCGATGATAAATACCATGTAAAAACATGGAGCAGAGGAGGGGGATGTAGAGAGGACTTGGGGTCAGGAGCGGAGCATTTGATATTTTAGAATAGCCAAGGAAAGTGCTAGTCAGAAGTTTGCATTTCAGCACAGGACTGGAGAAGGCAGGGGGGTGAGCCTCATGTCTGTTTGGGAGCAGAGTTGCCCAGGCAGAGGGAAGAGCAAATATAAAGGCCGAAGGTGGAAGCATGCTTACCATGTGTGAGGCACAAGGGGCAGTGTGCCTAGAATGGAACGAGTGAGGGCAAAATAACAAAGCTTACTGTGGGAACAGAATTATTCTTGAAATCCCTCTCCTACCATTGAGCCAGGAGGTGGAGTAGGTGTCCTCCTTGCTGCTTCCAGACCACTCTCCCTTTTCCCTCCCTAAAACCTCCAGTTTTGAATCTCATACCAGCAGACAAAACTATCCATTTTTCTTTCTCGTTGAAATCATAAGGGGAAGGGATAAATTGGGAGATTGGGATTGACATATAAACACTACTATATATAAAGTAGATGACTAATAAGAACCTATTTATAGCACAGGGAACTCTACTCAATATTCTGTAATGACCTACATGGGAAAAGAATCTTAAAAAAAGAGTGGAGGTATATATATGTGTAACTGATTCACTTTGCTGTACACCTGAAACTAACACAACATTGTAAATCAGCTATACTCCAATATAAAATTAATTTTTTAAAAGCTCCTAAAAGAAAAGAGAAATCATATACTGACCCTTGGGTTTAGTTTATCCCCTTAATTCTTTGAAGAGTCTAGTTCCTGGCCTACTCTCAGTCTCTCCGACATTTTTTCCAGCCTCACTCTTAGTGATTCCCAAATCCACGTAGATGGTCTTTTCATCACGTTGGTCTTGCAGTTCCTTTACTTCCTCTCCCCCAGCGATCTGGGTCTCTACTCGACCTCAGCCATTCACTGTCATGGTCATTTCCTGGACCTCATGATTACACATACTGCATGATCTCAAATTCCAGCATCTCTCTCTCTGTAAACATCATTTTCTATCATTCCAGCTCATTCCCTGTAATAATCTGACTTCAGCAATTTAGCTGGGACTTACAGTTCATTGTTCCTAATACCTTTTCATTGTCCTTCACCCACCTCATCTTTACTTTATTCTTTACCCACTTAAATTTCATAATCAATCATGACCACATATACATTCAGCTCCCTAGTTCCTTAATCTAGCAAACCCTAACTCTGGTTAAATCCAGCTCTCTTACCTGCTCCATACCTTCACCCATGCAGCCAAACACACTTGGAGAAAGGTGCCAATTGATCTCACTTTAAATATATGACCTTGGGCTTCCCTGGTGGCGCAGTGGTTAAGAATCCACCTGCCAACGCAGGGGACACAGGTTTGAGCCCTGGTCCGGGAAGATCCCACATGCCGCGGAGCAACTAAACCCGTGCACCACAACTACTGAGCCTGCGCTCTAGAGCCCACGAGCCACAACCACTGAGACCGTGTGCCACAACTACTGAAGCCTGCGTGCCTAGAGCCCATGCTCCACAACAAGAGAAGCCACCCAGTGAGAAGCCTGTGTACCGCAACAAAGAGTAGCCCTTGCTCATCGCAACTAGAGAAGAGCCCACGCACAGCAGCAAAGACCCAAGACAGCCAAAAATAAAAATAAATAAATTTATTTATATATATATATATATATATATATATATATATATGACCCTGACCCTTGAGTGTCCAGCAGTCATCCGTCTCCCTTGTCCATGTATTCTTCCTCTCTCCTGGAAGATTGTTTCATACCTTCTTTCTTCCCAACTGCTCTTACCTTATGACCCTATTGCTTATTTCACTGAGAAAATAGGAACAGTCAGGAGGGAACGTCTAGTTTTCTAACTAGCCTCTCAGCTCCTACCCTTGCCCCATACAAGCTATTCTCAACACAACAGCCAGATAGATTCTGATAAAACATAGATGAAGTCAGTTCCCCCTCTGATCAAAACTCTGTGTGATGGGTGCCCTGACTTCATCTTCTACACCTCTCCCCTTCAGTTACCCTGCGTTAGCCACCCTGGCTTCCTTGCTGTCCCTTGAGCGTGCCTGGCACATGCCATGTCATGGCCTTTATGCTTGCTCTGTGCTCTCTTCTTCCCCCAGATATCTGTGTGGTTTGCTCCCTCTCCTCTGGCTCCCCGCTCAGATGCCCATGAAGTGAGACACTCCCTGATCACCTGTTTACAGTTGCAATACCATCCTACCAAAAACTCCCTCCTCGCTTCTCTGCTTTATTTTTCCACACAACACTTAACACCTTCTAAATAATTCACTGGCTTGACCTGGTTACTATCTGTCTCCACCACTAGAACTGTGATAATAAGCTCCATAAGGGCAGGAATTTGGATGGAGGGTGAGGTAGAGAAAGAAGACGAGCACTCACAAAATTTTGGCTGATACAATTTCATTCAGAAATTGTATGGCCACTAGATTTTTTAAAATGTGTAGCTGTAAACTTCTCAAATTCTTAAATATTTTCAAGAAATCTATTTGGGCAAGATTTTATTCATCTGTTCTGCCTGCCATCTCTATAATGTGTTTACCATTTCTTGTAACCAACATTAAAAGATAAAATATTTTCTTCCACAAAAGATATGCTTAGTAAAGTGAAAACTTCAGATTTTCTTCTGATTTTCTAGGTGGCAGCCTCAAGAAACAAATGAAAGCCTTAAGAATTATCAAGATGCTCTGCGTCAGAGTGATCTCACGTTGTGCCCAGCAGGAGTAAACACGGAGTGTTACAGAATATATGAGGCTTGCTCCTATGGCTCCGTTCCCGTGGTAGAAGACGTAATGACAGCCGGCAGCTGTGGAAATTCATCTGTTTACCATAATGCTCCTCTGCAGTTACTCAAGTCCATGAATGCTCCCTTTATCTTTATTAAGAACTGGAAGGAACTTCCTGCTATTTTAGAAAAAGAGAAAACTATAATTTTACAAGAAAAGATTCAAAGAAGAAAAAGGTTACTTCACTGGTATCAAAACTTCAAAGCAGAGCTAAAAATGAGATTTATTAATATTGTGGAAAGTTCATTTCTAAAGAACAATAAAGGTTAACTGTAGTTCATCTTTTTGAGCTAAGATCTGATTTTTTAAATCATTTCTAATACTGGGTATGTGTGTGTGCGCTTGTGTATTTATTAATGTTCTTTAAGTTACCCCCAGACCCTAGATTATGTCTGTAGTATTGACCAAGTACAGCCTTATTGGGTCACTCCTGAAAATAAAATGTTACTCAAGCTCATTTGTACAAAGTTGAGTGATTCAGCATAATCAACTCTTCTCATTCATTTAAACCCGCTCTAGAGAAGCAGCATTGATAGTGGAAAGACTGGGCTTTGGAGTCAGACAAAACCTGGGTTAAAACCTTACCGCTGCACCTACTATCTGGGAACCTTGAGCAAAGCCACCTCATTGTTCTGAGTCTTGGTTCCTTGCCATGTAGAATGGAGATAATGGTACCTCATAGGGTTGGTTGTAAATATGAAATGAAATGATATATAAAGTACTCAATAATTGTAATAACTTCCAATTCATTTTTCATTCATTACTAGTTAATAATAGGGTTAAATTTAAATATTTTAACACATGATCATTTCCACAATTGGGGAGTAATCATGTCATGATAGGAATGTATGCGGACAAATGTTACAGAGTTAGACTTTTAGATTACTCAAGTTTTGTTGGATCACATATGTTGAGGTAGGTGCCTAGATACAGAATTTGGTCATAATCCATACAAAACATGGACTGGGCGCAGTTAAGAGCCAGAAAATTAGTATCTAAACTCAACAGAAGTTGTCATTGAAGTATGGAGTAGGACTAGCCAACTCAAAGGAGAGTGCTTGGTGCACAGGCTGTCTTATGCCCTCGGGGAGCAGCGGCTTTGATTAAGGCTGAGAGAGTGGTCTTGTATCTTCAGGACCTTGGGCTCCTGAAAGGATACAGGCGACTTTGGGCTCAATCAGTTGCTTTGCCTGGCTTCTTCTTTTCTCAGGAATCCTATGGCTTAACTCCTGTGAAATCAGGGAATTAACATCATCATTCCTTCCAGGAGCTTTTTGTCTCATTATATGAATGGCCGTAGATACTGAACAAGTGTAAACTACCCACTTTCTTATACCTGGAGCTCCCACAGGGGTGTCCACATCACCAGAAGGTCTGGCAGCCTCGATATAAAGAATCTCATCTTTGCACCATATTGGAGAATCATCATGGTGACTTGCCACAACCCTATCCAGTTCTGAGGAAACTGCCCCTCCTATAGCCCCTGCTAAAGGTACTGCACACAGGGAGCCATTTTATACCATGTGTCTCTCCTCTTTGTCCCACACTTCAGGTGACAGCTATGGGCACTTTATTCAAGGGCACCCTTTTAATAGGCTTCCTGATGACCCTGGGCGTTGATACCAAAAAATAATAATAATAACTGAGGCAAACAGCTAGTTCAAGACCTTTTTGAACTAGGAAATACTGAGAAACTGGGAGTCAGCTACAGGAGCAGAAATGGAAAGGTTACAATGGAATACAAGCTATATAACCTCGTGTCGGGGCTTTGAGGGAAGCAGAGATGCTGAGAGCAAGCTCAAGGAGAGAGAAATCTGACCGCAGAGCTGTTGCGATGTTTCCTGATGGGTTCTCAGTTCCCGCTCCCATGAACTTCGAGATTGCTTTTTTATTTCCCCATTGTATATCCTCAGAATTATCTCCTTTCTTCAACTTTCATCCCTCCTTGCCCCTGGTTACTTGAGCTGACTTCCAAACCAAAAGAGCCTACCCAAAACAATGACAAGATGCTTCATCTTTCAGAGCCCCCATTTTGCCTTTTCCTTGAAAAGAAGTGCATGCCAGGTCCAAGGTTGTAACAGAATTCTCCTTTGACTAAGTTAAAGGAGTCTCTGTACTAAATTTTACGAACAAGACCAGACCATCTTTCTCTTAATGTGGTACTTGCTATTATTGCCCATAATCCTTTCAAAGAGTGCTTTCTACATTGGTGTATTTGTTGCCAACAAAGCCTTTGGAATGTCAAGACCATGGAGCAAGACACAAGTGAATCATATCAAAAGAAATTTGCCAATATCCGTCAGCATCCCTTCTTACCACATGGAGTTTGTTGGTAACTTACCTAGAGGCCAACTCTAAGCTATCTGTTGCCTCTAGAGTTAGATGGAAGTCTCCCTACATAGTTCTGGAGGTTTGCATGACAAAGTTGAGTCTGTAAAGTCTCAAGCTCCAGAACCTATCAAGATCTGAATTCAAAGCTTCACTAACCCAGAAATACAGTCTAAGGCCAATGTTGGAATGGGACTCCACTATTTCTGGTTGCTTGTCTGTCAGTACCAGAGAATTTTCCATCTCAGAAAGTAGCCAGGCAGTAGAATGCATTCATACATTAGATATTTTGTAACATATACTATGGGTATACATAGTGTACCTGGATATGCCTACAGTGAAGCCTTGTTTTTTTGTTTTTTTTTAAATTTTTTTATTGAAATATAGTTGATTTACAATGTGTTAATTTATGCTATACAGCAAAGTGATTCATATATTTTTTTTCTTTTTTTATATATATTCTTTTCCATTATGGTTTATCATAGAATATTGAGTACAGTTTCCTGTCCTATATAGTCAGACCTTGTTGTTTATCCATTCTGCACATAATAGTTTGCATCTTCTAACCCCAAATTCCCACTCCATCCCTCTCCCACCGCCACCCCTTGGCAACGACAAGTCTGTTCTCTGTGTCTGTGAGTCTGTTTCTGTTTCATAGATATGTTAATTTGTGTCGTGTTTTAGATTCCACATATAAGTGATATCATATGGTATTTCTCTTTCTCTTGGAATTCACTTAGTATAATAATCTCTAGTTCCATTCATGTTGCTGCAAATGGCATTATTTCGGTCTTTTTAATGGCTGAGGAGTATTCCATTGTATATATGTACCACATCTTTATCCATTCATCTGTCGATGGACATTTAGGTTGCTTCTCCATCTCAGCTATTGTGGATAGTGCTGCTACAAACATGGGGGTGCATGTATCTTTTTGAATTATATTTGTGTCCAGAAGCCTTGTTTTTGAAAACCATATAGCATGAAAGGAATTCCCCCTGCCAGGCTGGAGGGGGCGTCCCTATACCACCCTTCCCCTCCATATTGGCTCCTAATCCTTTCCAGGAAGGTAGAGTTTGGGCCTAGATTCCTAATGTGTCCCTTGTTTGTTTTTTCTCTTTTTGATTTGCTCTTCTTTTGCAATCTGTTGTTTAAAAGGTTTGATTTGTTTAAAGCTTTTAAAAACTCACTAAAAACAAAGCAGGAAGTGTGATAATGGATCATCAACTCAGAAACATGTTTCTAACTGATGTTGACATTTTATTTATTATGTCTTACCAGTTTTCTGTCCATTACCATTTGCTGAAACTCCACTTAGGTTTTCATTGCATCAAAACTCTTTCCTTTAGTGAGCTTTGGCCAGGTTGCACTTTTGATCTTGTCTTTATTCAAACTTTTGATATTTTGTTCATCATGGATTCTTTTTGCATTAATTGTGACCTTTTTGAGAACATTGCATAAAAATATCACTCATCTTGATTACTGAGTTGTTTGAAACTCTGTGAATTTTGCACTCAAAAAGAGTGTCTCACTCCCATCACCCTAGATAACAACCAACCTCAAATCTTAGTGGCTTTACAAGAACAGAAATATTTATTTCTTCTTCACATTTCTTTGGGGTTCCAGGTCAGCTTCAACTTTGATGGACTCAGATGGGCTGTGCTCAGCTTGGTTCTACATGTCTTCCCTTTCCAGAACCCATGAAAGATAAAGGAGTGGCCTTTCTCTGGGGTATTCTCACGGTAGAGGGTGAGAAGAGAAAGGGTATTGTAATCAGCTTGGGCTGCCATAACAAAATACCATAAAATGGATGGCTTAAACAATAGAAATTTATGTCTCACAGTTCTGAAGGCTAGATGTCCAAGATCAGGTTGCCAGCATGGTCAAGTTCTGGTGAGAGCTCTCTTCCTGGCTTACAGATGGCCACCATCTCACTGTGTCCCTACATGGCAGAGAGAAAGCTCCAGTCTCCGCCTCTTCTTATAAGGACACGAATCCTATCATGAGAGCCCTGCCTTCACGACTTCATCTAAACTTAATTATTCCCAAAGGTCTCACCTCCAAATACCATCACATTGAGGGTTAAGGCTTCAGCATATAAATTTGGGGCGGGAGGCGGGGACACAAACATTCAGTCCATAGCAAAGGGGCGATGACTTCTACACACTGGGATGAATTGTGCCCTAGATTTTATTTATTTATTTTTTTAGTTTGAAGGTTGATTTTTTTTTTTAATTTCTTTATTTTATTTGGCTGCATCGGGTCTTAGTTGTGGCCCACGGGATCTTTGTTGCAGCATGTGGGATCTTTCGTTGTGGCACGTGGGCTCTTCATTGTGGTGCGCAGGCTCTAGAGCATGCGGGCTCAGTAGTTGTGACACGTGGGCTCTCTAGTTGTGGTGCACGGGGTCTAGAGCATGCGGGCTCAGTAGTTGTGGCACATAGGCTTACTTGCTCCACAGCATGTGGGATCTTAGTGCCCCCACCAGGAATCAAACCCACGTCCCCTGCATTGGAAGGTGGATTCTTTTTTTTTTTTTTTTTTTTTGGCTGTGTTGGGTGTTTGTTGCTGTGTGCGGGCTTTCTCTAGTTGTGGTGAGCGGGGGCTACTCCTCGTTGCAGTGTGCTGGCTCCTCATTACAGTGGCTTCTCTTGTTGCAGAGCACGGGCTCTAAGCGCGTGGGCTTCAGTAGTTGTGGCATGTGGGCTCAGTAGTTGTGCCTTGCATGCTCTAGAGTGCAGGCTCAGTAGTTGTGGCACACAGGTTTAGTTGCTCCGCAGCATGTGGGATCTTCCCAGACCAGGGCCTGAACCCGTGTCCCCTGCATTAGCAGGAGGATTCTTAACCATTGTGCCACCAGGGAAGACCCTGGAAGATGGATTCTTAATCACTGGGGCACCAGGGAAGTCCCCTGCCCTAGATTTTTGAAGCTTCTGCTCAGAGCTGAAATCCTGTCACTCTGCTCATGTTCCATTGGTCAAAGCAGTCACAGGGCCAAGCCTGAAGTCAAGGAGGGTGGGGAGGAGGAAGGAGTATGTCAACACATTTTGCCTTCCAAAAGAGAGAAAAAATGGGGAAGAACAGTTCAATTTACTGCAATCTATTTAGCTAAAACCTGAACTCTGGGATATATAGTGTTGAGTCCTGGGGCCTGTTCAACCATTCCAGTTCTACTCTCCTGAGCACATTATAGGATTGTACTCACTGCCCCCACTTGAAGGTTTACTTTGATCAGTGACGTGTAGTAGAGGTGATGTTTCACTTCCAGGTAGAAGCTTTAAGAGACAACGCACAACTGACCTTGTTCCCTTTTTCTACCTCAGCAGTTATGAAAGCCTTTGTCAAGATGAACCTCAGTCAGACTGTGTCCCTGAGTGAGCAGAAACCCCCTGACAACCAAAGGAACATGGAGAACAAAATAGATCAACTTTTGTTATGTTAAGCTGCTGAGATTTGAGGTTTGTTTGTTGTAGAAGCATAGCCTAGCCCATCCTCACTAGTACATTTGGCTTTCACTGATGGTTCCCCTTCTTATAGTCTGACATATGCATTGCTATGAAACAAAAGATAATCACTCTTCCCTCATAGGTTAGACCAGTCGTTCTAAATCTAGTGGGTGAAAGTCTGGTAAGAAACAGGAGACTTACATAGTCTCAAAGTAATTACAAGGGGAAAAAAATAGTAGTTTATAGTTGAGAAACCTGATAAACAGCAACTTAACCAAGTGATCATATTTACATTATCAGTAACAGGAGAAATAAATATCATGTGCTTCCTGAAAGGATGCATTGAGGACATATCATTTCTGCAGTAGTCCTGATAAAAATGTATCCCCAGAATCTAATCTTGAAGAAACATGAAAAAGAACCAAATTGAGAGACATTCTTCAAAACAGTAAAAGATCAAGAGTAGCCAAGGCAAGAATGAATAAGAAGTGAAAGGTATGCAAACTTATGTGACGTAGAGACATTGTAGATCATTGGAAACAATGTACTTTTCAATAAGTAGTTTGGGGATGACTATCCCCATGGGAAAAAAATGAAATTAAACTATGTCTCACAGCATATGCAAAAATAAATTCCAGGTGGATTAAAGATGAAAGTATGAAAAAGCAAAATTATTAACCAATACGTACTCTTTAGAAATATAGGAAAAATAACTTTCTAAATTCAGGAAAGGGGAGGATTCATCCAAAATGATACAATAAAGAGAAGCCATTTCTTTTAAAGTTGATAAATTTTACAGTTATCAAAAGGCACCATAAGGAGAGGGCAAAAGAAAATCTACAAATAGAAGTTATATATAGTGAATAATATAACTGACAAAGGATTGGAATTTAGAATATATGAATAACTGTGATTCAAAAGAAAAAGAAAAAAAAATCTAATAGAAAAATGGGCAAAGGAAAGAAATGGTATTAGCCCCAAAGAAAAAGATAAATGGCCCATAAATCTCATTAGTAATCAGGTCTTGCAATGCTTGACAGACCTGCCCAAAAGTTCACCATGATTACCTGGAAGAGCTGGACTCAGACACAGAAAGTTGGGCCCCAGAGCTTACGCTCAACCACGATACCCTAACTGGGTCCTACAAATCCACAATCTTGTAATCTATTTTTTACTTAAGTGAACTAAGTGATGCAAATTCAAAAAAGGAGCAACTTTTGGATTAGACTAGAATGAAAACTCTAAGCTGAATGTTTGCTATATTTATGGAGTAAAAGGGTAAGTTTTTCATGTTTAGAGGAGTCTTCCTCCATCCCAAAGTCATGTCTTTGATGCGAATAAAAACAGGACCAATTGTTCTCTTTTATAGATAAAAAAAAAATGGAAGTAATTGGCAGGAAGACCCAGTATGGACACAGCCAATTAAAATTGACA
The DNA here is from genome assembly GCF_000442215.2 of Lipotes vexillifer. Lineage (NCBI taxonomy): Eukaryota > Metazoa > Chordata > Mammalia > Artiodactyla > Lipotidae > Lipotes > Lipotes vexillifer. The sequence goes on along the minus strand of NW_006775771.1, from coordinate 267,188 downwards.
GCACCTACAGGTAATTATGAGAAGTCTCTTAGAAACACCGTAGTGTTAGAGATTCAAATCCATTCAAAAAAGTGTGAAATCCCAGATGTTGTAATTATACATCAAATCCATTAACGCCATCTTTTCTGAATACTTGGTAGCTTTGGTTTTCCGTTGTTTAGTTGCTCAGTGATTGACTTACAGCATGATCAGCGTGTCTGTGATAAATGGTTGAACTCTTACCCACTTGAAGCAGCAGAGGGCCTGTATTCATTCACTCATTCACCCTACATTTAGATGTCATCTCCTAACTGACATTTATAAGTCACTTAAATGCTTACAGCTTCTTAGAAAACATGTACAAATTAACTAGAAGTGGCAGCATGACAAACAGAAAATGCGCTGACAAGGGATTCCATGGACATTGATTTTGAGACCTAGCTCTACCAATATCTAGTTACTTTTCTGGAATAAGTAACTCAATCTCTTTGACTCTCAGCTTTCTTATCTGTAAAGTGGGAGTGAAGACTGGGCACCCAAGGCAGATGATAACAGGATGAAAAGGTAAAGAATCAGAAAAGCTTGAGGTGAGGTGAAACTCAGGATGTCTTCAGTTAAGCAAGCCCAAGTTCTTAATACTAGTTGTACATTAGGATTACCTGAGGAAAATTTAAACTACCCACCTTTGCGATTCTGTTCACTAGTCTGGGGTGGGGCTCAGGCATTGATATTCTAATGCCATTGTTCTCAAACTTTAGCAAACATCAGAATCACCTGAAGAGTTTGGGAAAACACCCCCAGAGTTTCTGATTCAGTAGGTCTGGGAGAGGGCTGAGAATTTGCATTTCTAACAGTTTCCCAGGCGATGAGGTTGCTGGGTTTCTACCCACTTGAAGAACCACTCAAAGTGTATGTAGGAAAGATTAGTAGAAAATGCCAGAAGGGCATTTGAGGGCATATGCTTTTTTCTCTTATTAAATGAGAAACGTAATATGTCATCACCCTGAAATTCCTCTTTATTTTGTTAAGCATGTGCAGAGGGTTTCTCTTATAAAATACATGTGTTGAGGAATTGACATTAGAGATTTCTTCCCCAGCAGGGAAGCTGACAAGTGAAAGACTTTTCTCACTGTATACATTTTGGTATTGCATAAATTTTTCATCATATGCAACTATTTCCAAATGAATAAACAAACAAATGAATTAATTAAAAGTAAATCCAACAAAACCTTGGCTCAACTTAATGAATAACAAAAATAATAGAGGAATCATGCTCCCTTACCTCAGACTATACTACAAAGCTACAGTAATCAAAACAGTGTGGTACTAGCACAAAATCAGACATATAGATCAATGGAATAGGATAAACAGCCCAGAAATAAACTCATGCACTTATGGTCAATTAATCTATGACAAAGGAGCCAAAAATATACAATGGAGAAAAGACAGCCTCTTCAATAAGTGATGCTGGGAAAACTGGACAGCTACAGGTAAAAGAATGAAATTAGAATACTCTCTAATACCACATACAAAAATAAACTCAAAATGGATTAAAGACCTAAATATAAGACAAGATACTATAAAATTCCAAGAGGAAAACATGGGCAGAACACTCTTTGACATAAATTGCAGCAATATTTTTTTGTATCCACCTCCTAAAGCAAAGGAAACAAAAGCAAAAGTAAACAAATGGGACCTTATTAAACTTAAATGCTTTTGCACAGCAAGGGAAACCATAAACATAATGAAATTACAACCTATGGACTGGGAGAAAATATTTGCAAATGATGCTACCAACAAGAGCTTAATTTCCAAAATATACAAACAGCTCATACAGCTTAATACCAAAAAAGAAAAACAATCAAAAAATAGGCAGGAGATCTAAATAGACATTTCTCCAAAGAAGGTATACAGATGGCCAACAGGCACATGAAAAGATGCTCAATATCACTGATTATGAGAGAAATGCAAATCAAAACTACAATGAGGTATCACCTCACACCAGTCAGAATGGCCATCATTAAAGTCTACAAATAACAAATGCTGGAGAGGGTGTGGAGAAAAGGGAACCCTCCTACACTGTTAGTGAGAATGTAAATTGGTGCAGCCACTATGGAGAACAGTATGAAGTTTCCATCAAAAACTAAAAATAGAGTTACATATGATCCTGCAATTCCACTCCTGGGCATGTATCCAGAGAAAACTCTAATTTGAAAAGATACATGCACCCTAATGTTCATAGCAGCACTATTTACAATAACCAGGACATGGAAGCAACTTAAATACCCATTGACAAATAAATAGATAAAGATGTGGTATACACACACACACACACACACACACACACACACACACACACACACACACACACACACACACACACACACACACACACACACACACACACACACAATGGAATATTACTCAGCCATAAAAAGGAAATGAAATAATGTCATTTGCAGCAACATGGATGGACCTAGAGATTATCATATTGAGTGAAGTAAGACAGAGAAAGACAAATATCATGTGATATCATATGATATCACAAAAAATGATACAAATGAATTTATTTACAAAAGAAGTAGACTCAGTCATAGAAAACAGATTTATGGTTACCAAAGGGGAAAGAAGGGAGGAAGGGATAAATTAGGTTGGGATTAACATATACACACTACTGTATATAAAATAGGTACACAACAAGGATGTACTTTATAGCACAGAGAATTATATTCAATATCTTCTAATAACCTATAATGAAAAAGAATCTGAAAAAGAATACACACACACATATCTGAATCACTTCTCTATATACCTGAAACTAATCTAACATTGTAAATTAACTATGTTTCAATTATAAAAAATAGAGAAACCCTCTGAATATATTATGGATGACTATCATCTTTCCCATATTGGGGTTCCCCAATATTCCTTGCATTGCACTAAAATTCATTTAAGCAATTATAAAAGATTTTTTTTTTAAGGAGGGGAAAAAAGGAGGAATGGTAGGAAGGAGTGTAGGGATAAATGGAAAGGAAAGGAAAGAAACATGGGCTGATATAATTTTGTGATTTGGGCTTAGTCAACTTCACTTTCAGGAGGAAAAAATCACTTCAGAGAACTAGATAAATATCAGGATTAAAAGGTACAGAATAAATGGAATATAAGGAAAGACATCAAGGTCAAGGGTAAATTGTCAATTGATAACACTTTAAAATACCTTACTGAGGGGATTTCCATGTCATAAAGACTTAGCTTGGTTTGTTTTCCTTTTCTCTTTTCTATCACCTACTATCTGTATCTATCTGCCTGTGACAGGTGGATTAGACAGTAGACAGGAAAATATATAATAGATAGATAAAATATGTTCATTATGAAACTTTACATGTTATATATATTTGGGGAAGTTTAGGTTACAAAAGTAGAAATAGAGAAACATTTTATCAATAATTATAGTATGCAGTGGAAAGTGAATTACTTTCACGGTGCAAATTTAGGCTTTGGCCAGAAGAGGGCGATCTAAAACCACAAATAGCATCATGGTTTTTCTGACTGCTTCGGATATTTCTGAGCTAAGGACCCTTAGGAGACTCTGGGACTGGATAAAGGAGGGCTGTTGGTATTTGGACAAATAAGTCTTTGGAGTGAGCGACTGTATCCCACACTGAAGCTTCGGAACCACTGAGCAGAACACCCAGCCACCAGTGGCCAGGCATGATTATCTGTCAAGTCCCTTTCCTTTACAACCTAAAAATTAAGATTACATCCTTATTGTTAGAAACATTCCATTCTTTTTACGTGAAATGATTAGAATCTAGAATGTGTTCATTTAATGAAAAATGGGTTTGTGTTATTGAAGTCTGACTGTACAATCAGAAATCTAAAGAGTAGGAAATTTTTGTCAAAAACCAGTGTTCAAGGGCTTCCCTGGTGGCACAGTGGTTGAGAATCTGCCTGCCGATGCAGGGGACACGGGTTACGAGCCCTGGTCTGGGAGGATCCCACATGCCACAGAGCAACTAGGCCCGTGAGCCACAGCTACTGAGCCTGCGTGTCTGGAGCTTGTGCTCCGCAGCAAGAGAGGCCGCGATAGTGAGAGGCCCGCGCACCGCGATGAAGAGCGGCCCCCGCTTGCCACAACTAGAGAAAGCCCTGGCTCAGAAACGAAGACCCAACACAGCAAAAGTAAATAAATTAATTAATAAACTCCTACCCCCAACATCTTCTAAAAAAAAAAAAATCAGTGTTCAAGTTTCTCAGAAGTTTAGTAGTTTTTCATTCTTTTTAATGTGAAAAGACAAATATGATTACTTATATTTTATTAAATGTAATAAATTTATTAGTTCCTCATAAATTTCACTTAAGTTTACTTAAATTGAATAAATCCTACTTAAATAACCATCAAGGCCTATCGGGGTCCAATTATGTTTTCACATGCAGCATGTCCTGTGCAAATGGGGACTGTCTCCTATATTGTTTCACATTTTCCAGACAATTCAAGGAAGAGGAAAGACAAATGGCCAATAAACATATGTAAACATGTTCATCCTTGCCAGTAATCAGGGAAATGCAAATTGAAATAAAAAGGAGACAGCATTTTAGACTTATCATATTGGCAAAACTTTTAAAGTAAAATTTGAGTTTGTTGGAAAATGGGTACCTTCACGCACTGCTGGAAGAGTTTAAACTGGTAAAACCACATTGGAGAGCAATTTAGCACATATAATAAAGTTAACAATGCATATACCCTGCAATCCGGCAATTTTATTCCCCTTAAGTTGAAAACCTGGCTGCACGTTTAAACTCGTTATCCTAGTGGGCTATCAACCCATCACCCTATAAGAAACTTGCACGTGTGCATCGGGAAACAAATTCAAAAATATTCATAGCAACATTATTTATAACAGCAAAAAATTGTCCAACAGCATAAATGTCCATCAACAGGAGAACAGAGAAATAAAATATGGTGTAGTCATTCAGTAGAAAACTAATGAAACTGCACAAACTACAGGGACCTGCAGCTACACGATTGCACTTCTTAAATGTAATTTTAAGAGGCAGTCGGCAAAGAACACATGCAATGGAATTCTACATCACAGCCAAAGTCCTCCCATAGCTGCTCTTCCAAGCAAAAAGCTGCATTCCAGATCTGGCCTGGTATGGAACGGTGAGTTTGCTCCCTCTGCTTAATTGGGACATCCCTCTACTCCTGTCCTCAGAAGTTGGCACTCCTGGTTCTTGGGCCTTTGGACTCCAGATTGGGACTTAAATCATTTGCTCCTTTGGTCCTCAGGCCATTGGGTTTGAACTAGAACCATACCATGGTTTTCCTGGGTCTCCAGCTTGCAGACAGCAGATCATGGGCCTTCTCAGCCTTCATAATCGCATGAGCTGATCCTTCATAATAAGTACCTTTTAATACATATACTTTGGCTCTGTTTCTTCAGAGAACCCTAACTAATGCAAGGACCAAGTATTTCAGAATCTGCCAGATTTAGGTGTGCCTTCCCCTGCAGAGCCAGACTTTATTTCTATGTTTTTCAATTACAATTAGATAGAAATTAAGGGACACAAAAAGGCAGAGACTAGCCCAAAGTCTTTAGCCTCTTTTTATTTCTTGAAACAAGACCACCAAGAATCCTGGGTATTCCTGGCTCTCCCTCGCCCTCTGCCTTCAATGATATAAATGGCCCAGGGCTCAGAACTGGCTCCATTCACGGGTCTTTGGGGGCAGATGAGAGAGGGGCCATCTTCTACCTGCCCCTGAGCTGCTGTCCACACAAGTGGGTGACCACTGAAAAGAGAGAAAAGTGTTTTGGGGGGAAGGGGAAGAGAGGTTCGGCCTCTTTTTTGCTTTCTTCAGAGGAGACTTTATAGGCTAAATCATGACATCTAATCACTATTTCCCTGGGAGCACTGAGGGGAGGGTTATTTCCCCCTATTCTATAATATTAACATTAAAAAGAAAGCAAACACAATCTCTCCAATAAAAGTGGGGATTGGGGACCAGTTGTTAACAGGGAATTAGGAAACTGTTGCATACTCTGTTTCATTGCCACAAATATATAGGCAACAGCTTAGTGGTTAAGTTTTAGACTCTGGAGCTAGACTGCCCTGATTCTGATTCCAGCTTTGCTACTTACTAGCTATATGTCCTTGGGAAAGACTTGTCACCCTTGAGACTTCCCTGGTGGTCCAGTGGTTAAGAATCCACCTTCCAACGCAGGGGACACAGGTTCAATCCTGATCAGGGAACTAAGATCCCACATGCCACGGAGCAACTAAGCCTGTGCACCGCAACTACTGAGCCCACACACCGCAACTACTGAGCCCACATGCTCTGGAGCCTGGGTGCCACAACTAGAGAGAAGCCTGCACATCACAACAAAGAGCCTGCACGCCCCTGTGAAAAGATCCCACATGCCACAACTAAGATCCAACACAGCCAAAAATAAATAAGTAAATATTAAACAAAACAAAACTTGTCACCCTCTGTGTCTTAATACCCTACTCTATAAAATGGGGCTGTTAATGATAGCACCAAGCCCACCTGTGACGAGGATTAAATGAGTTATGCGTGTAAACTGCTTGGAGCTGCACTATTACAAGTCTGAACGAGTGTTCCCTGCTGTTGTTGCTATTGTTGTTGCTGTTGCTGTTGCTGCTGCTGCTGTTGTTGCTGTTGTTGCTGCTGCTTCTGCTGTTGCTGTTGCTGCTGCTGCTGTTGCTGTTGCTGCTGCTGCTGTTTCTGTTGCTGCTGCAGCTGCTGTTGCTGCTGCTGCTGTTGCTGCTGCTGCTGTTGTTGCTGTTGCTGCTGCTGTTGTTGCTGCTGCTGCTGTTGTTGCTGTTGCTGTTGTTGCTGTTGCTGCTGCTGTTGTTGCTGTTGTTGCTGCTGCTGTTGCTGTTGTTGCTGTTGCTGCTGTTGCTGTTGCTGCTGCTGTTGCTGCTGTTGCTGCTGCTGTTGCTGTTTTTGTTGCTGTTGTTGCTGCTGCTGCTGCTGTTGCTGCTGCTGTTGTTGCTGTTGTTGTTGCTGCTGCTGTTGCTGTTGCTGCTGCTGCTGCTGTTGCTGCTGCTGCTGCCGTTGTTGCTGTTGCTATTGCTGCTGCTGTTGCTATTGTTGCTGTTGCTGCTGCTGCTATTGTTGCTGCTGCTATTGTAGTTGTGTTGTTGTTGCTGTTGCTGCTGCTGTTGCTGCTGCTATTGTTGCTGTTGTTGCTGTTGTTGTTGCTGTTGTTGCTATTGTTATTGCTGTTGTGGGAAGGAAAACAAAGATCTCTGTGGAGACTTAGTTAATAATAACAGACTCTAGTCACAGTTTTCTTATTCCAAATGGACTGCCAGACCCCATCAAAGAGATGGAGTAATGTAGGAATTTCAAGCACTGGGGAGAGGCCAGTAGGGAAGCCATTTTGGCCAGAGAGCTTTCTGGGGGTTCCCCTGAGTCACACCACTTGGACAGTTACTTGCTCTGCCTCCTTGTACCCCACTGTGATCCGTAGCACTAATCCACAGCTTATTGCTGTGCCCAAAGTGGGTAAACAAGTGGATCTGGGAACCCCAATTCCACCCAGATAGGCTGCCCTGGGTTTATGCAACTCAGCTGGTGTTTCCAGGAAGCCAGTGAACCCAGTTTGAAATTGAAGAGTTCATTCCCAGCCCAAGTGGACGGCTGGAGGGCCTGATGTCCCACCATGTTCCCCCACAGGAGATGCTCCCACTGACTGAACACACTGGAATCTCTGTCTCTGATTAAGTCAGGTTCTCCTGGGCTGCCTTCACAGGTCACTTCACACTTTGTACAGAGCTCTAGAGTTTATGATGTCATTTCAAATACATTCTCTCTCTTTCTCCAGCTCTTAAATTACATATTCTTTCCATCATTTCATAAGCAAGAAAACAAAAGGTCAGAAAGGTCAAACTAACAGAACTGGAACCCAAGCCCAGGTCTCCTCTAAATCCAGGGCTCTTTCCATTACACTGTGGCTGCCTCAAACTTAGCAGATCTTACTCTCAGAGACTTCACCTAAAGGTGTCTCAGCTAAAACGCAATCTTCTTACTTTCATTCTTGGTGTCATAGCTCCATCTTTTATTTTCATTCATCATTCTTCATTTTGATAATTTGACCTCATCAAAATTAATGAAGGAAGATCCTCAGATACAAGGAATTTCCACTGAAGAGCAACACAATGTCCAAATTATGCAATTTGTCAAATGATGTCATTATTCATTCACGTTTTTCAACACACATTTATTGAGCATCTACTATATGCCAGGAACAGTATTCAGGCATGCTCCATTACCATACAGATCAGAAGGGTGATCAGACAAATAGATAAATCAGAACATAGAGTGGTAAGTGCTCTGCCCAAAGAAAGCACAAGGTGCTGGTTCAGGGTGGGGTGGGGGGACATGAGAAGGGGACTTAATGTGGCCTGGGAGAAGGTGTTGGGGGGAAGGTTTTTCTAGGGTGATGCTCTAGGTGAGTTATGGAGGTTGAGATGTTAGCCAGGCAAAGGATGGGAGAGGGGCAGGTACAGTGTGCTCACGTGTGTATGAGTGTGTGTATTCTATGGCGACCCACTCACAACCCCAGAGTTGATATGAAGATTATTTTAAGCTGAAAACATTTGAAATTCAACAGATGCAGAAAGAAGCCTTCTTGGAGCTTCACTTATCTGACTAAAAGCAGAAACTTCTGGGAAACGAGGCTGCCATAAATCCCCTCTCCAGGGGGTTTCATGGCCATGAAGAAGATAGAAAGACCACTCTCACCTGCCTAACCAAACATTATCACAGACTTTTTCATCTCTTGTTTGTTCTTCTAAAAACCCATTTGTCTTTCCTAAAGAAATTTATTTGTTCTTTCCATAGAAGGCTGTTCTTCCCTCTTTTTTTCCCCTACTAAGTTAGGTGTATAAGCCTCTAACTTTAACCATTTAGCAAGCTAGCTACTTCTTTCGTTAGTCTCTGTAGGCATACAAATACATCTTATTTCTCCTATCAATCTGCCTTTCAGTTTAATTCACAGGCCCTCAGAAACTGAACCTAAGAGGGTGGAGGAAAAGTTTTCCTCCCCAACAGTTTCAAGCAAAGGAACAGCACGTGCAGAAGTGTGAAGGTGTGAGAGAGACAAAATGCATCAGAAGAGCAGTGAGAGGTGGAGTGCAGCTGAAGCAAGGGAAGGGATGGGGTATGGTAAGAGATGAAGCTGTATTGCCATGAAGGCTGATCATGAAGTATCCTAGGTCTGTCCCAAATGTACCTTAACCAAGAAATAGGTAAGGATCACTGTTAGTACTTCAGGATTCTGAAAGGATGTCAGATATGACCAAAGTTAAAGACAAGTGCTATCTGCTACTTTGTATCTAACTGTATTTATAGATAGGGATCTGCAAACTTTTTTTTAATTATTAACCCCATCAGTAAAAATATTTGAGCATTCAACCTCAATGTCTATTTATTTTCAATAAATTAATAAATTATATACATATACTACTACTGTAGTAAGACTTTACAAAATATAACATGCACAAAAAAGGAAATTTTAAAAGAATATAGACATTATAATATCTTTCCAAACCCCAAGAACAGATCATATTACACCTCTTGGGGTGAAAGTTCCTCACAGTCAAGAATGCCTGCCTTCAGACGTGCATCTAATTCTGAGTTCTTTTAAGGAAAATTCAGAAGATGAGGCAGGAAAAGTTTTCCAGAAGAAAAGCCCCAAGGAGACAATAGTGATACCAGGTCCTATAATCCGCATTAGACTTTTAAGAGAGTGGTTCTCAGTAGAAGCTGAATTGATGCATAGGAAGCTTCTGGACGTGTCAGGAGTTGACTTGTCTCCATATTCAGAGAGGAGGGATGATGTTAACATTTAGTGAACAGGTCCAAGGCTGGATGTCCTACAATGCCCAGCTCAGTCTCCTACCAATGAAGAATTATCCCACCAGGCGTTCATATATGTGAAATATTGATTTTAAGTTATCTGAAACTTTAGTCTTACTCCATTTTACTTGTTAAACACACAGTATTTTTTATATATATTGAGTATGCTAGTTTTTATTCTAACATTCATGCATACTTTTGACTTGTATTCATTGACCTGTACATCTTTTTTCCCAGCTTTATTGAGATATAATTGACATGAAGTTTGTACATCTTGTATGGAATATCTTTTGGTCTTATTACTTCTCTTATATCTAAATTTCTCTGACTACTTCAATCCCTCTCGTGTAGTTGGGTCCAAGTATTTACATATTGAAATTTATATCACTTCATTGTGATTTACTTTGTTTTTATTTCTCCTTCATTTTACAGGTAGGATAATATACTGACTGCATAAAGAAAAATATGAGTGTGGATAAATTTTATTTTCTTTTAGGATAGTTAAGTGAGGTGTTACAAAAATATTTATTATAAAAAAGAGACAATTAGGGTAGTAAAACTATTCTGTATGCTACTATATTAGTAAATGCAGTCATTATACATTTGTCAAAACCCATGGAATGTACAACACAAAGAGTGAACCCTAATGTGAACTATGGATTTTAGCTAATAATAATATATCAATATTGGCTAGTCAATGGTAACAAAGGTACCACACAAATGCAAAATGTTAATAATAAGGGAAGTGTTAATAAAGGGGAAGTGGCAGGGGTGAGGGAGTATACCGGTGCTCTCTGTGCTTTCTGCCCTCTGTAACCCTAAAACTGCTCAAAAAATAAATAATTTTTTAAAAAATAAATAAATTTTTAAAAGTTTAAAGGCAACACTGGTTCCAACTGGTTTGAGAACCACTGCTTTAAAGAAAGACCTACTACATAAAAATTCAATTTTATATTAAAAATTTAGAGCAGATTATAATTGTTTTCCAAAAATATTCTTTGATTTACAAAAGGCTGTACCTTGAGATTCTTTTAAATAGCAAGTGTCTCCATTATATTTAAATAAGATTCCATTTACCAACCTTCCACTTCCCTGGTATACTCACCAGGAGCATATCTATATCTAAAATGAGGAATAACTGTATGCAGACTTGTTTCTCTGTAGAAGACGAGACAAAATTAGGCAGTCTTAAAATGTCTGCTGCCAAAGTATAATGGCAAGAAGGGGAGGAGTCTATCGTTCATTTCCTAAAATATAAGCATTAGAGATGCACGTATTTCTTGGTACAGTCAACCTTTTTATGAGCATTTGCTCTACATATTAATCCATCTCTGATTCTGACAACTGAATTGAAGCTGCCATTTCTCGCCTAACTTTGGCTGTTTTCCTCTGAGTAACAATACCTTTTTTTTTTTTTGTCTAAGTGATGGGATTTAATACTTTCATCAGAATGGGCTCGTTGAATATTCATATTCTGCTTATATTGTGCAGCAGCCACATGGGAAGTCGTAGTAGGATTTCAAAGCAGAAAATAGTAACTCTGATGAGAAGACTGTTATGTGTGGGTGTTTGGAAGTTATGAATATGAGATTAAACAAAGTAAATTCTATTTTAACGATCTGTGCAAAATGGAAATGTGATTTTAAGCAGATGGTTAAAAATATTATAAAGCAGTTTTATTCAAAGAAAATTACAGACATTTAAAAGTTCTGAGTTATTTTAGCTTTAGGTTGCTTGAAAACTGGAGAAGAATTTTTTGGAGGGGAGGGGAGCTAAATCATACAAATGAACATTTTAGAAGAATCATTCATTTTATTGCTCTCTTTTGCAGCTTCTCTCCCTGTGACTTAGTGTCTTTACCTCTTCCTTTTCCATCCTTTCTCTCCTACTGTCCTTAGTATCTCTTGCATTGACCCCTCCAGGGCCTCATCTAAACTCATCTTTATTGTAACATTCTACCCTCTTCCTTGCCAGGGAAAGTGCATCAGAATGAAATTGGCAAGATCTTTTAACAGCTTGTCTTTACTACTCTGTTGCCAGAAAAGGGAAAATGGCTATTTATATGGTCCATTTCCACAAGCTGCTGTTAAATTATGGGCCAAGTTTCTTTTACAACAGTGGTTAATATTTCTTGATTGACTACCTGGCAGACTGCACCGGACTAATCCAACCTATGAGTGAATGGGATTTCCCTAGATCTGGGCAGGGTTCAACAGAGCCTTCACTTGGATATTCGGAAGTGGGTTTTTATTATTGAATTTTGTTTACACCAATTGCAGAGTGTGAGCTGATAGTATTGGGTTGAGTCATATGGCATTGCCATTTATTATGTCAAAAATGGTCAAATATCCACATTGTCATATGGTTCAGCTTAATAGACAATAAATATTTGTTGATTAGAACTGAATAGACTATAGAAGTCATTCTATAAAAATCTGAGGTAGTGTGTTAGAAATACAGACACACAGTAAACCAATAAACTACAAAACAAACCCATTAAGAACAAAGAAATTCTCAATTAACATAGGAGGTTTAAACAGGGAGGTAAATAAGACACAGATAAACACACTCTAAGGTCCTCCACAATTGCAACAGTTTGGTATAAACTTGGAAGTTAACTTTCTGCACCAAAACAATAATGGCAATGACAAGGACAAGCAACATTTATGTAGCACTTACTATGTGCCTGGCTTGGTGCTAAGTGCTTTATGTACATTTTGCATTTAATCCCTATGAAACCCACAAACCTATTAGGGAAATTATTATCCATCCCCATTTTACAGATGAAGAAGTTAAACGTTTTATTATCTTGAAGGTGAAAACAGTCCAGTTTCTTAGAGATACATTAATTGAAAAAAAATCTTAATGTCATGGGCATCACTTGAGTAAATGTAGCAAATCTTTTATAAGGATGCTCTTTTTTTTAAATAGCTCTTGGGCCTTGGGCAAATATTCTCCAGCATAAGAATCACTGGAGGACTTTCCCCTCAGCCAAAATTTGGACCTTATGGGTCTTTGCTCCTCCAAATATGGTCTTTATGACAAAATTATTGGCATGGCTTAGGAGCTTATTAGACGTGCAGGATCTCAGGTGTCACTCCAGAAGGCATCAGAACCTTATTTTAACAAGATTCCCAGGTGATTTGTGTGCACATTGAAGTCAAGAAGTGTGGCTTTAAGTGTAGAAGAGATCCCATGTGTCTGAATGCCAAACAGACTCCCAAGGTGATTCTGATGTAGGTGATCAATGGTAAGCTCACACTTTATAAAACTCTGCCCCAGGACACAATACCAAAATGCAGTCCATGGAAAGCACTACTGCAAGCAATTTGAGAAGCTAAAGGGTCCAGAGTCAAGACAATATAAGATATGCATGCACAACAGTTGGTGTTCTGATACTCAGGCTGGATCCAAGAATAAAACCTAGGATATAGGCAGGGCTTCATCAACTTTTTCATCCCAACGGGCAGAGGAGAACGTTTTCCTTATATGAAGAGGAGTAGCAGACATGAAATTCTTAGACACTAAAACCATAACTAAAAAAATTGTGTCAATTTGGCATTGAGTCCTTAATGTGTTTGTGTTTAACTTTTCAAATGACTTAAATTATTTACCACTAGGACAAAATGATGCTGCAGTCAGGTGCATGATTTATTTTGTGGCTGCAAGGAGCCAGGTAACGTTCTCCTACCTACTCCCAGGGTTTATGATCAGATAATGAATTAACTTCTACTTCTGGAAATTTGGACTGGTCCTAAAAGGAGAATATTAGATAATGGAGGGGATTAATCTGTAGTATGGATCCCACTTTCAGGCGCTCCAAATTTCTCACCACTTGCCCCTAAAGAATGAGAGTGTGGCAGGGGAGGGGTAGGTTTTAGGGGGCAAAGCACAGCCCATCCCTGTTGTATAGGTAAGAAAACAGCTACCACAAGGGGGAGCAAAGTCACAGAATTAGACTCAGTTGACTGTCTCCCAAATTGGACTGACCCTAGGGGGCTTTCTGGATTTTAACTCATAGGCATTCTCCATATAAGATTTGTGAGGCAAAATATGGGAAAGATAAGGACAACCTGAAGAGATAAAACTATGAAAAGAAGAACTGACTTGTGAATCACACTGATTGGCTGGATCAGAAGAAAGCCACCAAGGGAAAACCATCGATCAGTCATACACAGTTCACTGTATGTGATCCTGCTTCACAAGTTTAAAGGAATCATAAGTTCGTAGGCAGAAGAATAGCAAATTGGGAAAACCCAATTTGGAGGCAAGTAGATGTGGGCTGGAATTCTGGCCCAGCCAGGCCTTTACACATTTACTGAACTTTCCAGATTCTCTCTGTAATACGAGGACAATAGTATTCACCTTGTAGGGTTCTTATAAGAATGTATGCAAAATGCTTTGTTTTACTTGGGACCCAACCTTCTACAACAATAAAATGGTGGCTTACTAACATTAAGACATTAACATTCAAAAAAAAAGTTTATTGACAGTTTATTGGGCACTATGATAAAATCAAAGATGGTTAAGATACTGTCTCCAATTTTTAAATAGCTTTCTCTCAAAGATTAAAACTGAGATAACAGTAACAAAGACAACTGAGTAGGTACAAAGATCTGGTGTTCTTGTAATTTTTAAGGATTATCTCAGTAAGTGCTTATAACATTCCCAGGAACTAGGCATTAACCCATTTTACAGATAAGGAGACTGAGGCCCCAAGAGATGCAGTAATTTTTATCAGCTCACTTAGCAAGCAGCAGAGATATGATTCACCTCTGGGTACACTGTCTTTGGGGCTTGTAACTACCACAGTGCTTTAGGTCTAAACTCAGCCAACAGTTCATTCCCAGGGGCTGCATTCTCTGCACCAAGTTGTATTTCCCAAGTGCAAATATGAAATAAATCCCAGTAGCACCATGGATGGATGACATGAGTCACATTTAGATTTGACTACAATTATCACCAGTGTGCTGCTTGCCTCTGGTCTCTCCAGCCCCATAGCCAACTCATCCTTCCATGCTGCCAACAGTTATCTTCATAAAACATGTATGTGATCATGACCCTTCTCTACTTAAAAGGCTCCCTGCTGTCTGCAGAACTGTGTCCTAGAGCTCAGCACAGGAGGCCTCTCCCAGCTGGCCCTGACCTTCCTTCTCAGCCTCTGCTTTGGAATATCCGGGCTCTTCACGCTACACTCTTACGTAAGACAGCCCCACGTGAAATTAGGGCAGTCTGCGATTCCGTAGTTAACCTCCTGTGTGGCAAAGTGGAAACAAACAAAACATTTTTTTTTTTTTACGTTTTTTCCGTACATTCTATTCTGTCGTTATAAAGTAAAAAGATTTGCTTAACAATTTTAGAAGGCCATATAATTAAAAACAATGTGCACACACTACCGCTTGAAGCACACATATATTTAAATTTTTTAAATATTTTTCACCTCCCATCAGAGATCTGGTATTTTAGAGGAGGGCATCCCGTAACTCGTTTGCAATTCTCCCAGAGTAGGATCCTCCTCCTCCTCCGTGGAATGCAACACTTTCCCTCTCTCCGGTGGCAAACTACTTACTACTCACCCTTTAAATGCAGTTCAAATACCACTTCTGTGGGAAGCCTTTCTCCCCAAACCTCTTACGCAGTCCACTCTTCTTTCTTCAGGGCTCCCAAAAGCCGGCAGTAGCTCTCTTATAGCATCACAATACCGCCTGTAATTACTTTGTACAACAATAGACCGTGAGATCCTTTAGGGCAGGGTTCTACTCTCTGAATCCTTAGCTCTTACTTGGTGTTTGGTTCGCAGTAAGAAATGTTATCACTGGATACGTGAATAAATGATTAAAGTCTCGAAGTCCCTACTCTTCCTTAGGTCTAGCAGGGAAAACATTTGATACTGGACACGCCTTTGGACAAATCACTTTGGTAAATCAGGCCCATAATATTGGAGAAGGAAGGTCCCAAACGCTAAATGTGTCCGTTAAAACCTGGTGACATCCTAAGTGTGACCTGTTTCCCCACCACACCTTTCCCGCCATCCTAGCCCCCTCCAGCTGCTTCTAGGATGGGGAGAATAATGGTGTTCAAGATGGGTAGTTTCCTCTGCCTGATCAAACAGCTTCGCTCTTCTTTGATTCTTAACAGCCAAGACGTTCACAATTCAGTCTCCAGTGTTTCTTGTGGGGTTTGGAGTGACATCCTTTTCTTCCATGGAGACATCCAAACTCTGGATTTCCCCACTGTACACTGAAAACAGCCCCACCACAGCGCTCACCCTCGGCCAAAGACAGACCGCCGCGTCGGGAGGGGTTTCCCAGCTGCTGGGGCTGCGCAACTCGGGGAGGAGCTGGGGGCGTTGCCCACGGCCACCGGGCTCAGCGCGCAGGGCCGGGCTGCGGTTGGCCACAAGAGGCGTCCATCTTCCCGGACGAGCGCGGCGCTTCCTCACCGCGCCGGGAGGGGGCGAGGGCGGAGAAGGGAACGCGCTGCCGAGCCAACCCCTCCCGCGAGCCCTGCCCCGCCTCGCCGAGCCCCGCGCGGCCGACCCGGCCGCTGCAGCCCGTAGCTCGCTCCCCAGGTGCCCGGGAGCCGCGGGCCGTGAACGTGCCGGCAACTTTGCGGCCTCCGGGGGCGCGGCTCCTCCGGGGGCGTGTGCGAGTGTGTCTGTCGCCGGCGGCCTCCTGGGGGCAGCAGCGGAAAGGGGGTCGGGGGAGAAAGAGGCAGCCTCGGCGCACGGTGGCCCAGGGGGCAGAGGCCCCGCGAGGCGCCGGCGGTGGAGACCTAAACTCCGCCGGGGCTGTGCCCGGGACGCGTTCTTACGGTGCGGCAGCCGCCCTTGCGGTCGGCGCCCGGGACCTGCTTTAGGATCGCGATTCCTCTTGCCTGCCCGGGGCAGTAGCAATCGTGTGTGCCGACGGAGGAGCGGCAGTAGCATCCCCAGCCCGGGCGGGACCCCCGGGCGCCGGAGCCGGCGGCTGGAGCAGGAAGGGAGAGTCGCGGCGCCCGCCCTCCCCGGCTGGCCCTGCCCCGCGCGCCCCGTGCGGGTTGCTAACAATGGTGCGGAGCGCCGGCGCGATTCCCGCGTCCGCCCAGCGGTCGTAGAGGAAGTGGCCGGGCTCCGGGTGGGGTGGGCAGGGAGACGCCCCCCACCACTCGCTTGCTGGAGTTTGCCGGCGTGCCGGGCCTCTCCGGCCCCGAACCCTGGGCTCCCCTCAGCATCACCGACGGCAGCTCGATCCGGAGAGTATGGTGCCAGCGCCCGGGTTAATCTAGTCCTCGGCTTGCTCCTTTTTTTCCTCCTCCTCCTCCTCTCCCTCCCCCTTTCCCTCCTGTCGGTGCTGCCTCTGGGTTCCCGGCTTGTGGGAGTACAACTCTCTGCCTCTCCGAGGAGACTGGTCGGTGACCCTCTAACAGAACTTGCCCACTGAAAGCAAACCGAGAACAGCTGGATAATGTCCACTCCGAGCAGATTCAAAAAGGACAAAGAGATCATAGCCGAGTATGAAAGTCAAGTCAAAGGTAAGGATGGGAGCGGCTGCCTTGCTCCTTTTGTGTGCTTTCTTGTCATTGTGCTCCGGGAGTTGCATTTCTCACTTGGGGTCTGTGTTGGAGGGAGGTGGTGAGGGACAGCTAGAGCGCCTCGTTGAGCCACCCGGGGCTTCGTGGAAGCCAATCCCAGTCCCAGTCCCGTCAAGCCCACAGGGAGCTGGAAAGCGGGTGGCTCTCCGCCGCTGCCAGGGCGCCCCTCCAATAGGGGAGAACTGGCTTTAACTTAACCACCTTCAGCCGGGCAACTTACATAGGAGGCAGGCAGCAGCAGTGGTTCCTGCCCAGTTATCATCACCGTCATCCTTATTATTTTTTTTAAACGATACCATTGCCACAACGAAATTTTTTTTTAAGGAGTCATTTTTTGAAGTCTGGCTCCGAAGTGCTCTAGAGCTTCATTGAGTGCAGGCAATTTTTGACATTCGCACTGTTCACTAATTTATCAGGGCGACTCCCGCTTTTATAAAATAGCTCCCTAAAAGCTTGGCAGTTAAACCAAGCAAGGACTAGTGGAATCTGACTCCTCCTTTTTAATGGGCCAGAATTCAGTGCCATCTCTCACACTCACACGGGAATATTGCTTTATCATTTGTTGGAGGCCACTTGCATGTAAAATGAAGGTTTGAATATTTGAGTAGTAGTTTCCAGCCATTTACATTGTCAGCTGATGGAGGAATCTAATTAAGGTTGATTACGCATTTTTACTTAACGTGCCTTGTGGTTTAAAAAATATATTTTCTCTCCAGTACAAGTATTTTGTGTTGCTGTTGAAGAGTTTAATAAACATATATTTGGGTTTTTTTTTTTTTTCCTCCTTTATGGTCTCTCATGGGTAGCTTTTCCCATCCATTGAGACAATGGATGGAGTGTTGAGATCACTGCTGTTCTTTGGAATATTCAGTGCAAAGTTGATAAAAATTGCTTTGTAGACACCTGTGTTTGTACAGACACAATCTTATGAAAGGACTGCAGAGAAAGGCATTCCT
>NW_006775771.1:198598-248381 GCF_000442215.2 Lipotes vexillifer | reverse complement strand
GCATTCCTGTACTTACTTGTCTTGGGAAAAGCAGGAGCAGACTGGGGGTTCTTTAGTGTGGTCAAGTTGTGAAAATGCTTGGAGTCCTGTGAGAGGACCTGGTGGGGAAACCCTCTGTCAATCAGTGTGAATCTGGACCATCTCATCATGGCCAGAGGCAAACACAATATGCAAGCCCAGAGATTTAAGTTTCCTTTAGGTTGACTCCAGTAATGGAGTTAAGATGAACACTGTTCAGGAAACACAGATTTTTATCTGCATGCAATTAAGATAATTTATACTTGTAGGAACTGGTTACATTGACATGGAAGTTATGTTAGCAGAGAAGTAATTATTTGCTTCGAGACAGGTGAACTTTCTAATGAGCATAACCTTTCTTTTCTTAACGGTCCAACACAGCCAAAAGTCTTTCATACTGAGGTAGAACTCTTGTTCACAATCACCATTTCTCTGTGCGGTTTTTCCACATGGCTCTTTGTGGCAGGTCTTCAAGGGGTAGCAGTCTGGTTTTCCTGCTGCTTGGAGCACTGACTTGTAGAATGTATTTCCAAGTATTGGTTTCGGTATTTCTGCTCTAAGGTCATTTGTCCATGATCAAGTCTTTATCTGAAAAATATTCCCATGATTAATCTCTTTCAGAGTGTGACTTTTATAGTTATACGGTTACTTGTATGCTTTGAAGGTATAGGCCATCTATATGGATTTAAAAATAAATACAATAGGGACTTCCCTGGCAATCCAGTGGTTAAGACTCTGTGTTTCCAATGCAAGGGGTGCAGGTTCGATCCCTGGTCCGGGAGCTGAGATCCCACATGCTGCGGGGCACAACGACAACAAAAATAAATAAATAAAATAAAAATCAATAGAATGGGATGTGTTGCAGTGCTTAAAATGTGTCCATCAAATCCAATCCAAGGGAAAATCACAAACATAGTAAAAATTACTTTTGGAACAAATTCTGTCCCATAGAAAGTGATCTGTCTATTCCCTTCAACCCTCCTCACTTACCTGTGAGTCCTCAGGCTGCTTCATGGCTCTTTACTACACCTGACCTGCCCTTCTCATCAGAGCCTGTGTCCAGACTTCATCTACTTCCCCTGTAATACTTACACATCCTGTGTCTAACCCAGATCCTTATGTTCATATGCAAATATGGAAATAGGGAACTATCAATACAATGGAATTGGATCATTTACACCTTGAATGGCACACATTCACCTGAATTTACTAGGCAAAATCAAAAAGGCAGTGGAAGAGAAATGAGTTAAATAGTTAAATAGAGCATGAGGCCCACTGTCCTGTGTAGTGAGAATAGGTCCCTTATTAAGGATAGTTTCAGAGGTAGGACCCTGGTTTTCTAACTGTTTCTTTTCCTGAGCCCCTCTTTAAGGGTGGGTATCTCACCCTGGCAGATGCTAGTCCACTGCTTAAAGGTAGGTGGTTTTGGAACAACCAACTCTTTCAATTCTAACAGGTATTTCATCTGACGGTAAACAAAAGAAAGTGGCTTATTCTATTGCTGGAGGGAAACCTAGCTGTGCTGGACTCATTAAGAGAAGGCATTGGTCTCTTCCCAGTGAATAAAGACATAAATATTGGGCTCTCTGCGTGATTTAAGTGTATCTGTGATACACTTAAATGTATCAAGAGTCATTTTTGATTATATGTGACTTTTTTACCTTCTGACTTGAATCTAACATTCTGGAATATTGTCCTTTCTTATTCTCTCCCATTTCCCCTAATACCAGTTGCATTTATCTCAGAATTTCTGAGGTAAGGGTTTGATTTAAAAGAATGACTCCACAGATGTGGGATTTAGCCACTGTGGCTGCCTGCATGTGTTTAGGAAACAGACTTCATGGGGCTATTTTCAGTGTGAAAAGAACCATCCTAGGTGTAACGTGTAATTTTATGCTGTAATTTTATGGGTAAGACCATAAATGTATCCAGTTAGATGTATCATGTAGGGCAAGTCACTTAGCTTCTTTCTGGGTTTTGGTTTTCTTATCTGTAAGATAAGGAGTTTAGATTCTCTCAGTCCTAAGGATCTTTGAGTCTAATTGAAGATGTCATGTCAGTTCCCATTAATTATGCAGTAAAATTTTCAAGCTTTTTGCGTTTTCTCTTGGCTGCCCTGTTTTGAGGAGGGTTACCTTTGCTTTAACTTTTTTCAAAATGAATTCACAAACACTATGTACTGTCTGATTTCTCAAGGAATTAAAATGTAATACCACAGAAAATACAGAAAAATAATAAAACCACGTTCAGAAAAGTAGAGCATAGAATTATAAGAGGGGGAAGAATTGGGAATTATACAAGTAGTTAAAGGAATAGATAGGTTTAAATCGAGGACAAAAGGACCCCAAGCAATAATTTAAAAGATTAGTGTGTTAGTTAATGTGTTAACTATAGGAGGAGAAAGACTGCTTCATGCGTGTTGGTCAACTTCCCAAAGATTTAGAATCCAGAGAAATTAATCTCTTATTTGTGTGGACCCTTAAAAAGCAAGATTGTCTGGAAAAGTGTATGAAACTCAAACCAGTTGACTACACTACTTTTAGCATCTCTGGCAAGATAATAGCAAGTGGCTAACAGAAGGTTTGGGGATTATCTGTAGATTTTAGAGATCTAGTAATTTTTGAATTCTGCAGCAGAAATATTATGGAGCCCATGTAAAAAATATTGATTCACATATAAGAGTCAGAAGAAACAAAAGACACATTTTGTGAGGTGGAACTCATGGATGGGAGGTTGTGTTTATTTTTAATAATGCGTGTTGTTAGTTGCTAAGAATTGACAGCTATTATTTGCAGTATTTTCCTGAGGATAATCTCATACTCATCTATGTGCCATACGTGCAGGAAGTGCCAAGAAAATCTGTTGTTTTTCAACCGCTCTGCTGCCTGAACTACAAATAGTACATTTTGGTAGCAGATGGAGCATAAGGAAATGCCAGTTCAATTTAATATGACCTCCCGTCATGTGATAGGTTTCAATAGGGAAATTAAAAGTGCTACTGTCACTCATAAGGAACCTGTGTCTACCTCTAATGTTCTTCATTTAACTTGCAATAGAAAACAACAATTTAAATTATGAATTAAAACTTTATAGCTGGGAAGGACTTTATAAACATTTCCTGTCCAGCCCACTTCAGCGGTGCAAGGAAGCATAATGTCAGTTACACAATTAACTGTAACATATGTGGGACTGGAACTCAGGTCCTCTGCTTTTCCGTAACAGTGGTTTACTTTTAGATTCCTCACAAAGAAGAGTAGGGGATAGAACACTTACCTGTTTAGACTTTACATCTGTTGAAGGAATCATAGTTGGATGGACTAGAGAACAGCAACTTTGGTCTGTTAACAGGAGGAGTTAATTGAATTGATTAACCATAACTAAGTTGTTTTTTCACCAAGATCATTTCAAGAAACGACAGTGCCCAGGCAGCAGCTTCACAAGGTGGTTTAAGGATCAAGGGGAAAAAATATGGTGAATATGTACAAATGTAACGCGCTTGAAATTTTGGTCATACTAAGTGAAGCTACTGCAGTAAGCCCTCTTATGTTGTCCAGAAAACCTGATATGTTTCATGAACTTCAAAATATCTTAAGAAATAGTTTTGGAGAAATGTTTAAGCAAAGCATGCTCTGAAATACAGTGAGGGTTGGAGTATGCTATGGGATGGTAAATCTGAGCTCTAACTGTCTAGATTGCTTTGCTTACTTCCTGTGCTGTGTGATGACCAGGTCAGGAACCTCACATCCTCAGCTCTGGTCCAATTTGAGAGTCTACTTTGTGGACTGAGCAGACCCTTTTTTATGCTAACTATTTTTATTTCAAATTACATAACTGAGAATTAAGATTAAAAAAAAAATACGGAGTAAACTGTGTGTCTAATCACTCAGTCTACCTTTGTTTTAGTGGTTTGAAGGCAGAAGTTGGGAATAGAGACAGTTACTAGAAGACATTTTTAGTTATTTGAAGGTATTTTTATTCGTTGGACCCAAATTACTTTCTAATTTATTGACAACATATATATGCTCACCTGTTGGTATGTCAGGATGGGAAAAAAACAGAACATAGTGTTTAAGAGCAGAAACTGGTGATAGCCATTCAGCCCTGCCACTAATAATATATTTGACCCCTAACAGTCAACTTCTTCATCTGTAAAATGGGAATAATAATAGTACTTACCTCCTTGCCTTTGTGAGGCTTCTGTGAGGTGATTTGTGGAAAGCCTTTATCACACGCTTGGCACTGATAAATAGTCTATAAAAATTAAGCCTTGTTATCTGTTTCATTTTGGTTTTCTTTACGTTTCAACTGCTTCTTGTTACATTCTGACTTAGATAAGCTTTTTGAAATTCAAATACATAATCACCAATCTGCTGCCTAAATAGATCCCAAAGTGGGCGATTCTTAAATCATCCTGATAAAGTCCTCTGTACTTTTAGAATGGAGTGAGTTTCATGGTGGAATTAAAAAGGGATATGTGATAGGCAAACCAGAGAGATTCGCAGCTCCTTATAAGGTGGATTTTTTTTTTTAATTGTGTCATTCCTTTTTATCCAAGTACAAGTAACAGCTGAAAAGCACATTTCCTGGGCTGCCATGTGTTTGCTTACAACTTTTGTTCTACATTTTCTCTGCCTTTAATGATGCCAAATGGAAAATGAAAACTGTAGTCCAGTCAATTGATTTTATTTACCCATGATGAAAAGGATTCTTATGATGTCAGATAAAGCGTCTGACTTAATTTCATAGTTTTAAGCAAAATATTTTGTTTTAAAATCAATATAGAAATGAAAAATTTCACTTGTACCTGCTAATTTGCTTTTGCTTCATTTGAAAGCACTTTGATTTTTTTCCAGCTTTATTGAGATATATTTGACATATAACAGAAAGCCGCGGAGCGGCTGGGCCCGTGAGCCATGGCCGCTGAGCCTGCGCGTCCGGAGCCTGTGCTACGGAATTGTCTGTGTATCTCCCACACCTCCTGGTATAGGGCTTCATTAAACATTAATTGAATGAATAGCGTAATTGTTTTGAATGATCATTCCTTTATAGTATAAACTAGCATGGCGATCATTCAGAATTATCTAGGGTGTCCAATGAAGTATTACCACAAAATTAAACTGAATTCAAATGTGTAAGTTACACACATTTAGAAAGTCACAGAGCTGGAAACAGTCTGAGTGTCCAACAATGGAGAATAGTTAACTAAATTCCCCTGGGGAATGGTTAACTAGTGCACATGGAATGTTACGGGGTCATTAACAGTGGTTTTTGAAGAACGTTTTATGGTATGGAGAAATATTTTATAATAACTGGGAAAAAGAGAGACCATTAAAAAAAAAAGCAGCATGGTTAGCACAAGCTAAAACAGAGCTAAATTGATGTATAGCTACGTACGTACACGTGTGTCAGCCATACTGGGTAGTGGGATTTCAGCATGAGGAGAAACCGTAGTTGGACCTCAGTCTTATATGTCACCAACAAATGAAATAAAACATCACTCCCTCCAAGTCAGATGTTCTGTGAAGTCAAAAGTTTATAATTAAAGTTAACTTCCATGGCGGGGGGAAAAAAGGATGATGAAATAATAATAATGAAAAATAATCGTAGCAGCAGCTAACAGTTATTGAGCGCTCACGGTGTGCCAGTCACTGTCATGGCTGCTTTGCACGGGTGGACTCAGCTTTCCATGTACATACCAAGCCATAACGCATGGCGGGAGGAGTTTCCGGTTATTTTTCCTGTTTGGTATAGGTTGTATTTCCTGTACTTTTGGACCTCAGTACATCCTCTCCTTGGTAAATTTCCTGGCCTAATGCAGGAATCTCACTTTGAGACCCACCCGCCTTCAGGATGGGGGTGGGGCAAGGTGCATCCAAGCGAAATTGAACCTCTGCTGATCAGGTTTGTTCACAGGACAATTTCAAACTTCCTGTTTGCTTACAGCTCAGTGATATACTTTGGTTTTTTCTTGCTGTGAATTCAGCCAACAGTTCGTAGGTTGGGGGGGTGGGAGGGTAGGAGAAGCATCCTCTCTTTTTCTTTTCTTTTTTTGGGTGAAATATATATACAAGCGGGTACGGAAAATTATTTACAATTTAATGCATAATAATAAAATGATTACCTGGTTAGTAGCCACCCAGGTTAATAAGTAGAACATTAGCAGTGTCTAGAAACCCCCGCATTGTCCCCTTTCTAACAAATCTCTCTTCATCCTGTTGCCCCCTCAATAACAATTCTGAATTTAGTATTAATCATCCCCTTGTTTTCTTTAGAGTTTTATGATAGTTTTATAGTTTTCTTTATAGTTTTGATGTATGTTATATCCATGCATCAAAAATACAGAGCCCTTTTGAACACATACCAGATTTTTTAATGATATTAAAGAATTGATGTTAATTTTAAAAAATAATAGTATTTTGGCATGTATAACAAATCTTTATCTTTTAAATATATGTGCTGAAGTATTTGGGGATGGCTAAGATTTGCTTCAAGATAATCTGGGGGAAGGAGGAAGTAGGAGGGAATACAGATAAAATAAGATTAGCCAGGAATTGATAATTGTTGGGTACATGGGGTTCATTATTTTATTCTCTTTACTTTTGTGTATGTTTAAAATTTTCTCTAATAAAAAATTTTCAGAGTAAGTAGGCCTTCTTATGACTTCCATTTTTCACTCAATATTATATTAAGATTGATCTACATTAATGTGTGTAGCTATCATTAATTTATTTTCACTGATATATAGTATTCCAGTGCATGAAAATACTGGAAGCTATTTATTCATTCTTTATGACATTTGGGTTATTTGCACTTTTTTGCCATCATGATTAATAATAATATATAAAATGCTGTGAGTGTCTCCTAGTGTACATGAGTTTCTCTATGTATACTTGCTGGGTCATAGGGAATGTGCATGGTCAACTTTACTAATGTCAGACTTTTCTCTAAGTGCTTGGTAGTTATTCTCTTACCAGCAGTGAATGAGAATTCCATATCCTGAAAAACACTTAGTATGGGCCAATGTATTAGTTAAGTTAAAGGCTAAACTATAATAATAAAGAGAACCTTGAAAGACAATAACCTAAAAATGTAGAAATTTCTCACATAACAGTCTGGAGGTGTGCAGTCCAGGCTATCAGGACAGTTTTGCCTCCTTAAATTATTTGAGTTTTCTCTATCTCGTTCCTCTGCCATCACCTAGGGAACTGAACTTGTATGCCTGGTTGAAACTGGGCCTTAAGTATATCCATGTTCTGACTTACAGGAAGGAAAATGTGTCTTGAGGAGCATATGGCCAATGTGTTAAAATCCAGGCCAGAAATAATACAGAGAATTTCCATTCATTTAACTGGTGAGAACTTAGTCACAGGACAACATCTTGCTGCAAGGGAGGCTGGCAAATGTAGTCTCCCTGGTCAGCCCGGTTTTCAGCTACAACTTCATGACCATGAAAGGAGAGAACAGATTTGGACAACCAGTAGTCAGCATGAAGGCAGGGTTTTTTGGAGAGGCAATCTACTGGGGTAAAATGGTATTTTGGCTTAATTTGTATGTCTTTGATTGCTGATGAGATAGAGCATCTTTTCACGTGTTTAAGGGCCGTTTGCTTTTGTCACTAAAATGCTTATTCATACCTTTGCCCATTTATCTGTTGGTTTGTCTTTTTCTTATTGATTTGTGCATTTTGTTTTGTTTTGGTGTTGGTATGTTCTTAATATTGATCTTTTGTCAATTATATCTGTTGCAAATATCTTCTCCCTGTTTGTAGTTTGTATTTTCACATTTTAAAAAGATATCTCTGGATAAACAGAAGTTGCTCATTTTAATTTGTTCAAATGTATCAATTATTTATATTTGGTGTTTAAGCAATCCTTCCCTACTCTAAGGTCAGAAAGATATCTGTCTATATTATCTTATGAATGTTTTAAGATCTTGCTTTTGACATAAAAGTTTTTAATTTATCTGAAGTTATTTTTCATATTGTGAACTAGGGATATATTTTTAGTTCTTTTCATGTGGATGACCAACTTTTTTCATTCCACTTGCTAAATAGTTTCTTCTTTTAAAAAGTAATCTACTAGCTACTTCTGTCTTGATCAGAGTTTCACGTATACATGTGTCTATCTCAACACTGGACACTTGTGTTCCATTGGTTAATTTATAAATTCTTGCACATACCACACTATCTTAATTACTATAGCTTTATAATAAGTCTTATACTTGGTAGGCCAAATTCTTCTTCCTTATACCCTTTCAGAAGTATCTTGGTGATCTTGGTCCTTTCTCTTTCATGTGCATTTTATTTATTTATTTATAAAATATTTATTTGGCTGTGTCAGGTCTTAGTTGTGGCATGCAGACTCTTAGTTGCTGCATGCATGCAGGATCTAGTTCCATGACCAGAGATCAAACCCGGACCCCCTGCATTGGGAGTGCAGAGTCTTAGCCACTGGACCACCAGGGAAGTCCCTCATGTGCATTTTAGAATCAGTTTTCCTTCCATGGGAAGCCCATAGGCATTTTGATTGAAACTGCGTGAAATTATAAAGCAATTAGCAGAGAATTGGCAACTGTATATTAGATTATAAGTTCTACTTACCCATGAATATGAATATTTCTCCATTTATTTAGTTGTTTTTAAATATCTTACTGTAAAGTTTTATATTTTTTATGTTTTTTGTTAGACTTATTTCACTTTTGTTACTAATGTTCATGAGATCTCTTTTAAAATTGCTTTCTAATTGTTCCCGGTATACAGAAATGCAGTTTACTTTAGCATATTGGTCTTATATCCAGCCACTTTGCTAGTTTATTATTATTTCAAATAATTTGTTCATATTTTGGTTAAAAAAATCTTATTATTTGCAAATATAAAGACAATTATATTTCCTCCTTCCAAACCTTATGGCTTTAATTTATTCTTCTATTTTTGCCCTAGGCAGAAATTTGAGTATGAAGTTAATAAACATAGTGAATTGTCAATCTTTTCTTGTTCTGGATTTAAAGGGAGTGTTTTCAAGTCTCTCCTACCGTAAAGGATAATGATTGTTTTCAGTTTATTATAGATATTCTTATCAGGTTAAGTTTCATGTATTCTCTGTTTACTTGAAGTTTTTTTTTTTTCGGTACATAGGCCTCTCACCGTTGTGGCCTCTCCCGTTGCGGAGCACAGGCTCCGGACGCGCAGGCTCAGCGGCCATGGCTCACAGACCCAGCCGCTCCGCGGCGTGTGGGATCTTCCCGGACCGGGGCACGAACCCGTGTCCCCTGCATCGGCAGGCGGACTCTCAACCACTGCGCTACCAGGGAAGCCCTACTTGAAGTTTTAATCATTGATAATTGGTTGAAAGTTATCCTTTTTTCTTTTTGCATCTTTTTGCATTAAAAATATTTATTTATTTACATATTTGGCTGCATTAGGTCTTAATTGTGGCACACGGGATCTTTCGTTGTGGCACGTGGGCTCTTCATTGCAGCATGCAGGCTTCTCTAGTTGCGGCATGTGGGCTGTGTAGTTGTGGCATGTGGGCTTAGTAGTTGTGACATGCGGGCTTATTGCCCACGGCATGTGGGATCTTAGTTCTTGGACCAGGGATCAAACCTGCATCCCCTGCATTGGAAGGCGGATTCTTAACCACTGGACCACCAGGGAAGTCTCTGCATCTATTGATATTATTTTTTCTTCTTTAATCTGTTAATGTAATGAGAAATATTTACAGAGTTTCTAATATTGAACCATCTCTGTATTCCAGAATTAAACCTATCTTCATCATTGTATTATATATGTAAATAGTTGGATTCAGTTTGCCAATATTTAGTTCAGGTTTTTTTGTTGTTGTTTTTTGTCTCTAAATTCTTGAATGAAACAGACCCATGGCTTTTCTTTCAGGTAATGTCCTTGTCTGGGTTCATATTTCAGTTATACTAGCCTAACAGAATGCATTGGAGAGTATTGCTTCTCTTTCTATTTTGTAAAAGAGTTTGAAATTTGGGAATATTCCTTCTCTTGAAAGGTCGGTAAAACTGCTTATTTGGGCCTAGTTATTTTTTTTGTTTGAAGAACTTTTAACTGCTGATCAGCAGTTAATCATTAGTTTTACTACTGATAGGATTATTTTTTCTTTATATTTCTTCTGAAGTCAGTTTTGTTATGTTTTTCTAGAAATGTCTCTGTTTTGTATAAGTTTTCAAATATATTGACAAAGTGTTGATGATAGTATATTTTAAAAATATGGGCTGATCTGTATTTAATTTAAAATATTATTGTAGGGAATTCCCTGGTGGTCCAGTGGTTAGGACTTGGCACTTTCACTGCAGGGGCAGCTGGTCAGGGAACTAAGATCCTGTAAGCCATGCAGTAGGGCCAGAAAATAAAAATAAAAAATTATTTTAAAATATTTATTTTTGCCTTATCTCTTTCTTGCTGAATCTTAAAAGGGGGTTGTCTATTTTTGTTGTTTTTTTATTGATTTCTGCTCTTATCTTTACTCTCATCCTTTAAATTTTCTTCAGATTTATTCTGTTCTTTATCTGTTTTTTTTTTAAGTTGGACATACAGCTCATTTGTTTTTATCCTTCTTTGCTACTGTAAGCATTTAAGGCAATAAGTTTCTTTTCTAATGTAAATGTTATTTCTAATAAAAGCATCATTCTTAACAAAGGCATCTGTTCTTCTCCCCAATAAATATTCTCCGCTAATAAATATTTATGATAGTTCCCCTTAGAGTATCATCTTTGCTTCATCTAGAAAGTTTTGATGTGTAAAGTTTATTAAAATTAACTTCTAAGTATTTTGAATTTCTTATAATGGTTTCCCCTTTGCCCCATGAGGTATATAGGAGTGTGACTTTACATTAAAAAAGCAAGCAAAGGGACTTCCCTGGTGGCGCAGTGGATAAGAATCCGTCTGCCACTGCACGGGACATGGGTGCGATCCCTGGTCCGGGAAGATCCCACATGCCGCAGAGCAACTAAGCCCGTGCACCACAACTACTGAGCCTGCGCTCTAGAGCCCGCGAGCCACAACTACTGAGCCCACATGCCACAACTCCTGAAGCCTGTGCACCTAGAGCCCGTGCTCTGCAACAAGAGAAGCCACCGCAATGAGAAGCCCGCGCACCGCAACAAAGAGTAGCCCCTGCTCGCCGCAACTAGAGGAAGCCCATGCGCAGCAACGAAGACCCAATGCAGCCAAAAATTAATAAATCATTAATTAATTTAAAAAAATTTTTTTAATGAAGATATTTATCTTTAAAAAAATATGTAATTACTACATTGCAATCTGAGAGTAATTGTGTTTGAAATTAGTTGGGGATTATTTCCTCTTACTGTTCTCTGGAGGAATTCATGTAAGACTGGAATTATGTGACTCTTAAATGTTTAGTAAAGTTATCCAAGTTTAGAATTTTCATCAAGAAAAAAAATCCGTCGGGACTTCCTTGGCAGTCCAGTGGTTAAGACTCCGCACTGCCAGTGCAGAGGGCACAGGTTCGATCCCTGGTCCGGGGAACTAACATCCCACGTGCTGCGTGGCATGGCCAAAAAATAAATAAAATTTTAAATAAGAAAAAGAAAAAAACCTGTCATTGCTTTCAAATTTACAAATTTTCTTTTTTTTTATGGCTACGTCAGGTCTTCGTTGTTGTGCATGGGCTTTCTCTAGTTGCAGCAAGCGGGGGCTACTCTTCTTTGCGGCACGCAGGCTTCTCATTGCGGTGGTTTCTCCTGTTGCAGAGCACAGGCTCTAGGCGCGTGGGCTTCAGGAGTTGCAGCACACGGGCTCAGCAGTTGTGGCTCGTGGGCTCTAGAGCACAGACTCAGTAGTCGTGGCCTGCGGGCTCAGTAGTTGTGGCGCATGGGCCCTACAGAGCACAGGTTTCAGTAGTTGCAGCACGTGGGCTCAGTTGTGGCTCTAGGGTGTGTGGGCTTCAGTAGTTGTGGCACGCAGGCTCAGTAGTTGTGGCTCACGGGCTCTGGAGCGCAGGCTGAGTAGTTGTGATGCACAGGCTTAGTTGCTACACATCATATGGGTTATTCCCGGACCAGGGCTCAAACCCATGTCTCCTGCATTGGCAGGCAGCTTCTTAAACACTGCACCACCAGGGAAGCCCCACAAATTTTCTAATTTACTGACATAGAATTGTTTATACTATTCTTGTATCTTTTTAGTCTCTGCAGTTATACTTCTTTTCTGTTAATAACAATTGTTTGTATGTGTGCCTCTCCCGTTTTTTCTTGGTTGACTTTGCCACAGGTGTGTTTATTTTATTAGTCTTTTCAAAGAACTAGTTTTTTGCTTCTTTGAGTTACTGTGTTGTATGTTTGTTTTCTATTTTGTTAGTTTTTCCTCCTTGTGATTCCCTTCCTTTTACTTCTTTGTGAGCATTATTTGCTGATCCTTTTTAAAATTCTTATTTTCCAAGTTCTTACTTTTCTTCTTTTCTAATGTAAACATGTAAGTAATAAAATTTTCTCTAAGTACTGCTTTACCTGCATTCTACAAAAAATTTTTTTTACATGTTTATTGTTTAATTTGGGGGCATAGCAAATGTAGCTCCTTTTTTTTAATTGAAGTATAGTTGATTTAGAATGTTGTGGTAGTTTCAGGTATTCAGCAAAGTGATTCAGTTATATATATAACTGAATATATATATTACATATGTAATATATATATATTTTTTCAGATTCTTTTCCATTTTAGGTTATTATAAGATATTGACTATAGTTCCCTGTGCTATATAGTAGGTCCTTGTTGTTTATCTATTTTATATATAGTAATGCGTATTTCTATAAATCTGTTTTTTAAAGAATCAATTTAATTTAATTAATTAATTAATTTATTTATTTTTGGTTGCGTTGGGTCTTCGTTGCTGCACACGGGCTTTCTGTAGTTGTGGTGAGCGGGGGCTACTCTTCCTTGCAGTGTGCAGGCTTCTCATTGCAGTGGCCTCTCCTGTTGCAGAGCATGGGTTCCAGGTGCGCGGGCTTCAGCAGTTGTGGCACACAGGCTCAGTAGTTGTGGCTCACAGGCTCTAAAGAGCAGGCTCAGTAGTTGTGGCACACGGGCTTAGTTGCTCTGTGGCATGTGGGAACCTCCCGGACCAGGGATCGAACCCCTGTCCCCTGCATTGGCAGGTGGATTCTTAACCACTGTGCCACAAGGGAAGTCTCTATAAATTTTTATATGTAGTGTTTTTGTTACCTTTCAGTTCTGTGTATTTTCTAATTTCCATTATGTTTTTTTTCTGTGACTCATAATCTGTTTAAAAGTGTGTTTTAAATTTTTCAGATATACGAAGTTATTTCATTTATTCTTTTATTACTGATTTCTAACTTAATTGCATTGTCATCATAGAACATCGTCTGATTATATTGATCTTTTGAAATGTTTTTCTTGACCATGTTTTCTTTGACCATGTTATTTAAGATTATAAGCCTCAACCTCTCCTGGCTCTTCCCATCTTCCTTCTCCTACTTTCTATCTCTCCATAGCACTCGTCATCATTTGATCTGTTTTATACTGACCTTATCTTGTTTTGGGACTTTTAAAATTCATTACTTATGTGAAAGCTGGTGATGTGATTAAAATTATATTTTAATAATATTTTATCCAGCATTTTAGTTTCAACCTGAAAAGTCAGGTTCAAAATCTATGTCAGAACTACTGACATATATAATAAGTATGAGTTAAGACCAAAATGATAATGAATTTAAAGGAATTTTAAAGGAAATGGTTTTGTTGTTCAGAGGAAGATGATCCAAAATATTTAAATTTACTCTATTTAAATTTACTATACTGTAGGAAACAGAAGTCTAATATTCAGTAGTTTGTTTTTGGTCTTTTGGGGGGCCCATCAGTATATTACATTGTTTCATTGGGATATAATTGACATATATTATAACATTATATGTCATAATAATGTTATAATAGTACATTAGTTTCAGGTGTACAACATAACATTCGATAGTTGTAAATATTGCCAAATGAGTGCCACAGTAAGTCTAGTTAACATCCATCACTACACAGTTAGAATTTTTTTTCTTGTGATGAAAACTTTTAAAATCTACTCTCTTAGTAACTTTCATAAAATTATTTTTAATTTATCCAATATGAAGTTCTGTTTTAGCAAGAGAACCTAAAAGTATATACAGTTCAGGTTACTGGGAAGAATAAGTCTGTGTTTTTTATAGTCCCTTGCCCTCCAGGATGATGTTTATAACCCGAGATCCATACACTGAAGAGGATACACGTAGTTGAGAGCAAATAATGTTACCCTAACACTTTCAAGTTCTTCATATATAGGTTTATGTCTAAGCATGGAAAAATCCAGGATATATGGATTTTAGGGATGAAAATGTGTAGTGAGGATCAGTGAAAGGCTTTGATATGGGCAGAGCGTGAAAACATCCATACTTTTCTGAATAATCTGAGATGCTGTTGGGAAACCTGGAGTTTTGCTTCTGTTGCTAATCATCCAGAGTCCTGTCTTTCCTTCTTGGAGTTTGGACTTTCCTTTTCTTGTGGAGCTGTTTCTACCATTTTATCCCTTGGAATTCTACTCCAAAGCTGGCTGCAGTGACCTCCTAGAAGAGGTAGCACCCTCTAGCCTTGGCATCACAGCAGAATAGCCGATGCAGCATAAGGAGTATTTACAAAGGTTCCAGCAGTTCTTAAAGTGCTCCATGTCCCAGTTTCTGGGCTGTCACTTCTAACTTCTTTTCAACTGGTCTGTGGAAGACCTCTGGACTTTGGCCCTTCGCTTTTATTATTCTGAAGGTGCGGCTTACAAAAACAGCTCCCTCCCTCAGACCTTCAGCAGTTAAGATAGAACAATAAGTGTCTGCTAATCTTATTTAAGTCAGGCACTTTTCACTTCTGAGAACGTCCAAATTTTAGTCTGGCTGTGAAAGTAGCCTGTTCGAAAAATAGAATTAAGCCTCCAAACATTATTTACCAAAGAAGAGAGAGTAGGAAGAAGTCATTCTAATCATCTCGTTTTCCACATGTCATGGCGGTGTGGCATATTTTGATGTCTTGTCAATGTCCAGTGAACAGAAGTTCTCCTTGACGGTCATTGTTGGCTTTTCCTTGAGCTCATATTGATGGTCTACACTTCTAGGACAGTTCAGTCAAATTATAACCCCCAAGCACCAGCAGAAATTCTGGAACTCAGAGCCAAAGGTGTGGCCATTGCTTCAGGGAGCTGCCTGCTCCCTGTCTTTAGGAGACAGAGAGATAAGGACAGGTAGGTCAAAAGAGCAGCTCTTTAGAAGACTGGTTGAGCAACCCTAGAACGTGGAGGAATGTTTTCTGGGCTGACCCCTGACTCGAATAATTTGCTCTCATTTCTTTGCTGTGCTCAGTTTTCACCTTTCTTTTCATCATTACAACAGTGGATGCATTCCCTGGTAAAAAAAACATGGAACAGAAAGCTGGTAAATTCCGAGAAATTAGAAAAGAGAATTTGTTAGATTTCATGTCCCTTGGAAAAGAGAGTTTTCTGAGTGCACTACTATAAAAAGAGAGACAGGTAATGAATACCTTTTCAAATGGCCACTCCATTTCTAATTGACCTTCCATTGCAATTATATTAAAAATGTTTATGGAAACTCTCAAATGTGTCACCAAAAGTGTATGTTTGAAAGATTTCTAGACTTTTTTTTCTTTTAATATTTATTTATTTATTTGGTTGTGCCAGGTCTTAGTTGCTGCATGGGGGCTCCTTAGTTGTGGCATGCTAACTCTTAGTTGCAGCATTCATGTGGGATCTAATTCCCTGGCCAGGGATCGAACCCGGGCCTCCTGCATTGGGAGCGCAGAGTCTTAGCCCCTGCGCCACCAGGGAAGTCCCCCAGACTATATTTTTATAGAGTTTAAATTATACATGTTTTTCTCCAAATACCTAATATACAAAGAAATATCTCTTGTTTGAAACTGGGAACTCTACTTCCTACAGTCAGGTTAATGTTTTAGTCTCTTTTCTATTGGGTATCTCATTTCCTCCATCGGTCTTGGAATTAAGTTGTGAAAAGTACAGAAAGCACTGTGCACTGTCAACACAATAAAAATGAGTTTTATTGTGTTTGTGGTCAGTCATCTTTTGCCAGTTTCTGACATTCTCATAATGTCACATCCCACTTTCAGGTACCAGGTAACACTCTGAAATAAGCATACTCATATAAATTTATATGTGTTTTGTGTAGCATAGTAGTTTGTAGCATGGCCTCAGGAATCAGACTGCTGGCCTGGGGTCCTCCACATCCTGGCTCTGCCACTCTCCAGCTATTGAACTGTGGGCAAATTACTTACTCTCATCCTGCCTCATTTTCCTTGCCTGCAATATGGAGATAATAATAGTATTTCACTCAGAGCATTGGTAAGACAAGCAGAGTATTGAACAAAACAAACTGGCACACAGGAAGTGCTCAAGAAATGTTAGTGTATTGCCACTTTTATGAACTCTGGCTCTGGAAGCAATAATTATAAACTTTAAGTTATAAAAGATTTAGCAGCCAAGAGGAGCCTAAGGAGACATGAGGACTAAATCCTGGATGGGATCCTGGAACAGGAAAAGGCCATTAGTTAAAAACTAAGGGACTTCCCTGGTGGCGCAGTGGTTAAGAATCCGCCTGCCAATGCAGGGGATATGGGTTCAAGCTCTGGTCTGGGAAGATCCCACATGCCACGGAGCAACTAAGCCCGTGAGCCACAACTACTGAGCCAGCGTGCCACAACTACTGAAGCCCATGCACAAGAGAAACCACCACATTGAGAAGCCTGCACACAGCAACAAAGAGTAGCCCCCGGTCACCGCAACTAGAGAAGGCCCGTGCGCAGCAACGAAGACCCAACGCAGCCAAAATAAATAAATAAATTAAAAAAAAAAAGCTGAGGAAATCCAAATGAAGTATGGGCTTTAGTTAATTTTTAAAAATACTTAGTAAGAATAGGAAAAGAAAACATTTTATCTTTTTAAAAATCCCACTCATGTTAACTTTCATGGTTATAAAAATTTTTTTGGCTAAAGTACAGAATTGGTAAGGCAAAAAATGGCAATTCTCAAATAGTTTGGAGTATATCCTTCCAGTGGCATCATTGGTATTTGTATTCGTAACATTTATCTACTTACCTGTTTATAAACTGAACAAATGTGGTCATTTGCAGAATAGTTACTATAGATTCGCTTTTGTTCAACAATAAATTGTCTGCACCCATGCTGCTCAGAACTGGTTCGTAGACCAGGGCTGGTCAGAACTATTTATTACCGGTCCATGAGGAGATAAGGTAAATCATGGCCCTGCTTCCTTTATCCAGAAAGTCTTGCTACACACAAATGTCAGCTAAACTAAACAGTGCTTAGTGGTGTGCTGATTTAGGTTCTGGCACAAGCTCTTTATCTCATTGTGGATCTGCAGCCAGCAGTTCTGTGGCCTGCTTTTGAGTAATGCTAGTGGGCACCATTCCATAGATGTATATAGAGAGCTGCCTTATTCCTTTAATGGCTGTTACTGTTACTTGTTGTTCTTTGTTGATTTAGAGACAAGATTGCCCTTCAAATGGAACAGTGGTGACATTTACCAGTGGCCACCTATGTACTTTAATCATCAGTGTGCTTCCTTTAGAAGGGCAACACAGTGTAGAGGTTAATATCTTGGATACGTCCAATTCAAATTATGGTTCCTCTGGAACTCAATTTTCTAATTTGAAAATGGATATGATGATTATGTCTGTTTTATAAAATTGTTTTGAGGATTCAATGAAATTATACCTGTGAAGAGTTTAGCACTGCTCTTGGCAAGTAGTAAGGGCTCAATAAAAATGAGCTGCTATAATAATAATGATTATTATTTACTACTGTACCTGAAGCTATTGTCTTTATTAGTAACAGATTTTTTTTCTTAAATAATTTAAAACTCACTCATCTCCAGAGAAATTAAAATTACTAAACAGACTTCAGTTTTACAAAGCAAACACTAAAAATGGGGATTTTAATGGTTCTTTAGAAAAGCAATGGGAGACATTTAGCCAATCACCAGAAGCTATACTGGACCCAATCTTAAAAGAATTGTGTTGGTAGGCTTCCTAGGACATTTAGCTACCGAGGCACTTTGTTACAATTCCTTTCATCGTCATTATTAGAGAACCTTGAGAGATAATGAATTCTATCTTCTTGATGTGTATGATTGCAGCTATAGATGTAGATTGCTCTACCATTAACCTGTGCTCCTTGTTCATTAAGGGTTGCCAAAAATAAATCTGCCAAACAAATGCAGAGAACCATAGTTATTCTAGCTGCTGTAAAAGGCATACTCCTCTCATTTGCTTCCAAATGGGATATATCTGTACAGTGTCTGTATGCATGTCTGTTTCTTTCCTCTCTTGAAGCAGAGCAGCGCCCTTCCTAAAGACACCCAAGATAGAGACTCCTTGAATGTCCCTCGTCAGCTGTTTATAAGTCTTTAAAAACTTCAGTCTGATTTCTCCTCTGTGTTCCCCTACAGGTATTCACTCTGCCCTTAAAGTCTTTTATCATTTGATTGTTTTCAGCTAAGTTCTAGTCTCCCCTCATAATGAATCAGAATAAGGCTTGGGTCCAGACTTTTGCTTGCGACCTGATGCAAAATGCCTGGTTATATTATAAAAGTTGCCTGCAATTATTACTGTTAGCGCCTACAGTTCTAGCAGCTAACATCTGTAGTGTGTTCCTTTTGAGGGAGGTTATATTGTTGTTACCTTACGGCTGGGAAAAATGAAACTGAACACTTAAGAAACTTGAAATAGTTTCCCCAAGATCACACAGCTACTAAATGGTGGAGCCACCAGGGTTCAAACCTCTGTTCTAGTGCTGTAGAGCTACATAAGGACACTGCCTTATAAAAGATTAAATGCTTAGTTTCATTTCACAAACTCTCTTGAAACTTCCAGAGAGTCAGGAAGAATGATTGCCGTTTTTGTCTTAATAAGCAGAGTTTGTATCAATTCAGATAAAAAGTCCATTTTTTTGTTGTTCAGCGATTATGTACTAACATTGAAGTGTTGCCTTATTATTATCTTAGTGGATTACTTGGTAAGAAAACTCATGGTGGAGCTGCCTCTTTGTATGCAGCAGAGAAGGCGCTTGGGGGGAGAAAAAATTTTAAAGTCTTAAATTGGAATACTCTTGCGAAATTTAGTGCCCTGGTCTTGGGGATAAGAATTGCTGCCTCAGCTCCTTTGTCGTCGCCCCCTCCCCACCCCTCCACCCCCGCACTGGTTCCTCAGTGAAGAGGCCCTGACCTGTCTTGATTTCTCCTCAGAAGGTGTAGCTCTTTAGCTGGTTCTCTAAATTTAGGTTAGATTTGGGTTCCTTTTTGAGTGGTGTTAGGACTGCCTGTATCAGAATCACCTGTAGGGCTTGTTAAAGCAGTTTGCTGGGCCCCGCCCCAAGCCCTAGAATTTGCCTTTCTAACAAGTTCCCAGGGGATGTGGATGCTGTGGATCAGAGACCACACTTTGGGAACCATTGCTGGAAAAATCAAAGCAATTTTGTAACTTCTTTAAATGAGCCAATTTTGATGCTAATTTTCCTCCCAAATTTCCCTAAAATCTTTACGTTTCTTACAATTGCTCTCAATTCCTGTAAATGGACATCAAATCATGGCCCTTTAAACTAAGAGTATAGAAAATGCATGCAGCCCCCAGCTTCTTACTTTGTTTCTATCCCCCCACCCCCAATCTTCGTAATTTGTTAGTTTCTCAAACTGTAAAGAGTCTTTTCACATCACACCTGAGTAAATTGAAAACTAAAGTGGGAACATGATGAGCCCTGGAGGAATAAAGCTTCAATTTCCCTGCACATCTGCAATGTGCTTTTTGAATGAAGGAGAAAGAGCACCAGGCAAGGTACCCCTTTTAGGACCTCCTGTAGCACCTTTCCATTTTCCACTGTCACTGCCGACTCTTAGGACCATCAGGAGACTTGACACCTAACTCTGGAGCAGCTGAAGTGCATGTGTTTTGTGGGTTACGGTTAATTCAAGTTATTGTAAGGAAGGGATTTTTTTCTATAAATACGAAATTTTATTATGTTTCATGAGCGTTTTTATTTGATTGTTTTAAAATCCTAGGTCCACTGACAATTCATGAAATTGCTATAGCAGTAGTTACAGGGCAATTACAATTTTTGCTGTAAGTTAGGATCTCAAGTCAAACCATAAGGAGAAAAATTAAACAGAATTATTCTTGAAAATCTCCAAGTCACCGTGTTACCAAGAACTGCTTCCATCAAAGCTCAGAAGGCAGAGATTGTGTTTCTCTTTGCTCATAGACTGTGGCCTCACACTTCCATGAGGCTAAGGTCTAGTTGAAAGACTGAAAGGATGTTGGGGAAAGTAAGATTTTCCTTCCCTCCCTTGGTCCCTTCCTAATAACTATGAACTTGTAGTTAAATTCTAATAAATGTGCTTATAATGTGACTCCATTATCTATTAAGATAATTGAAACATTTGATTCTGGGTCTCTGGTTTAAATTCTTTTACAGTCATGCTGGAATTAAATATCATTCATTCATTCTTCATTCATTCAACAAACAGCTGTTAAATACCTCCTTCATCAAACTGTAGACTACCCAAGGGCAGATTTTTTTTTTAGTCAAGGCATCTGCTTTGCCTTATAGTAGTTGCTTAGGTGGTGTTCATTGAATTAATAACTAATGAAACACACCCATGTCTTTTTATGGATTGTGTCCTAGATTTAGAGATGGAGAAGTAAACAAAGATTTGCTATATAGTATGTTAGAGGTGTTTTAAATTTATGGGAACATTATGCAGGAAGAAATTAGTTCTGCCTGGGAGAGTTTAATACAGACTCATGGGAGAGACGTTTCAGCTAGCTTTGATGGATGAGTAGGAGTTCTCCAGGAAAGGAAGGGCATTCCAGGTAAAGGAAAGTCTCCTTCAAGGATTCTGTGTTTTTTCTTTTTTTTTTAATAAATAAACAAATTTATTTATTTATTTATTTTTAGCCGCGTTGGGTCTTCCTTGCTGCGCGCGGGCTTCCTCTAGTTGCGGCGAGCGGGGTCTACTCTGCTTTTTTTGTTTTTTGGTGTTTTGTGTTTTTTTTTGGCTGTGCTGGGTCTTCATTGCAGCATGTGGGCTTCTCTAGTTGTGGCGTGCGGGCTCAGTTGTGGTATGTGGGATCTTAGTTCCCCCACCAGGGATGGAACCCAGGCCCCCTGCATTGGGAGCGCAGAGTCTTAACCACTGGACCACCAGGGAAGTCCCTACTTTGGAACTTAATCCTCTCATTTGTCTTTTTAATTGTCTCATAATAATCATTAATGTTATCTTAATATTTTTAAAAAGAAGTTTATTATTTCAAAGTCATGAAAAGATGCATTATCAGAAAGAAATTTAATCTGTTTTTATTGAGAAAAAAAGTTAAACCTGCCCTGACACTTTTAAAAGCATTTAATTTTATATGACATCAATTTTTTTTCACAAATATATAGAATTATAATGAGTGCCTTTTTCTATTATATAGACAGTGGAAATGTTGGAAATATGTTCTTATCAATTCTTTAGAAATTTATTGAAGTATAGTTGATTTACAATGTTGTGATAATTTCTACGGTACAGCAGTGACTCAGTTATACATATGTATATATTCTTTTCCATCATGGCTTATCATAGGATATTGAATATGGTTGCCTGTGCTCTACAGTACGACCTTGTCGTTTATCCATTCTATATACAATAGTTTGTACCTGCTTATCCCAAGTTCCCAATCCATCCCTGCCCCCAACCCCCTTGACAGCCAGGAGTCTGTTTGTTGTCAATGTTATTTTTCTTTGGACCTCCCTAGAATTTTCCTTCTTGAAGAATGCATATTCTCTAACACTTTGGTGATGGGGGTGGTGCCGTGGGCACTAGCTGAACTTACTCAATCCAGGGTACACATGAGATGTCTCTCATCCAGAATTCTAGTCCTGCAGTCCACCTTTAGCCAACAATGAGCAGCTCTTGCTTGCTTGCTTGCTTCCTTCCTCCCTCCCTCCCTCTCTCTCTCTCTTTCTTTCTTCTCTTTTTATATCTCCTCTTCAAATTTAGTCCAGTAGCACATTTATACAAAGAAGAAATCTTTCCCCATCTCTTGTTTTTAGTTTTTTTCCCCAGTAAGTTCAGCTGTGCAGGGAGTCTCTTATCTGTTGTATCCATTTTCTGGCAACTTCCTGGGCTCTTGAGGGATATTAGCAGAAAAGAATTCAAGGCCAGATACAGTGTGGGTGAGGGTATCTCCAGTTATGACTTTGACTTTTTTCCAGAAGTTGTAATGAATCATTTGGGAAAGATGCATTATGCATTCTGTGTATTCTCTCCGTGGTGGAGTTGCTCATATATCTCTTTTTTGTTATGGTCATTTCTCTGTGATAAATGCTTCACTCTTCATTTTGTTTTATTTTAGTCACTGTTTCTAAATCAGTATATTCTGTGTGCTGAATCATAGTTCTTTTCTTCTACCATTTTGGCATTTAGAGGCCTCAACATGAATTTAATCTGAGAAAATATCCTAATGTCC
This sequence comes from Lipotes vexillifer, assembly GCF_000442215.2. Taxonomy (NCBI): domain Eukaryota; kingdom Metazoa; phylum Chordata; class Mammalia; order Artiodactyla; family Lipotidae; genus Lipotes; species Lipotes vexillifer. Next base: position 225,808 of record NW_006775771.1, on the reverse strand, counting down.
TGACTTCTGGCAGGAAATATTTACATTAGGGAACTCTAGTTTTACTGACTTTTCCTTGAGTTCTAGGAAAATATGTGTGTAATGTTTGTCATGTGAGGTTTTCTGAATATTAATGCTATTTAATATGATTAAATTGTCTTCTTAAAAAAAATATGTAACATGTCACCAGAGCTGAGGAATGTTTGCTACACAGGTTGACCATACACAAATGAGATGTGATTTTACTTTTCAGTCGGAAAATGTACTTTTTTTTTTTTAGGATAATATTTGATGCAGCAAAGGTATGGCATGATAAACATAATTCCTCACTAGGGAGTGTAAATTGATAAACTCTTTCTGGAGTATAATTGGACCCTGCAAATCTTACTTTTAGAAATCTATCCGAAGGAAATAATCAGAGATGAGGGTTTAGGCATAAGAATTCTAATCACAGTTTTGTTTTTTTAATGAAAATTATAAGCCACATAAATATCCAAGAGTCAAGAAATAAATTGATTATGGTATGCATAAGTATTGGAATGTTATGCAAGCACTAATATTATGACTCTGAAAAGTATTTAAAAACAAGGGAGGGCTTCCCTGGTGGCACAGTGGTTAAGAATCCGCCTGCCAATGCAGGGGACACAGGTTCGATCCCTGGTCCGGGAAGATCCCACATGCCACAGAGCAGCTAAGCTCGTGCACCACAACTACTGAGCCTGTGCTCTAGAGCCCGCGAGCCACAACTACTGAGCCTGCAAGCCACAACTACTGAAGCCCGCACGCCTAGAGCTGGTGCACTTCAACAAGAGCAGCCACTGCAATGAGAAGCCTGCACACTGCAATGATGAGTATAGCCCTCGCTCGCCACAACTAGAGAAAGCCCGCACGCAGCAAGGAAGACCCAATGCAGCCGAAAAGAAAAATAAATAAATAAATTTATAAAAATAAAAAATAAAAGAATACAAGGGAAACTCTTCAAGGTGTCTAATTAAGTAGGGGAAAAAAATCTACTGTGAATAAAATATGATATATGTACCTCAGAATATTACCATTATTATTTCTGAGTAAATGGGCCAACTTAAAAATCTTTCTGTATCTTCCAAATTTTCTATATGTATGTGTTACATTGAGGATTAAATGAATATGTATGAAATACTAGAATGATGCCTGGCCCCATCATGTACTCCCAAATATGAGCTTTTACTGTGGCTGTGATAATTACTTTTATGATAAAAGGAAATTTTTAAGCCCACCCTAATTGTAATTGATCATTTGCGTGACCACTTTTTAATATCTGTCCTCCATAGACTGTGACCCGTTATCTGTCACATATGGGTTCTGCCTCAGCACATAGTGTGGTGCCTGGCATGGAGTAAGTGCTCATTAAATAATTGTATGGACCCTCAAAAATCAGATTTTTAAAATGTTTTCTCTTATTTCAGTTTCTTAGCAGGAAGGTCACCAGCGTGAAAGCTGTTAAAATGTTAGTTGTTTCCGACTGAGAATTTTTATATTCTTATGAGTGCTGAAAGGTATGTAAACGAGGAGATTGCACTGTGCTAAATGGTATGTTGTTGAACCAGAAATATGTTTATTGGCATATATTATGTACAGATTGGCGCCAAGATTCTTTAAAATTTTTCCAAACGTTGTTTTCAAACTTTAGAACACAAAAGAACTGGAATAAGACTATGACAAAGCTGCTTCGATAATATCCTTTTAGACTGGCCCTAAGTTTACAAGTTTAGGCAAGAATAGGCACATTTTTAATAGCCTAGAAGGTATTTTGGTGGGACAATAGGAGTGTATTTGGTTATACAAAGATCTATGATTCTATAAAAGGACATAATTTGAATCTGTAGTTGATTACAAGCTTAGAGGTCTCTGTAATATACAAAGTTTCTTAATTGTAAATAGTCACATCCCAAGGCTTGCTGATGGCTCTGAAGAAGTAATGAAACTCAGCAAGAATTACCAGCTGCTGTTTATGAAACCAAACGATAGAATTCACTTAATGAAAGTAATGTGCTGACAGCAGTGTTTACAGTTTAAAACATAATAATCATGTTTATTGTATCTCTCTGAGACAGAATATATCATAAATATACCAGAGAAAATTGAGAGTAATGTGCTTTTTTTTAAAAAAAAAAGTGCGTTTATTTACATGAAACCAACATGAAAAGCTTGAAGAATCCTTTGTTAGAGGTCTCAGTTTTACGGAGTTAAACTGGAAAGATTGCAGAATTGGAAAGTAACTATTGTTTTTGGATACGAGAAATTCAGAAGTATGAACTCAGAAAACATAGGCATTTAGGGAAAATATTAATATGAACCAGAGACCTTGTGAACTTCAAAAAACATTAAAATCCACTTGTTGATGATTTTTGGAATCTCAGAAATAGTGTTGAAATACCATAGGATAGAAAAGAATAATCAGGAAGCTTAATGCAATCAGAACCTCATAGCCTGTTATGGGAAATAGCATTTGGCAAAGCCTGCCTCGCTACTGTAAATGAATGTTAATCACATTTTATCAGCCGCTTGCACTGTCTTTGTTACATAATTTGAATATTTATGACCCTGTAAATATGTTTAACAGTGAAATTACAGTGTTTATGAAACTCAAATTCCAAAAAGCATATAACCCTTTGATGGAGAAGAATTATCTTTAAATACTACAAAATTCAAGATGTTTTTGCCATTTAGCAGTTGTCTGTATACTATGGGACATGTATTTCTGACTAAAATTCTGTGACAAACTGAATGATCTATGTCAGAATTAACTTTGAAGACACAAGTGATTCAGCTCATTTATCATTTATGCAAAAATAGATGACCAACTGGAGTATTTTAACTTTTTAGGATTAAGTGCAATTTATTTTCTCACTATTGTTTTTATCAATTTGGTTGACTGCATCCATATCTTCACTATAGTTTATATCAGTTTGGTCGACTGCATCCATATCTGTTTGGAAATAATTAATGAACCTTTTTTTCCTGTGAACCAGACTGGAATTGAACAACTCCTCCTAAATTAGCAGTAATATTGAAAATGAAAATAATGGATGTAAATGTCTATTTAGTTTTGTAATCTGTACTTATTTGGACTGTGTGTACGTATTTGGTGTGTGTGTATGTATATTGACTCTCTGCCAATGCTTTCTTATTTCTTTGCAAACATAAGCCCACTAAAAGGTATTTTTCCCTTCAGAAGGATTTAAATGCGCATTGTTCTTCTGGAAAGTATAATCTAATAGGAAGATACAGTTCCTATTATAACCAGAAAAGCCTGTAATTAAGATGTGTCTCAGTCACATTTTTTTCCTGTCTTTTGTTAAAACAGAAACATGGATTCATTTAAGTAAATAAAATTGTCAGTGGGTAAAGCATTTGTTTTCAAAGGCGATAGCAAGGTTACAAATATCTCTTTCTTCATTTTTATTGTCTAAAATATTAACAAATTCTCATTTCATAAAATGTGGGCATATCTGGTTACTTTACATTTTGAGGTGAATTTAGATTAATTTAGGTTAATTTGAGCGTTGCTGTCTTTGCAGCAGTACAGAGAAGTGATTCTGAGAGTGAACTTTGGAGTTGTAGATTATGTTTTTAAAATACATTATTTATTTATTTATCTTTGGCTGTGTTGGGTCTTTGTTGCTGTGCACAGGCTTTCTCTGGTTGCGGCGAGCGGGGGCTACTTTTCGTTGTGGTGCACGGGCTTCTCACTGTGGTGGCTTCTCTTGTTGCGCAGCGTGGGCTCTAGGCATGTGGGCTCAGTAGTTGTGGCTCACGGGCTCAGTAGTTGTGGCTCACGGGCTCTAGAGGACAGGCTCAGCAGTTGCAGTGCACGGGCTTAGTTGATCCACGGCATGTGGGATCTTCCCGAACCAGGGCTTGAACCTGTGTCCCCGGCATTGGCAGGCGGATTCTTAACCACTGCGCCACCAGGGAAGTCCTAGAGTTGTAGATTATGTTGAGACCAAACTCTCGGTCAAGCACTCACTTAGCTTAGTCACTGTTGTTCTAATCAGGTTCTGAACCTTGCTGGGTCTCAGTGGCCGCGCCTTCTTGGGGTTGTTGGGAGGATTACCTGAAATCCTCACAAATATGTGGAACGTGCTAAAAATGTGTGTCTGGAGTCAGTGGTAGTTCTTATACACTGCTCTTACCCAGTTGATGATAGAGCCTCTTTATGTTGGGGGTCTCTTAAAGCCCTTTTTCTTTCCACCATCCTTATTTGGGTGAATTAGCTAGTGGGTACACTCTCCTTTAAAAAGTTGACAAGGGAAAATTATCCGGAATGCAAGTCAGCTCTCTATGCCTAATAACAATGTTGGAGAACTTTTGCTATATCAGCCTCTTGACCCTAATGCATAACATGAGATGGAGGCTTACATTATTGATTTGCGCTCTGTGCTGTTGCCTGTCTTATTGGCACAGGGGTCGACAGATGTCTTCTGTTAAAAGCCAGGAAGTAAACATTTTAGGCTTTGTAGGTTTTATAGTCTCTGTCACAACTACTCTGCTCTGCCATTTTAGCCAAGACCAGCCATTCACAATACTTTAATTAACGGAATGGCTGTATTCCAATAAAGCTCTATTTATAAAAACAGCCTGTGTGCTGGATTTGGCCCATGGGTTGTGGTTTGCCAACCCCTGGGCACAGGTAGTTGAGCGTTATGTTGGTGTCTCTTTTTTTAGAATCAGAGATAAATTCTTGCTGTCAGGGTTGTAGTTGTCCATTATTTAGTTTATCCAAATCTACATGAACATTATAGGGAATTCCCTGGTTGTCCAGTGGTTAGGACTCCAAGCTTCCACTGCAGGGGCCCGGGTTCGATCCCTGGTCGAGAACTAAGATCCTGCAAGCCGGCTTGGCCAAATAAATAAATAAATAAACATTATAATTTTCTATTCTTTTTGTTTATAATTTTATCCTAAAAGGATAAACTGTCGACTTTTGATCTCTGAAGCTGTATGGCAGTTGAGTTTTCTAGTTAGTTCTCTCACATCTCTAGGAACAGGTGGGGTGATGGGGAATACCTTGATTGCCTAAGAGATTAGACAGACATTACACCATTTTATTCGTAACTGAGTAGATTTTGAGTTCTATTGGACAGTATCAGGTTTGGCTTTGCAATTGGATAGGTTCACCTTGCTGCTCTGCCCCCTCCTAGCCATAGGTCACTGGCTTGTGACGTGGCTTTCTTAAGGCTCAATTTACTCATTGGTAAAATAATAATTCTTACCTTGCTGGGTTGCTCTGAGGATTGAATGAGCCCATGAATTTAAAGTGTCGGGGCCCAGTGCTTGAAAAGGATAAAACAAATAAACAGCAGTTCTTAAAAACTTGGGTGAGAATCTTATCCTGAAGGCTACATGCATTTTAAAAAACTTCATTGTTATTTTACATTCCTTGTTCTTTTTTAAAAGGGAAAATGCATTTCTGTGTACTTAAGCACTCAAACTTATTTGGAGCTGTGCCTTTCAAACTATTTGTGCTGAAAGACTTTTTTTTCTTATCTGTGATGAGCCAATGCTTTCATAAAATATAATAAAATGAATTTATTACAAAAATGAAATAAACACAAACAGAACACATGCAAAGCCCTATTTTTTTTTTTAATGAGATCCAACAAATACATCAAGTTTCTAAATGCTCACTCTAATTTGCCTGCTTATTCCTTTGGGAAATAATTAGTAGATTAATTAATTAATAATAATTATTAATAATAAATAAATAATAAATAATTAGTAGATCTGTACTGGCCACAGTTTTAGGATCACTGGTTTAGGGGGAAGCCAGTTCATGGGAATTCTTTTAAAATACCGGCATCAGTCTCTCTTGAATAGAATTAGCCACTAAATAGACGGTGAGTTTCCTCCTTAAAAAGTAGTCACCAACTGCAAGTGAACGTTATTTACTTACCCAAATCTTTGTTCAACACAACCCCTCTCCACTGCCAAGGCAGATGGTTTGGTTTGAGGTAACCAGAGATTCTCATCAGGCAATAGGCCTTGATGGTTTGCTCCAGGTCAGGATGACACTCCCTTGGCACATCTCCCTCACAGGAGGGTCCCAGTGGCTCCAGTGCTGATCCTGAGAGCCTAGACCTCATGGAGTGTGGGTGTAGGAATCTCAGCCCCTCACTTTCCCCTCCATCCTCTGTGATCTGACAGCACCTCCCATTACTTATATTAAACCACATATTTTATTATACCGCCATTATTTTCTCTGACTCCCCCAGAGAACTATGAGCTTTATACGGATAAGAGCTATTTTCTTTTCTTTTTGGCTCCCTGGCTCCTGACACACTCTAGGTGTACCTTGAAAATGTACTGATGTGTGAATGGACGAGTAGGCGATGCTGTCTGGGTCTCTCACCAGGCTCACATCCTTTATCTGCATGCTCTTCACTTTACTAGGGTTCCTCTCAAAAACATAACCAGTTTGGGAGGGGTGGAAGAGGAGAAGGGAGGGGGTCACTCCAGAGCAGCACACAGCTGCCAACACTTTTTTCATGCCCATAACCCAAAAGAACATGGACTGTGTATTTTGGGAAGTCATCTTTTTCTCATTCCTCATTTTTTTGGTGCTGACTGTGTAACAGTGTTGTAGGAAATCAGTCAACAGTGATGCTACCACCTTCAAAACTGTCACAGTGACTTTCTGGAAGCTGTCGGGGCCACACCTTACCTTAGTTGAAATTCAGTGGCATTGAGCTCTTGAGATTATAGATAGTGATTTTTCTGGAGTAGACACAATGGTGTGTGAACGGGGCTGGAATATACCAAGGTTCTTGCATGGGATATTATGGGTCATTGATACATTACAGTAAACCATTTATGGATCTTTTAAGATATGTATACAGAATAATATCACTCTATGATGGGGATAGAAAAGGGTATCAGAATCATTTGTATGGTAAAAATCATTTTCAAGGAAAAAGAACTTAAAAATCAATTGATATCTTATAGTAATAGATTAGGTTTTTGGCAGTTATGTTTTCTTCGGGGGACCAGTAAAGTTAACAGCATCTTGACTAAATGTTGGCTTTGGATGAGGATGCTTGAATCCCATCTTAGCTCTATGACCTCGTTCAAGTTACTTAGCCTCTTTGAGCCTCACTTTTCCTTATCTGTAAAATGGGGGTAATAATAGTATGGAGGCATAGATGATTATGAGGATTAAATGTGACAATTCATGTAGAGTGTTTAGTGGTGCCAGTATTTCTTTAGCATTCATTATTACCGCTTAAGTGTGTATAGATTGTTTGTTGGTGTAGTTACACTTTTGAAAAGAAATGACAGCCTTCAATAGCAGTTGTATTTGAAAACTACTTATATGTGCAGAGTACTAATTTACATATTTCTGCCCTTCTTAACTATTTTATATATGTTAATTTATTCTTCTGGAATTCTTCTTGTAATAAAAGTTATCTTTAACTTTTTAACATTTAACATTGAGAGGTGATTTATAGTTTATTAAAATAAATTGCTAAAACTCTAGCAAAAATAATAAGCCGACCATATTAAACAAATTCTGCTAATTCAGTGGAATACAATATATGAAAACTAGCAATATAGAAAATAAATGAGGGGCTTCCCTGGTGGCGCAGTGGTTGAGAGTCCGCCTGCTGATGCAGGGGACAGGGTTCGTGCCCCGGTCCAGGAGGATCCCACATGCCGCGAAGCGGCTGGGCCCGTGAGCCATGGCCGCTGGGCCTGTGCGTCCGGAGCCTGTGCTCCGCAACGGGAGAGGCCACAACAGTGAGAGGGCCACGTACCACAAAAAAAAAAAGAAAAGAAAAGAAAAGAAATGAAAAATCAGAATATAGAGTTATATGTATAGCATGAGTATAATTTATATAATATATAATATAAAATTAAGTAAATTATGCATCTTAAGATGAATAAATAATCACTATGTTATAGTGTTGGAATTAAGGATGCCTCTTTTTTCCCTTCACTTTCCAATGCCTATAATGTTGCTAAAAGGTATTTGTCTTTTTTAATTTATTGTTTTTAACTGAGATATAGTTGATGTAAAATATTATCTAAGTTACAGGTGTACAGCATAGTGACTCACAACTTTTAAAGGTTATACTCCATTTATAGTTATTATAAAATATTGGCTATATTCCCTGTGTTTTATAATATATCCTTGTAACTTATTTATTTTATACATAATAGCTTGTACCTCTTAGTTCCCTATCCCTCTCTTACCCTCCTCCCTTCCCTCGCCCCACTGATAACCACTAGTTTGTTCTGTCTGTGAGTCTGTTTCCGCTAAAAGGCTTTTATCATTTAAAAATTTTAAAGACTAAACATCTGTTATTCACTCTAATTGCTCAAAATGACAGACATTAAAAAGTCACATTGAATCTAAGTCTTTTATTATAGCTAGCAAATTTATTCAGTTTATTTACAGAATATTTGCTAAAATCAAGTAACTGCTTTCCAAATTAACTAACTTTCTGGATGGCTAAAAACAAACAGGGTGTCTTGGTTTTATTTACTAGGTACCCAAATATTAATTGCATAGCTACACAGGACCAGGAACAATTCTCTTGAAACTCTTACTCCATGACATTTTGTAGACATTTCATGGAGGAAATTTCCAAGGCCAGTGGGCAGTCAGCAGCAGAAACTTCTGTGATCTGTTAAAGGGCTACCTAGAGACCATCACTGGTTCCTGAAGCATGTGTGGAGATATCCAATTACAACCCAGGGAAAGTGCAGATCTGGTTCATCATGCGATCAGAGAGTTATCCTTCCCAGTCAGGGTGACAGGCTGCCAAGCTGACATCTGTCTAGCAGGGCATGTGGGCCCACCTGCCAACACCATTATCCCCATTTAGGGTCAGGCCAGCAGGGATCTTTCCCATTTAGCCCTGAATGTCTTCATTTTCATCAAGTTTTCAAAGGAGAATGAACAACTCAGCAGGGCAAATGGTGGTGTGATTGAACCTGCCTCAGTTTATTAAATTATAGGACTGTTTCTTGGTCACAGATGGACCTTCCCTTTGTCCATCCCAGGCTATTCCCAAAGCTTCTCTTGAAACAACACATTTTTATAGTAGCAAATGTAATTTACCAAAGTACATCTTTGAATGGGAAGTTAGAAGGAAACTTGGTTTTTTACTGTTGTTTGAAGTGTTGCATATGGTGCATTCTGACACGTATCTCATTGCAAATGCTCTTGTTCCTATGACCAAACATCTTCCTAAATTGGAAGCTTAAAAAATATATATATTCTGACTAAAAGTAGATGACATTTTGCATATACGAAATTGCTGAACGTGTATAAATGCCTCTAGTACCAGAATACGTCTTCACGCTGACAACCGCACCCAGGGCTTGCTCACCGTTCAACAAGACATCCTTTGATTTTGACATTTCCTTTCAAGGGAAATCCTTTTGAATGCATACAGCAAAAGGTATGGAGAGCATTAGTCACTGAGATTTTTACATGCTGTAGTTGAATATCATTGTTAGGTTTGACTCCTACATTATTCAAGTAGATTTTTTTAAAGCAACTAAAGTTTACAGAGGCCGACAGGGAACTTTTGGCCTTTCTCTTATTACTGTGGCCTGTGGAGCCGTTGACAGGAAGAGCAGCACTTGGCCACTTCAGATGTCCCCGGTGGCTGAACTGTTTGCGGAGAACAAAGCATTAGGGAGCAACGGCCTGGCTCGTCACATTCAATTTTGCTGCTTATATTTTTTAGAATGTATAATAAGGAGAATAATTTAAACTAGAGAATAATTTAAACTATCTCTTTTCACCAAATACTGTATAAACCTCATATCACATTGCAATTGGGCAAAAGCATAACCACTATGTAAAAGAGATTTGTTTTGTGTTTTGACTCAGTGTAAATAACTCAATAATACGTCAGAAGAAAAAGATGCAAAATGACTCAAAGCCCTGTGTGTCAGAATTTTGACCCGTGGGGTCATGGGGTAGCTCAGTGACCCCGCCTCCCTCCCCCATCCCCCAGAAGGGAGCAGACTTCCATATTCTGCATGGGGGTGTCCCTAACCACTAGAAGGATAAGGACAAGAGCCCCTTGATGGAAAGCCAGCTTGTGCTTGTGGAGGGTGGCAGGTGGTAGACAGGGGTTATCCATGCTTTCTGGAGGAGGGAGAGGAAGAGGAAATCCTCTTCCCATAAATGCCACCTTTGGATGCATTGAAAACTTTGTTATTATTATTTTAAAATTTATTTATTTATGTATTTTTGGCTGCGTCAGGTCTTAGTTGTGGTGCAGGGTCGTCATTGAGGCATGCGGGATCTTTTTGTTGTGCGCAGGCCTCTCTCTAGCTGTGGTGTGTGGGTTTCTAGCTGTGGTGTGTGGGTTTCTAGCTGTGGCCTGTGGGCTCCAGGGTGTGTGGGCTCTGTAGTTTGCGGCATGTGGGCTCTCTCGTTGAGGCGCACGAGCTCAGTAGTTGTGGCGTGTGGGCCTAGTTGCCCCGCGGCATGTGGGATCTTAGTTCCCTGACCAGGGCTCGAACCTGAGTCCCCTGCAATGGAAGGCAGATTCTTTACCACTGGACCACTAGGGAAGTCCCTCCATTGAAAACTTTGGATTTGGCAATGGAGGAAGCAAAAGGTTTGGCATCCAAGGAGAGAATCTGAGAGGGAAGGGTTTGAGACCTTCCTGTCTCAAAAGGAGTAGCAGCCGGTGCCCAGGGATGGGAGCAGCTGTGCCACCTGGCTCATCAGATGCATGAGGATCCACTTTAGAAGCTCGAGGTTAATCGCTGTTGAGTTGTCTCAGGTCTGTAGCCTCCTGTCTTGAGATGAGAATATCCTCCCACACCCTCACCCTGTGATGGTGAACTTTTAGTTCAAGGAACAGAGTTTGCTTTGAGAAGAAGAAATGGCTCTTTCCAGCCTTTCTTCAAGGTGTTTGAATGGCTTTTTAAGGCTTCCAGCTGTTTATCCACATGACTCATCCTGTCATCTGCTCCAGAACTTTCCTACTCTTGCTTTATTTCATGATCTGCCTCGAAGGTAATAATAGCCTGAAAAGTTCTGTTTGTTCTTGACAAAGTTCAGCCTTTTCCTTTCCCCTCTCCTAAAGATTTCAAACTGTACTTTCATTTGAGGCTCACAGCATCTGAAGACATTTGAGATGATCTGTCAAGTCTGCTTTGTGTCCTCTTTTTTTAGAAATGTTGGTGTAGAATTGATTTTTCTCTGTATTCTGGTTGTTGAAATATACACTTAACTTTGCAACATCAGTCAGTTCCCTCCTAGCTCCTCTTGCCTGGTCATTAGCATGATAGCTGTCTCCAGATGCTGTCAGGTCTTTAACCTTTCACACGCATTCCTCCAGCCCTGATATGAATTTCCACAGAGACTCTAGAGCCCTGTGTGGAGATCCTGACTTTTTCATCTGTTGCCCTGAATAGTGTTGAGTTTGTGGTAGCTTTTTCCACGTGTCTATGGATTTAGTTTCTGTTTATAGAGACTGGCCCTTGCAGTATCAGACATTGACTCATCTTGTTTGGAACATGGAGATTTTTCTTTTCCAAGTCAGTTTGCCGTAAAGCACAAGATGGACCAAATCACAGGGTAACATGTCGAAGGCATCAGGCACTTCTGGGCTTTCATCTTCTTCCACCACAGGGTAGAACCATGGTGAACACAGGGCAGGATTATGCCTGGAACCAAGCCTGCACCTGGCAGCTGGGATGAACCATGAATGGAAAAGGCCAGCAGGGGTGCAGGACTGGTCCAAGATAAACACATCCTCAACCCTGCTCACTACTCCTTGACATTCTTCTAAAACTAGAAAAATGCTGAGCTTTTAATGGCATGTTTCTTGTCTCTCTGTATAGACTTTTTTTTCCACTGAGTGAGAAATTCTGCCTAAAACTAAGAGAATGGGCCACTTAAAACTATCCAGGCACATGTCACTCTCTTCCATTTTTACCCCTTGAGGATGAGACTGGCCCCACATTGTTAGGTAATTCTGCTGCAAAACAGCAGAATTACATTTTGGCCAAAAGTACAGCTCATGACAGGGCGAAGCCCCTCCATGGTACCCCCAACCTGCCACCCAGTCCCCCGTGGTCCTCATGGGCGCCTGGGCCATAGCAGGCCCTTGCAAACACCAGGCAGGGTTCTGCTTGGCACCAAGCTTGTACCTGGCGGCTGGGATGGACCATGAATGGAGAGGGCCAGTGGAGGGTGCAGGACTGGTCCAAGAAAAACACACCCTCAACCCTGCCCACAGCGTCTTGTTTTCCTAAACTTTGCTTCCTGTGGCCCTACCAGCCTCCCCCCATCCTCTGCACTTGCCATGCCCTCTGCCTTGAAAGCCCTTCCCCTCCCTGTGTGCATGGGAACAACATCTATCTTCTAACTTCCTCATGCCTGCGACCCAAGTGCTTAGGGCAGGGCTAGGCTCAGAGTGGATGCTCAGTGCCCCACACATGTTTGTGGAAGGAATGAAGGAGTGAGTGAGGGAATGACAGAGGGACAGAGACACGTTTGCCATGCCTGAAGATTCCCTGCTGACTCATTGGCGGGCCCCTGTAAGAGAGCTTTAAACTCCTTTCAGAATTCCAAACTGGGATGTAGAGAGTAGAGGAGGTGGTGGCAGTTCTAGGGCCTGGGCTCCTGATCCCCTCCTCAGCCCTCCTCTCAAGTAGGTTTTCAAACAGCCTATCATGTGTGAATTGCTCAGTCAAATAAAGAGACGTGCAGCAGCTGCGGCTACTATTAAGAAATGTAATGCCGTGCAGCTTTTGAGAGATTTGCTCTGTAAAAATAATGGAATGCAATGCAAGAGCTTGTGCTATTAAAAAAAATAACAACGGCTTCAGAGTTTTCTGTTTTTGTTTTTGTTATTTGGGCGTGAGTGGGTAGTGTGGGAAGAACACAGGTAACAACCAGACGGGCTTTTCCCTCCAAAGAACCTGAATCCTCGTGGGTGTCATGCCTGTGTCATACCAAATAGTTGTGTGTCTTAGCCCAAGCACCTAACTTGTGCCTCTCGCACAGTAGGCCCAGAATACCTATTTGTTGAATGAACTAATATGGTAAATACTAAATACTACTTAGCTGTAGGTTGTACGAGAATGTCTGAGGTTATTGTGCATTTACGATGAGTAAATCTTTCATTTGCTTTATGCGGTCTTTCCATGGTATTTCTTCCTAACCGGCCTGTAGTTTCCCTCCCTTCGGTCTCTTTCTCAGAGGGCTGCAGGTTCACATTTATTAGGTTTCTTGACTTTGCAAGTACTTCTGGAGTACTCCAGGCCCTGATACCTCCCCCAGAGAAGGGGAGGAATAACAGCGTGAATCTTAGACCACCCTTCTCCCCAACCCCAAGAGGCCAGTGCTGGGGTTTGTTTGAGAGCCACACTTAACACTGTAGAAACAGATGTTGACAGAGGCCAAAGGGCAGGGGGGAGTAAGCCGGTAGAAAGGGTGTATGTGAGTGGACGGCGTGAGGGAATGTTCCTGAGGTGTGTGTTTTCCCTCCTTCATGCCACTTGCTGCAGTGGCTATTAGCACAAGTTTGAGTTTTGGTTCCACAGTAGAAAAAATAATCCATGTTAATGCAAAAGTTTGCATTTTCTGATTGTGGGAATTTGTGAGAGTAGCTGACCGTTGAAATTGGAACTCTTTTTTTTTTTTTTTTTTTTTTTTTTTTTTTTTTTTTCCCCCCGGTACGTGGGCCTCTCACTGTTGTGGCCTCTCCCGTCACGGAGCACAGGGTCCAGACGCGCAGGCTCAGCGGCCAGGGCTCACGGGCCCAGCCGCTCCACGGCATGTGGGATCTTCCCGGACCGGGGCACGAACCCGTGTACCCTGCATCGGCAGGCGGACTCTCAACCACTGCGCCACCAGGGCAGCCCCCAAATTGGAACTCTTTAGAGGACTGTGCTGTGAGCAGTGTATGGTGAAGCTGGGGGTGCGGTCCCTGCCTCCACAGCCCCTCACTGACATCCCGCCTCTGATGCTCAGCTGTATCCAGGATGAGGCGGGAAAACAGACCAGGCCTAAGTAACACCACCTGCGCTCCTGCAGGACCCGCCTGCCTGAGCACCCGTCTCTGCAGAACGAAAACTTTTCACCTGGGTTACGGCATGTCCACGTGACCAGTGAGTTTCATTTCCCCCCAGAAGGCAGGGTGCCGTCCTTCCAGCGTGGCTCTCTGCTCTGCCCCTTTCCCGTCCTCTTCTACTGGGCCCTGTGGAAAACTGATGGCAGCTGCACTGTAAGTAAATGCCCCAGCCTCGGGACCCTCTTAGGCTGTTCATGCAGAACTTTCTGTCTCTGCCATCTCCTTTCATCTCCAAGGATGACATCCTCCGTGTTATCCTCCGTGGCCTTCTCTAGAGGAAGCCCTGCACTCTCCCAGCCTGGGAAGCAGGAAAGGCCCTGCTTGGCTCCACACTGCTGATTTCAGACTCCTTCTTTTCCTTCTTGGTACAGAAGGCCTCCCTCTTCCCGGAGGTCAGGCCGCCTGCTAGACCCCGCCCTCTCTCATTCCTCGGGACTCTCCTGTGCTTGGTTCTGGACTGCTCCTACACAGTCACTGGGGCCTTCAATACCTCTCTGCAAGTCCTCACTGCCCAAGTCTAGGGGCCTTCACCTCCACGCCTGAGTCCTTGTTACCAGAGGAAACTCCTCTGCTGCCAGACAGCTGCTCTCTTGCTGCCCCTCGTTCTTCCAGTGTGCTTGCTTGCTCGCCCCCAGCCCACCCATTCCGTAGGTGATGCACCCACCCAGCCACTTGACTCCCCACTGTTCTTTCCGTCATCTCCACACTGCATGGTCTTCAGCTCACCCCTTCCTCTGGAGGTTGATTTTGACCCCCCATCAAAGTTGATCACTCCCTCCTCTGAATCCCTCCTGTGTCTGGCGCATAGCTCCCTTCGTCAGTGCAAGAGCTTACAGCTGAGTGGGATTACTCGTTCCAGTGATCATTGGATCCCTAGCACTTGGTACATCTCTTCACCTAGAGCTGACGTGGAGGGAATGTTGTTGAACTGGTTGAAGCTGTTGATGGGTTGTTAACATGTGAAGGATGTTAGTATATTCAGGAAAAAATATTGGCAAAGGAGGTAAATCTGCCTTCCTCCCCTCCAAAAAGTATGGTATAGCTATGGGGATGGTAGGGGAAAAAATTATTCCGGAAGTTCTCTTGTAGACTCTCTTTTCCAAAATTTAGTCTTGTAACTTAAAAGAAAAAAAACAAAAAAACAATTATCAAAGTAGTTTATGCACGTAATTTAAAAATGAAATAGAACAAACTAGCTTATAATGAAAATCAACCAGACTCTCCCTACCTCCAGTCTTGAACTATAGGGTCAACCATTTTTATTTTATTTGTTTGTTTGCTTACTTATTTGTTTATGGCTGCATTGGGTCTTCGTTGCTGCACGTGGGTTTTCTCTAATTGTGGCCAGCAGGGGCTACTCTTCGTTGCGGTGCACGGGCTTCTATTGTCGTGGCTTCTCTTGTCGCGGAGCATGGGCTCTAGGCACGCGGGCTCAGTAGTTGTGGCTCGCAGGCTCTAGAGCGCAGGCTCAGTAGTTGTGGTGCACGGGCTTAGTTGCTCCACGGCATGTGGGATCTTCCCGGACCAGGGCTCGAACCCATGTCCCCTGCATTGGCAGGCGGATTCTTAACCACTGTGCCACCAGGGAAGCCCCGGGTCAACCATTTTTAAATGTTCGGTTTTTAGTTTATCTGGTGGTTACTGCCAAATTTCTAAATATTGTGGTTTAATCTCAAATAGGGCTAGTGAAAAGTAGCGCCTAAAAATAATGAAGTCCTAGACTATGTAACACTGAATTATTTTTCACACTGAATCATTGTTACCAATTTCATTATGAAAATTACTGAAAAATAATTCTAGACAAATGTCTTAAATCATGATGCTATGGAATCAAAATTTTCACCTCTCACTTGTCTGTTTAGTGTTAGGAATGGAACATTTTTTGATATTTTGGTGTATATTTTGTATAGTTTTTGTATATTTTAATAGAATAAAGGTGATGTTTTCCCAACCCTTTTTCTTTTCCATGTTTTTTTGCCTCTTGTGGCTATTTGCTGTTTTTATCCCCTGGGGATACAGTTTGGAAAGTTTATAGCACCTGATTTATACAACCTTGATAAAGGGCTTTGTGTAGCTCTTTAAAGCTACAGCTTACTCTGTCTTTGAATACTGTCTCTGAAGGTGGGTTTAGAAACTAGAGGCTGTTCCTACCTCAAAGTCAGTGAGTGTTACAGGAAATATCATGAGGAGAGGAATACTTTTGAAAAAAGGCACATTGTAGATGCCTCATTTCAGAGTGCAAAATGGCTGCCTATGGTTGAAAATAAGTTGGTAGATAGTCTTCAATGCATTTAATTAAAAGTACTGTGCTAAAAGAAATTGTAGCAATTATATATTATTAACCTAAGTGGTGCCAAGGCTTTGAAGTTGTTTGCTGTGGCCCATTATTTCCTTTGATTGCATGCCATCCGAGACTAAGCTTGGCTGTTTAGTTACGTAGGCATTTAGAGGAAGAGCAACATAGTAAACCCAAGTACAAAATTAGGATCTTTGGAGCCCGGTGCTGTACATCCAAGCTAGTGCTAAGTGAATCCAATCTTTTGCTGCTGTAGTTATTTTGACTGCAATTATTCTGCTTTCCTGACCCATTCCCCAATCAGTTTAGTTTATTGGAAAATGCATGTTGTATATGTCAACTAAAAACAGGGTGTCATTTTGGGGCTTAAATGGAGGAGGCTTTTATTTCAAGCCGAATTGAATGAATAAGGAAATTGAAGAACTGAGAAGAACAACACTGGGCCCATTATCATAAGAAAATGAGGCTTGGCAAACGTAGGGCTTACAAGTCATTATATGTATGGTAGGTAGCAGCGGGGAGAGGGGGCATCTCTGGCTAAAAAGAGATCAAAATGTACTTTCCTGCGTTAATAACTCTGCAAGGTGGCAAAGCGTTTCAGTGAAAAGAATAAAAAAGGTTCTAGATCTGATTTTATCACTAAGCTGTATACTCAGCTACAGTTATTAAATAGAAAAGGTTTACTGAGTGCCCATGACATGTGTGACAGAATGTGACAGCTGAAAATGACTAGGAATCAATGGGCCAGCCCTGTGATTCCACAGAAGGGAAAACTGAAACTGGTGAGGCCAGGTGACTTGCCTAAAGTCCCTTGCTAAGTGACCCTGGGCAAATCCCCATGTAAGTCAGCTACATTAATTTTTATTAGCTCTGAACATTTCAACGCATTTTAATATTCATTAGAACTTTGTTACTGAAGCTGCATTTGATATTATTGAGTTCTTTGTGCACCAGGAAACAAAAGGCTTCATTTGTTTACTGAAGAAAACATTTATTGAGCACTCACTGTGTTCAAAACACTCTTGCTTTTTAAGATATGGTTTGATAGCATAATATAAAAGTTAGTGTTCAGACCAAGACTGATCATTTGCTTATCCCATATGGGAGATATAGAGCCTCCGTGAAAATATATTTCATGGTCCACACACAGCAGTAAGTGTGGTTGAAAAGATTTATAGAACTTTTAGCCCTCTGTCGTACAATTCAGCAATGTAAGGAGAAATTCTGTTTTTCCTTCTCTACGCTCTGCTCTCTATACTTCTGGTCACCAAATGTGTGAAGGTTTTTCCTACACCAAGCAATTCTCAGATGCCAGCTAGGTGTCCTACGATTTAACTCGATTCTGACACTCCCTAGACATAGCGTCAGACCCCACAGTCTGCCCCCATCCCACTTCAGCTGCCAATTCCAAGTCACCTGGGCTAGGTCCAGCCAGCGATAAATTGGGGCTTCCATTGAACCCCCCCCCCCTCAGGTTTAACCATTTGCTAGAATGGCTCACAGAACTCAGGAAAACCGCGTACATACTCGATGACTGGTTTATTATAAAAGGGTACAACTCCGGAACAGCCCGATGGAGGAGATGCAGAGGGCAAGGTAAGGGGGAAGGAGTGCAGCGTTTATGAGCCCCCTCCAGGTGGGCTGCCCTCCCAGCATCTTCATGTGTTCACCAACCTGGAAGTTCTCCGAATCCCTTCCTTTGGGGTTTCTATGGAGGCTTCATTACATAGGCATGATTGATTAAATCACTGGCCTTTTTTTTTTTTTTTAAGAGTTCATAATATGCCTTTATTCTTTAACCTATAAACAACGTTTAATTTGTCCTGCAAAAGCTAATTATAATTGGCAATAGCTTTTCTCAGAACTTCTCTCACGTCCAAAAGAGGGGAAGATTTTAGCCCTTGATTTAAAACAAGCACACAAGAGCGGAGAGGGGATGACCCTAACTACTACTAACATTCCGCTGTTGGATTGTTATTGTAATTGGATGTATAAAACATCCAAGCTGGCGGTTCTTCCAGATGCCAATGAATGTTCAACCTCCATCCCTCTCACTGCCCCCCCACCCTCCAGAGGTGAGGAGGGGGGTGGGATTGAAAGTTTCAACCCACTGATCACAAGGTTGGTTCCCCTGCTACCAGTCCCCACCATGGGAGCATTTCAGAAGTCACCTCATTAACATAAACTTAGGTGTGGTTGAAAGGGGCTTATGAATGACAAAAGACACTCCTTTCACTTTATTGCTCTTATCACGTACGAAATTCCAAGGGTTTTAGGAGCTACCTGTCAGGAACCCTGGACAAGGACCGGAATATATATTATTATTATAAATCACAATATCACAAGTAGCAACTAATCAGTATTCAAATTTAAATGTATAGGGGTCTTGGGAGTAGCCTGTTTACAGCTGGTTGGTCAGAAGCCCAGGTGATAACTTGGATTTGCAGTTGGCATCTGAAGTGGGGGCAGACTTGTAGGACTGAGCCCTTAACCCGTGGGGGTCTGATGCTATCTCTAGATAGATAGCTGACTATTTAAATTTAAATAAAAATTATTTTTAAATAAGTACACTTAAAAATTCAGTTTCTCAGTCACACAACCACATTTGGATACGAAATGGACAGCATAGATATGAAATATTCCCATCACCATAGAAAGGTCTATTGGACAATGCTTTTCTATCCCTTTCCATGCCAGAGTCACTTACTATGAATCTAGATCTGGAATCCAGAGATCTGAACTTGAACTCCACATTCACCATTTACCCTGTTATATAAGCTGTAAGGTCTAAGACAAGTCCTTTAAGCTGAACAGAGCTCTGGTTTCATTTTGCGTAAAATGAGGCATATCCTACAACATCTGTGAATTGCTTCACGCTATACCTGAAGAGCTCATATAAAGGTAGAAAGAAATTGTTAACTTAGAGCTGTTCACTTGGTTGCTACTGAAAAATATTTGCAGTTGAGGGTGTTGCCTCTTTGCTTGCTTCATGGGGAATTCAAGCATGTGTGGTGTCTCAGATTCATCTGTGGGTGAATTCTGACCCTGCAACAGCAGGTAACTGTCTTCTTTATTCCTGGGTCTACCATAAGGCGTTGCCTTCTGCCAGACTTCTCCCTCAGGTCTGCTCTTCACCGGAGCCAGTTTTTTCAGTAAGGCTGTGTAATGGTTAAGACCACGAGCTCCGGCAACAGTTGGCCTGCTCTGCTCTGCCTTGGCCAGTCTAACCTTGTTTTCTCATCAATAAATGGGGGGATAATGAAAGGACTTCAGGCCATAGAGTTGCTATAGGAGTTAAATGGTATAGTACTAGGTTATTAGCCCAGTGCCTAGAACTCAGTGCTCAATAACTTGTTCTTGTTAATAACAGCATGATGACGTTGAGAATTTAGCATAGAAAATATATTGCAGGACATTCTGGTTGAACTATCTGGTGGGAGTACACAGTCTAGGTACAGATCTTGAGCACTGGAGGAGAGAAGGTGTGACATTAAAAGTTTTGAAGTTTACAAGGGATGAGCTTTCTCGTTATACCTACACTTGATCGACTCAGGGGAGCAGTGCTTTCTTCATGTCCCCCTTTCTTCTTCACGGAGTCTCCAAGGCAGATAAATGCCTGGGAGCAGCAGGCAGGTTACGTCCATGCGCAAAGCAGGCTGTGAATTCGAAGAGACTGTGGAGATTGAAGAGGACTGTATCAAACTGAAGAATGTGTTGTACTCCGTGTAAAGGGTCTCAGTCCACTGCTAAGCTTCAGCCAGTATCCCCATGCGGGAGTGGAGTATCGGTAAACCTAGATGTTTATGTGAAATCTCCAAATTTCCACTGTTGGCTTAAGTTTTATTTACAACTTTATACGTACTAGATAGAATATGGCCGTGGGTAGGAATTAATTGGCCGATGGCCACTATCCTATGATCTTTTCAGAAAAGCAACATTTTCTAATATCTTCCCAAGAATGCTAAGTTGGAGTTGTTAATTTGGAATTACTACTTGAAAAGAAGATTCTGTAGTCAAATAACTTTGGGGAACCTTGGTTCCAGGACCAAAAATGTTTAGAAAATACTTCACACTGGATTTGACTCCCCAGACTTACTTGATCTGAGAGCCCTGTTCCCCATGAACTGTATGAACCTTTCATTGTCACCATACAGTGTGGGTGGCAGTATTCTGGGGAATGGTGGTACGGGTGGACTGAACTGGTGGACCTCTCTTTAGACTATAGATGTAAATAGAATCTTAATTAACACTGAGGAAGAGCTGATCATCATGTTACTAATTAACTCTTTTGTAATGTAAATGGAATCCTTGAATTGGGTCAGATTTTCTGTTTTTAAATAAAAGATCTCATCACCCTGAAGCCTATTACTAGGACATATGTGCTATTTTGATGTGTTTTCTATAGGAATAAAATTGAGAAGATTACCTTTGTTTGGGAATTAGGCTCTAATGTGCTCCGTAACGATTTGTGCAGCCAAATTTGGGGGAGATAATAGTATATGAACCAAGGCTACTAAAGCAATACTTAGGAGAATCACGTTTGGACATACCATATGTGCTCTCAGCTTTCCTACTGCTACTTTATTATAATGGTTTGGTTATTTGGAACAAAGGGATATCTTCACTCTCATCAGTGAAACCTGTGCACTGTCTGTGGGAGGAGGTGAAAAAAATTCCTCTAAAAGGAATTCAATGAGCTTTCTCATTAGGCATTAACTCTTGAATGTGCTCTCAAGAATTCCTTGGGTACCAACCCCAATTTATCTTGCCTGCTATTTCAGATGTGTCTTAAAATAGCATGACTTCCCACAGTCCTCTTGAAATTGTGGTGTTCTCCACCTAGTAAAATGTTAGATGTCATTTAATTGCATTTTCATGTGTCTTTATTTTGAGCCTCAAATTCAATTTGGGAAGACAGTTAACTAATACAGATCTTTCTGGGGATTTCATTTTGGTTTGTATTTGGATTTGGGGGAGGGAAATAGATTTTTTTCCTTTGATGTTTTGCAAAGGTATTTCTAGATACTAATATAGAAATCAGAGAAACAAGAGGGCACAGAAGGCCCACGCACCTGAGGCTGAATATATTTCAAATACTGAGAAAAAGAAAGGTTTGGGCACATGGGGTTGGGGGGAAAGTCTCACCCTCAGCACAGCTGCTTCACTGTGATAAGAAAGCAGAGCTCAATTTATGCTGATCTTGTGTCTAACCAAAGTTTACCCTGCAAACTACTGGGGGAATAAAGGAAGAACTTCCTGTAAAATACAGCTGATGTTGGCCTTTCAAAGGTTGCAAAATGAAAAGCTGTGAGCATGACACATACTTGCAGGGGGGACTCCGACAGGATTTCCTGTGTTGGAAAGGAAGCTCGGTGGAAACCTTTCATTCATTCAGGAACGTGGAGACTAGATATGGCTGTTAAGAGCTTGGTTTCGCAGTTACGGAAGCTAATCTAACATAATACAGTCAGCTCAGTACATCCCATTTCTTATTTGTAAGAAAATTATGCATGCTATATTCATTCTAAACAATCATGATGTTATCTTGTATGGGAACTTTTTCCTTGAACATTTCATGTATTCTTTTTTGATAATTTTAAAATGTAGTTTTGCCAGATATAATGGACACTTCGGTAGGCTCTTTAGTCTCTGTTTTAATATGAGAAATTTCCTCAGATTAAATTGAGATCATGCTGAGTTTTAAACTCGATGAGTTGCTAACACTTTTAAAAGATGTACGTTACATGAATATTATAGAATTGAAGTAGACACCAAAAAACATCATTCAATCGGAATCATTTGAAGTAGTAGTATGTATCAAGACTCAAAGCAATAGTACGAGCTGTATATTGATATTATTTTAGTTAATCTTTTTGGGATCTTCATATTTACCATTGTTAGATATCTTTTTTTTTTTAAAGAGGAAAATATATAAGTAAGTTGGAATGCAGGTATACCTTTTGGCAAAAGGAATGCTAAGGAAGCCTCAGCCACTTGACTCTCTTCAGACTGGACTAGTTTAGTTGGACGAGTCTTTCTATATGTATTTCATTGTTTTCCTCATTGACCACGTCAGTGGTTAAGTTTCACTGTTGTTTTTGCCAACTTATTTAGAACCAGCTGTGTATAATGTATAATATGCTATACCTTAAAACTTCCTCAAGAATGAAGTTCGCTTTCTCAAAAATAGGACCAGGTTTGCTACATAATAGAAATATTACAAGTCCTATTTTTATTGGTGTGTACACATGATTTTTATTAATCTCCTTATTCTGTGTGTTCATAGGTGTCTAAATAAGTAACTATGAAGTGTCTCCTTATATAATAAATTTAAGCTAGCTCTGTTCCAGTATATTAGACTTTAGAAAGAACTCATTAATAAGTGTGAGGCAGTGAACTCAGTGCCAAGGGGAAGTTAGTGCTAAAGGACTTTTTAGAATCTTGATAGAGTTCTTAACAGGGCAGGTTTATTTTATTTTGAGTATTAGGAAACAGGTTGGGAAAAAAAGATATGTAATAAATCATGGTCTAAAGTGATTTACCATAGGATTCTTGGTTACCTGCCATGGACCATTCTCGCTCTTGTTTGGTAAATAAATAATGCCGATGGGAACAACTCTTGTCTGTAGTTATGAACTAAGCAACGCTTCATATCTCCATTTGCCTTTTTTAAAATAAATAAATAAATAAAATAAATTACAGGGCTTCCCTGGTGGTGCAGCGTTAAGAATCTGCCTGCCAGTGCAGGGGACACGGGTTTGATCCCTGGCCTGGGAAGATCCCACATGCTGCGGAGCAACTAAGCCCGTGTGCCACAACTACTGAGCCTCTGTGCCACAACTACTGAAGCCCACATGCCTAGAGCCCATGCTCTGCAACAAGAGAAGCCACGACAATGAGAAGCCCGCGCACTGCAATGAAGAGTAGCCCCCACTCTCCACAACTAGAGAAAGCCCACGCGCAGCAGTGAAGACCCAACACAGCCAAAAATAAAAACAAATAAATAAGTAAATTACAAAGAATAAGTAGTTATTTAGAATTTTGCACCATCAAGCTTAATAAGAAATTGTGCGTAGTAAAAGGACGCTTAAAGGTAACAGGAGTGAGTGGGGAAGGGATAAAACAGATCTATTTGATGGTGTTTATAGATGGTGAGCTCTCAACCAGATTCATGCATCCTTTTTTGTTGTTGTTAAGGACAGTCCAGGCCTGCTGTTTTGGGCTATTGCTATGAGGCTATTGTTCAATCACTTACTTGCCAGGCAGTTTTAGAACACTCACTACGTGCCAGATACTGTCCTAGGTGCTAAGAATTCCCAGATGAACACAACGAAAGCTCGTCTTGGAGAAATCTCATAGTTCTTCAGAAGCACTATTCCTAACATGGTTTGTTCTTTCTTCTCCACACTAAATGATGAGGAACCCTGGGGCAAATGATTCCAGTAGTGGGTACATTCTTAAAGAAAAAATGAGCCATTCATAGTCTGGGCCCATGTTTAGCTATGTGAATTTATCTTCCCCAGATCTCCACAGTGTCCACTCTTCTTGTTGAGTTACCCGGTCTGGTCTCATCACAGCACGTGCGGAGCTCACCCTGTCTTTCTGTTTATACGACTCCTTGCCCCTCTTCCCCTCTGTCTATATTGTACATGTGCTTTAAGGCTGAGCCAGATCTTCCTTTGTTCATGCATAAGGCTTTTTCTTTCTGGTCGTTGCTGCTGCCCACGCTGAGCTTCCATAATCTGGACTGTCCATAGTTGGCATCTCACAGTTTAGCACTTAATCACATGTTGGTTTGCACAGTGGGGTTTTAGTCACACATCCCCAACTTGATTGTCTGGGTTTTGCTGGTTTTCTTCCTAACCACACCTTGGATTCCCAGCTACTTTAGGAGAAAGCTGGACTCAAGGTTCTGAGGGGTGGCAAGAGAAAGCCTGAGATTAAAAATTAACTGGATTATCTTCAAGGAATGTAACCCATAGGAGGAATAACCAACTCTAAATTAGAATTTTAAATTAGAATAATTTAAACCCTGGAACTTGCCTGAATTTATTTTAACAGCATTCTTATGCAATAAGTTACCTAACATTGTTCACTAGATTTAGCTCGCCAAGCTGCCTTGTTTGACCTTCATGGTATTTGAAAAACTCAGGAACTCTTAAAAAATTCAGATTTCTACTTTGTCTGTAATAACCTCTCCCACCCTAGTGAACTCTAGGGGAAACTAAATAGCTCATTTTCATAGTCATGGCAAAGGCAGATAACAACAGCAGCAGCAGGCATGTATTATTGGGTGTTTACTCTGTGCCATGTGCAGTTCCAAGGACAGTACGAACTCACAGTGCCTCTAGTAAGCAGGTGCTATTATTATCTCGATTTTACAGATGAGGAAACTAAGGCACAGAGGTTAAGCAACCAGTTCCACAGTCCCACAGCCTGCAGACGGTGGCTGGGAGACCCAAACCTATGCAGGCTGATTACAGATGTATGCTTTACTGCCTCTTCAGAGGGACTGAAGGCACCTGCTCAAAGGTCTACCCTAAAATGATTGCCTTGGTTTGGTTATAAAGGAACAAAGTTGGTTATAATGTGTGAAAGTGGAACAGCAGTTTATTTTTCTATTTCCTTAGATTTCATTTAACTTAATTCTAAACTTTGAAACAGAATGACAGCTTCATGAAGAGACCTGCACAAATCTGATTGCTTAAAATTAGCTTGCATGTTTATTATTGTTTTTATTAATGCTTACTCTATTTGTCACATTTTCTTAATTCCAGAGGTTATGGCAATCTCATCCTTCCTAAACCAAACTGATCTTTCTCTAGATTCTGTCCATACCTCTCATTTGGTCACTCCATCACATACTGTATTATTTTAGTCTCAACATCCCAATTAGATTATAAACATTTTAAGGATAGCATAGTGCTTTATTTCTTTTTTTTTAATTAATTAATTAATTAATTTCTTTTTGGCTGCATTGGGTCTTTGTTGCTGTGCGCAGGCTTTCTTTACTTGTGGCGAGCAGGGGCTACTCTTCCTTGCAGTGCGCGGGCTTCTCATTGCCGTGGCCTCTCTTGTTGCGGAGCACGGGCTCTAGGCACGCGGGCTTCAGTAGTTACGGCTCGCGTGCTCCAGAGCGCAGGCTCAGTAGCTGTGGCTCACGGGCTTAGCTGCTCCGCAGCATGTGGGATCTTCCCGGACCAGGGCTCGAACCTGTGTCCCCTACAGTGGTAGGCAGACTCCCAACCACTGCACCACCAGGGAAGCCCCGTCCTTTATTTTTCATATACATATAGTGTGTGTGTGTAACACAACATTTAGGACAGTACTTTTTACAAAGTGGGTTTTTAATAAGTATTGTGTATATGAGAGGGTATTAAGATGAAAGTGTATGTATATAAAGAGTGTGTGTATGTGTGTAAACTTTTTATTCTAGAACTTTTCAAGTATGCTCAAAAGTTGAGAAAATAGTGATAAATCCCCATGCACCCATATCCAGCTTCAACAAATCTTAATGTTTTTTAAATTGTGAAATATACATAAGAAATATTCTGTTATTATATATATATGTGTAAGAAATAACAAGGAAAAATTGAACCCCATGTTGTAATCACGTGGCTTAAGAAATAAATGTTATTGCCCTTAAAGCCCCTGGAATGCATTTTTTCCCCCTCCCACCAAAGATAACTCCTATACTGAATTTTATGTTAATCATTTGAGGCTGAAATTGCCACGGTTATTTGTGGAACGGCACCTGTGCTCCCTTCTCTTTTAGTAATACAACTTCCCATGTTTTAGATGGACATATGCCTTCCAAAGACTATTTCCCATGTTCCCTTTCAGTTATTTATGTGTCATGTAACTAAGTTCTGACCATTGTGATGTGAACAGAAATGATATGTGCGACTTTGTGTTGTGTTCCTGGAAGGATTGTGTTCTTTTCTTCCTTCCCTTTTTATTGGTTGGAATGTAGACCTGACGTCAGGAGCTGAAGCAGCGTCTTAGAGACCATGAGACGGGATCTGGGTGTTGAGGATAGAAAGCAAAAAGATTGAAGTAGGTTTTGTTCTTCGCAGCCCAGAGCAGGCTGTGCAGGACACTTCCCTGTTCATTTGGCTTTGAATATGCCCTGGTGAGTTTCCCTTATATTATGCAGTTTTAAAAAGGATTTTATAAACTAGTCACATGTTCAAAATCCACAAGTAGTAAGGTATAGAGTGAAAAATTTCCCTTTCACTTCTGCCACCCTCCCCCCAAAGCAAATAGCACCAGTTTCTTTTACATCCTTCCAGAGAAATTTATATAGTACTATGTATTTTAAATATAATTCAGTTATAAAAATTTGGAAATAGCTACAGTTCCTAAGCAAGAAGTATCTGAGGACCCCTGCTTTGGGCCATGGTTCTAGGTTTTACCTTAAGTGACAATTCTGATATTGTTAGTGTCTTACTAAAGGATTGCCAAAGAATTCTGAAGCATGCTATGTTCAATTAAAAAACAAAAGGTTATAACCATTTATCAGAGTCTAGGCATAGTAGCTGCACGTGTTCATATTAAGCTGTCATTCTCTTCAGTTTCCTTAAGAGTTGAGTTGACGATGAGAACTGAGCAAGTAGGAGTTCCAGCACAGTAGTGGGCGGTCCAAGCATCGTGGAAAGCACTAGCTCTTTTTTTTTTTTTTTTTAGTAGCCAAGTGCATGTACCAAAGCTCATGTGCTTTACATACTGGGGAGCCTAAAAGTTCTACTCAAACCCCAGTCTAGCACAGGGAACTATATTCAATATCTTAACCTATAATGGAAAAGAATATATATATATATATATATATATATATATATATAT
>NW_006775771.1:196434-198321 GCF_000442215.2 Lipotes vexillifer | reverse complement strand
ATATATATATAAACTGAATCACTTTGCCATACACCTGAAACATTGTAAATCAACTATACTCCAATTAAAAAAAAAAAACCCTCAAACCCCAGCTTTGGTTTATACACATCTCTAAACTAGCAAGCTTAAATAAGTCTGCTTCCTAATTCCTAGAACAATGGTGTCAGTACATGGGAAAAGCGGGGAGGGGAAAGGGTGCTTATTTATATATAAGCAGGCCCACAGACAGAAGCAAGAAATAACAGCAGACAGGATGACAACACAGGAAGGACATAAGACACAGCAGTCTGAGGCCATTTAATGGAGGGACAGACACTCCCACATACCTCTGTAAGCCCTTTTGCCATGTTGGAGCTATACTCAGAGAAGCACAACACTTAGTGTTTATGGAGATGAGCCTGAGTCATCAAATCAAGCCGGTGTGTCCAGTGCACTGGGTTTTAAAAAGTTATATTATTGAATCAGACCCGTAGAGGAATGATAACTGGGAGCCTTGAAACCATAGAATAGACAACCAGAGGGCTAACAGATGCAACTATGTCAAGATTAGTAACTCTACACACACATGCAAAACAAGCCATAAGGACAACAACAGCCTGGGGAAACTGGTTCTACTGTTGATATCAGGCAAACGGGGTTAATATTATAACCTAGAGAGGGGTCCAGAGTTTTTACTAGAAGAGGGGAGAGTTCATGCAGCTGATAGGTTCAAAAAAGAAAAGAAAAAGTTGGTGCAAAGGTGTAGAACTGTAGGTTACTTTTCAAAACATGTATTTTTATGATCTTTTTAATAATAAATGCATATGAGGATAAACGAAAATAGAAAAGGCGCAGAACTTTGTACAAGGCATTCTAGAAAGATTGTTGTCAAAATGAGTATAAGACACTTCTGGTGTGTGTTGTCTTTGTGTGTACATGCAAAAAGGGTAAGAATATTTAGGTCCCCAGAAAACTTTGCCAAGGATATCTTATACCTTTGGGGCAGTTTTTCTTAATAACCACGTAGGGGTCTGTGAGGACATTCTCAGAAGTCCCTGAATTCTATGGAAATTTTAATTTAGTGCCTTAAAAATCTTCTTTGTGATCCTAAAAATGCGTATTTTGGATTATATGATGACGACCTCCTTTCAGATTCTTACCTCACATTTCTTTTTTTTTAAACAGCTTTATTCAGGTATAATTGACATACCATAAAACTCACTTGCTGTAGGTGTATGTTTTAATGATTTTAGTAAATTTCTAGAGGTATGGAAACATCACCGCAGTCTAGGTTTACAACGTTTCCATTATCCCAAAAGTTATTTCCTCAGGTTTTTGTGCTGTGAATCCCTGTTCCCACCAGTATCCCAAGGCGACCACTGATGTGCTTTCTGTCTCTGTAAATTTGCCTTTTGTAGATATTCATATGATAAATGGTATCAAACAATATTTTCTTCTTGTATTTTGTGTCTGGTTTCTTTCACTTAGCATTATGTTTTTGAGGCTCATCACTTTGTAGCACGTGTCAGTAGTTGATCCCTTTTGCTTGCTGAGTAGTAGTTCATTGTATGGAGTCCACAGGTGGCTTGTTCATTCACTCCGCTGATGGGCATTGGATTGTTTCCATTCACGTTCACTTTTATGTTTACAATCAAATTGGTAACAAATAACCATCACGAAGCTAAAAATCACGATATAGGATTTCTCAGTTTGAGGTTTTTAGATTTTCCAGGACTCTGGTATTAAAAGGATCCCTCGGGCTTCCCTGGTGGCGCAGTGGTTGAGAGTCCGCCTGCCGATGCAGGGGACACGGGTTTGTGCCCCGGTCCGGGAAGATCCCACATGCCGCGGAGCGGCTGGGCCCGTGAGCCATGGCCGCTGAGCCTGCGCGTCCGGAGCCTGTGCTCC
>NW_006775771.1:181292-195990 GCF_000442215.2 Lipotes vexillifer | reverse complement strand
GGCCCCAAAAAAAAAAAAAAAAAAAAAAAAAGCGTTCCTCCATTTTTCAAATTGGAGAAACACTGTTTAGACATATCAGATTTATGAGCAGTATCCTAGTGACAGGATTTCTCCCCTTTTAAAGTGTTAGACAGAACAATACTTACATCTCTCTATATGGTTTGCTTAACTGCATGGTGAACACTATATCACTGAAAAAAATCTCTTTGATCTCTGCCTCCTAAAGTTAGGACTACTGTTTGTTAGAGTAACATTAGTAACATTAGGTGGATGCCTAAAGGAATATTTATTCTGTATCAGAAATTCTTCGAGGGAAATTAGTTTATATCCTGCCCTTTGCCTCAGTAAATCTCATGGTCCTTATTCTCTGACCTTCCCTGAATATCAAAAATCTCTTCTGACCTCTTCCCAACAGAAACTGATTTGGGATAACTTAAGAAAGGGGGCATTTATTGGAATTAATTCTAATAATGGGAGACAGAATTGAAGCAGTGTTGAACAACCAGTATCCAGGGTAGCTCTGGGGAGCAAAGTTATAAGGATTCAAGGACAGTGTCTGGAGTGCTGACATTCTAATATTTCAACTCCAAAGGCCTTCAGTCCCTGTGTGACTCTTCTAAAAATCAAATTCCTGGGAGGTTGGGCTGCCTGTTTATCCCTGAACGGGGGAGCATGGGGACAGGCCGCAAGAGACCCACCTTGAGGAAACATCAAGCTCCCACACTTACGTCTCTCCTTTTCTGGGAGCACCTTACCTTTAACATATCGTCTCTATTTTGGAAAGGTCCTCTACTTAAGCTAGTTTGATTATCCAGCTACTTCCTGTCCTTTCCCCTTTTTACAGCTTTATTGAGATTTATTCCAGATTCCAAAAGGGTCACACAGGTAAAGTGATTCAGTGGTTTTTAGTTTATTCACAGAGTTGTGCAACCATCACCACAATCTCAGTTTAGAACATTTTTTCCACACCCCAAAAAGAAACTCCTAACCCATTAGAAGTCACCCCAATTCCTGTTTTCCTCCCTGCCACACTCTACCTCCACCCCAGCCCCAGCCAATCATTAATCCTTTTTCTGTTTGTATGGATTAGCTTTATTCTGGACATTTCACGTAAATAGAATTATACAATATGTGGCCTTTTGTGACTAGCTTCATTCACTCAGTGTATGTTTTCAAGGTTCTTCCATGTTGTAGCATGTATCAGTCCTTTCTTTTTGTGACTGAATAATATTCCATTGTATACCAGTTTTGTTTATCCATTCATCATCAGTTGATGGACATTTGGGATTGTTCTTTTTTCTTTATCTTTTCACTCTTATGAATGATACTGCTATAAATGTTTGTGAACAAGTTTTTGTATGGATATATATTTTCAGCTCTTTTGGGCATATATCTAGGAGTGGAATCGCTGAGATTCCACAATGCTAACTCTATGTTTAGCATTTTGAGGCATTGCCAAATTGTTTTCCAAAGTGGCTGCTCCATTTTATGTTCCCAACAGCAATATACGAGGGTGCTAATTTTCTTCACATCCTCATCAACACTTGTTATTATCTGACTTTTTTACTTTAGCCATCCAAATGAGTATGAAGTGGTATCTTGTGGCTCTGGTTTGCATCTCTCTGATGGCTAATGATGTTGAGCATCTTTTCATGTGCTTCATGGCCATTTGTATATCTTCTTTGGATAAACGTCTCTTCAAATTCTTTGCCCATTTTAAAATTGAGCTATTCATCTTTACCGTTAAGTTGTAAGCATTCTTTATATATTCTGGATATAGATCCCTTGTAAGATAATATACCTTGCAAATATTTTCTCCCTTTCTGTGGTCTGTCCTTTCATTTTCTTCTTGGTGTTCTATGAGACATAAAAGTTTTAAATTTTCATGAAGTCCAACTTACCTGTTTTTTTCTTTTGTCACTTGTGGTTCTGGTGCCATATCTGGCATTGCCTAACATGGGGTCATAAATATTTACTTGTATATTTTCTTCTAGGAGTTTTATGGGTTTAGCTCTTAGATTTAGGCCTGTGATCCATTTTACGTTAATTTCTGCATAAAGTGCGAGGTAGAGGTTCATATTCATCCTTTTGCATGTGGATATCCAGTTGCCCAGCACCATTTGTGGAGAAGACTATTTTTTACCCATTAACTTTTTTTTGTCACCCCTGTTGTCACCCCTGGTGAAAATCAATTAGCCATAAATGTATGGGTTTACCTCTGGACTCTCAGGTCTATTCCGTTGATGTATATGTATGTTTTTTTTTAATTAATTAATTTTTATTTTTGGCCGTGTTGGGTCTTCGTTGCTGCGCATGGGCTTTCTCTAGCTGTGCGGCAAGCGGGGGCTACTCTTCGTTGCGGTGCACGGGCTTCTCATTTTGATGGCTTCTCCTGTTGTGGAGCACCGGCTCTAGGCGCGCAGGCTTCAGTAGTTGTAGCACGTGGGCTCTAGAGCACAGCCTCAGTAGTTGTGGTGCATGGGCTTAGTTGCTTCGCGGCATGTGGGATCTTCCCGGACCAGGGCTTGAACCCATGTCTCCTGCACTGGCAGGCGGATTCTTAACCACTACGCCACCAGGGAAGTCTCTATATGTATATTCTTATGCCAGCACCACAATGTCTTAATGACTGTAGTTTTGTGGTAAGTTTTGAAGCATGAATCCTCCAACTTTGTTCAAGTTTTTTCTTGTTGATATCCTGGGTTGCTTCCATTTTTATATGACGTTTAGGATTGTCAGTTTTTACCCCCCAAAAATCAAACCAGCTCAGACTTCTAAGGGTTGCATTGAATCTATAGATCATTATGGAGACTCTTGCCTTCTTAACAGTATTATGTCTTTGGATCTATGAACATGAGATATTTTCCCACTATTTGGATCTCTTTAATAAGTCAACAGTGTTGTGTAGTTTTCAGTGTACTGTTATACTTGTTTTGCTAAAGCTTTTCCTAAATATTTTATTCTTTTTGTTTCATCGTATTGTAAATGGGATTGTTAATTTTATTTTCAGATTGTTCATTGTTAGTATATAGAAATAAAATTGATCCTAGTACATTGATCTTATATCCTGCCATATTGCTGAACTTATTGTACTTCTCTTCTTAACTACATAGCTTTACAATAACAATAATGCTAATCCAGTAACATTCATTTATGCATTTATAATATCAAGAAAAATTAATTGAACAGCTGTGAAATGTATGAGGGTAGCCTTGTCCTCCAGGATCTGATCTTTCTCACTGCAGACGTGGTCCTCCATTTGCACTGTATTTCCTACCACATCACTTGCTCTATCCCCTGACCTTCATACTGCCTTTTTACTTTATGCTCCAACAGACATGCTCTGTATTCTAACATCTCTTTTCAATTGTGTGTTTTTCCTTTTCCTGTAACAAATTCCCTCTGTATCCTTCTTTCCAATCTCAGATATTTTTGACTTTCCATGATTGCCCCAGGCAAATATAGACACTCCTTCTATGTTCCTACTGCCTTTTGCACTTGGCTTCAGTATAGAAATTTACTCTTTTTAAAAAAAGATGTATTTTTTATTAATTTTAGGCTGCATCGGGTCTTAGTTGCGTCAGGCAGGACTTTCGTTGAGGCATGCAGGATCCTTCGTTGCGCCACGCAGCTTCTCCCTAGTTGTCGCCTGCAGGTTTTCTCTTCTCTAGTTGTGGCACGCAGGCTCCAGGGCGTGTGGGCTCTGTAGTTACGGCGCGCAAGTTCCAGAGCACATGGGCTCTGTAGTTTGCAGCATGCGGGCTCTCTAGTTGAGGCGCGTGAGCTCAGTAGTTATGGCCTGTGGGCTTAGTTGCCCCACGGCATGTGGGATCTTAGTTCCCTGACCAGGGATCGAACCCACGTCCCCCCCTCACCGCGTGTTGTAAGGCAGATTCTTTACCGCTGGACCACCAGGGAAGTCCCAGAAGTTTACTTTTATATTGGAATAATCTGAGTGTCTCTGCACTCTTGGACATGACCCCAACCAAAAAAAAAAAAAAAAAAAGAGTGTGTTATCCAGAGTTATCCAGAGAAACGGAACAAATAGGATGTAGTTCGTATATCTGTAGTACAAAATCTGTAGAGCAGGCCAACAGGCTGGAAACACAGGCAGAAACTGATGCTGCAGTGTTGAGGCAGAATTCCTCCTTCTCTCTGGGAGACCTTAGTTTTTGCACTTAAGGCCTTTCAAGTGATTGAGGCCCAGCTTTATTATGGAGGGTAATCTACTTAAAGTCAACTGATTGTAGATGTTAACCACATCTATAAAAGACCTTCAGAGCAACACCTAGATTTGTGTTTGATTAAATTACTAGTTGTCATAAGCCTGTCCAAGTTGACCCACAAAATTAATCATCAGAGTATAAATTTCTATAGGAAAGGGTTTGTGTCTTCTGTTTTATCTTTCATTTGCTCCAGGGAGTCAAATGCAATGCTAATAGTCAGTAGGTGTTTTATAAATGCTGGATTGGATGGTTGAATGACATGAACAGTGTTAAATCCAAAATCCGATTTGAAGAATGGCGAGTTGTAATTTTGTAAGATTGCTGCTTAGCAGGTGTTTTGTATTGTAAGATATTAACAGGAAGTTGTTTTCCTCAATCTCTGGCAGCCTGATTGTTGTAACTAAGTTATGCCTGTACCTTCTGTTTTGGGTTGTTTGCTACTTCGATGTTGCTGATCCATAAACTACTGTTATATTTTCCTCACTTGACTATCCTTCTCAGTCTGCTTGACTGTTAAATAAGTTCCACGTTCAAGAGTAACACAGTGCAGCACAGTTCCTTTCCCACCCTCGTCTCCTCCATGTTTGACTTGCAGGCCCTGAGATGCTGCTGCCCGTATTCCTCTCTCTGTAGGTACAATAATACTGGGTATTTTGAAACACACTGAAGTCATGGTACATTGTTGTTAAGAAAAACAAAAATACATAGAACCTGACAGCAATGTTTTAGTAATAGCTGTAAGACATGGAAACAAAGCAGAATTCAGAGGTTAAAACATAATGAAAGCAGATATAGGGTACAGAGGTTGTGGGTTATAGATACCATAGTAATATTTTCTCTTGACCTTTTATAGTCTCTCTGCAAGTGACAGTAAAATTAAATAGTTTTTTGCTTTTAAGAGACAGTGCTTATACTAAGTTCCTGTAGGTCAGCCTTTTGGCAAGTGGGAGCAGTAAAGAGGTCAGCCCATCCTGGTCTTACAGGGCCTCCTGCAAGTTCGAAGAGGTCTTCCATTTGTCCTGACAGCTACAGAGTAAAGATGCGGAACTGTTTGGAGAAGAGAGGAGAAAGGAATAGCAGAAACAATACACTTGACAATAAATGTGAAATATAAGGGGGAAAAAAGCTTAATAACTTTATCTAGGATACTAAAAGCCTGCTGGATGCCTTTGCACACTTGTGCCTTTAGCATCCTTAAGGTGACCCCCAGAACACTTTGGCCTCTAGGTTCCTTCATGTTTCTACTGATGTGCCCGCCACATCTAAGACAACCTTGGTTCTATCTCTGGAATTTGTGCCGTTACTAGGGGGGCCTCTGCGCCCATCCATGTGGTGGTGGTGTTTTGTCTAGGCGGCTGTGCCCTAAGCTGATCTTCCTGAAAAGATTCCACTCGATTTGGCTGCTACCAGCTCTACAGCTGCTAACTTAAGATAAACTCTTACATTCCTGACCCAAAATTACTACATCCCCTTGCTAAGCCTCTGCTTGAAGAGGCACCACGATGCTTATTCCGTAGTCTCCAGTTGTCGTCAAACTCTCAGTGAACTCCGGAGAGCCATCTCAGACTTTAAAATATTTAAGCATCAACTCGATTGCTTTACATTGCTAAGAGGTGCTAAATGTTTTAAATAAAGCCTGCCTAAACAGTCTTGTCTCATTCCGGTTTTCTCTCACAGAGGAAGTGTCTTTCAATAACCCAAAACTACTGGCTTCTAATTTTAGGGATAACTAAGGTAGGATCAGGACGGAAAATAAGCTCTTCTCTATGGATTTTTCCTTAGTCATTTTACTCTAGAGGCCTATAATTAGCTCAGTTTTCGCCACCTGTGATACATGTTTAGCTTTACAGTGAGGTTGGGGAAACAGTGGGTGATCTACAGGGTTAGCATTTAGGGAGCCTACTTCATCCTACTTTTTTGGTTTTTTGTTTTGTTTTTTAAATTAATTTTTATTGGAGTGTATTTGCTTTACAATGTTGTGTTAGCTTCTACTGCACAGCACAATGAATCGGCCATACATATACATCTATCCCCTCCCTTTTGGATTTCCCTCCCATTTAGGATACCACAGTGCGTTAAATAGGGTTCCCTGTTCTATACAGTATGTTCCCCTCAGTTGTCTATTTTATACATGGTATCAATAGTGTATATGTGTTATTCCCAGTCCTACCTTCGGAAGCTGATATGAGTGACACTGCTGGGGTTGGGGGAGAAGAGGAATATTATCTATCCTTCCATTTCCATTTCCTTTTATTTTCAATGATATGAATAATTCAGTGACACTCATTGATCACCCGCAGTTTGTCAGGCACTCTTATGTGCGCTTTACTTGTATGAACTCATCCAGTCCTTACAGTACAATAACCCTGTGGGGTAGGACTGTCATGTCCCTCTTTCAGTGTTGAGGAAACAGGAAGAGTAAATAAATTGTCCAAGGTCATGCAGCAAGTAAAAGTCAGCCCTAGGCAGAGCCCATCCTCTTTACAGCTTTCTTTTCTGCAAGGAGAGATGGCGAAACAAAAACAAAAACAGTGAAACAAAAAACCAGTAAGAGGAATATAAACTTTACCCCTCCCATCTGAAAGCACTCTAGGTCTGGCATGGTAGGAATTTTTTTCCAATGTTTTAGATGCTATGACAAGGGTTCATTAGCCGCATACTAGCTCTAAAGAAAGAGGAGTCATATAAATATAAGGTGGTCTTAAATGAGCTCCAGCCAGAGGTATTACATTCACTTGTGACTGTCGCTGGAGTTATTGTTGTTTCTGTAACAGTATTTTAAATACTGAGGAAGAGAATCAACTGCCTTCTTTTTTCAGTCTTCAGTATGAAATTTTACCAAATGGGGAGAGGGCTGTTAACAAAGCTCATATTCAGCTTATAAGACCCTCCTCGACTGGCCTTTCTCTTCCCTCATTGCTCAGTTGTATAGACAGTCTTGCTTTTCCTTCCTCTATGTGTTTCTCTTTCTACCTGCAGTGCCATTCTTTCTACCCCTCACTGCATTTTACTGGCAAATCCTACTCCATTTTTTAAAGACCCAGTTGAAGGGTCACATCCTCTATCAAACTTTTTCTTAGATTAACTCTATCCCTCTCCCCATAAACTGATCACATCACCTCCTCCTATGTGACAGCAACTTACATGCTCTTAGCACCTGTTCATTGCAGTGCGTGTCTGTGGACTGAAGTGTGTTTACTGCTCCTCCATGAAAGAAGCTTTTATTACTTTTTTTAGCTTTTTTTGTTTGTTGTTGTTTTTTTTTTTTACGAAAGTATCAGTCTGTGAAGGATTCAAATTTTTACAAAGCTGGTCCTTCATGATAGTTTGAGAAGTAGTAATTGTCATTTTTTTCTTACCTGCGTCCCCTGTGCTAGAAGGTTCATCTTTGTATGACAGCATTTTGTGTCAACAATAATGTGTTTGACATGTAGAACAATGAAACTGCCACTCTCATAAAATGGTTTTTCATACCAGACACTTGTCCTTTTTAAAAGACTGAATTAGGAGGAGATATGGGGATATATGTATATGTATAGCTGATTCACTTTGTTATAAAGCAGAAACTAACACACTGTTGTAAAGCAATTATACTCCAATAAAGATGTTAAATAAAATAAAAAAGACTGAATGATACTGTTTTATGCCCCAATCATTGTACTTATACTATCACATTGTAATTATCTATTTCTGGTTCTATCTTTTCCACCAAATCCTCGAAGATAATTAACACCAGGTCTTAATCGCTTCTGCATCCCAAATGCCGACCATAGTACTTAGCACAGGGTAGATGTTCCATAAGCATTGTTGATTGAATGAACAAATGAATTTATTTATTTTTGTTTTCAGTGTCCTCACTTGATTCATAAATTCACAGGCTCTGCAGATTCCTGATGATTTAACCCTGTATCTTAAGGAAATGTCTCAAACAGCTTCAGAAGAATTAATTTCTAATGTTTAACCATGTATAAAATCTGCTTCTATAATATTGTTAAAAATAAAAGTTACTGGCCTAAATTTAAGTAGCACTTTTTTTTCTTCACGTGAACAAAATGAGCTTTACATTCTTTTATCTGTTACTTGTGCTAATAAAAGGCATCTGTGTTACATTGCCACTGATTCACATGATTGTAATCTTGCTGTGCAGATCTCCACCTCTGAAGATTTGAATTTTTGTCCTTGTCCCTGAGTTACAAAGTAAAATCTTACAGGTTTCTGTCTAGAAACCATTCCCTATGGTCCATTTACGTGTGTGTGTGTGTGTGTGTGTGTGTGTGTGTGTGTGTGTTCTAGACGTGTTCCCTTTTCTGCAGATTTACCTAATTAGGGTTTTGGAAACCCCCTGAAGGATCTGTTGTATAATTTACTCTGGAAGTCTAGATTTCAACAAGGCAGCTAACCCTGCTTGAAGAATGCTGAGATTGTTTTTGGATGTTGTATTTTAGCTTTCTCCAGTTATCGGGATACTTAGTGCAATACTTAGGTTTTGTTTTAGTTTACTCAGCATTTCAAGTTCTTTTTCCTCTTATATATTTGTAAGAAGCAGCCATCATGAAATCATTTAGGTATTGGAAATGTGAATAATATGTGTGTAATCAAATAAAAGTATATTTACGTTATCTTTAGTCAAAGGGGGAAATAGAAAAATTGCATCCACTTTAAAATTAATCTTGAGATATTCCAAGCCAAGAGCTTGTTAAGTAAATAGCATGAGAAGAATCAGCAGGTTGGATATTTTTATTGGCAGTGTTCAGTTTCTTCCAGTGCAGATCAGTAGTTCTGAAAAAGAGGAGGTAGCCAGGGTGGGCTGCCATATGATTAATTTATTTTCAGGGAACCAAGAAACATAAAAGTATAAATGGTATTTCTAATGGACTGCCTAATATTATAATCCAAATCAAAGACATTTCCAGAGGAACCAGAAGAATGGGGGTGTTCTGTTTGTATGGAATATTGTACAATCAAAAAAATTTATGAGCAGATTGCATTCATGAAGAAATAAACTATGTGTGAGGGAAAAACAGCAAATAAAGGGGAGATGAGAGAGAATAAAAGCAGCCATCCACATTTTGAAGATTTTTAGCCGGGGACACTGAGTGATCATAGCAACCATCTCCAAGGAGACCTGTGGAAATGAGAAAACGCTGAGGTCACACAGGCGCGCAGAGAAATTCCATATTGATGAACAACTTCTAGATGTATCTTTCTCTTCACCTTCCATGCCTCCAGCTTTTTAAACAGCATTTATCAGAAGGATAAAGGAAAACCAAATGTGATTTGCCCTGCAGAGAAAAAGTAACTCAGAACAGAAAGTCTGCTCAAAACATTGTGAGCAGCTTTTCACTAAGCTTCAAAAGCTATTCAGAAACTTGGATATTAATGAAGTGAGAAGTCCCAAGGATTAAATGCAAGCCTTGGTTGTAGGTGGTCGTGATGGTTATTGTTTCATTGAAAAAGATGCAAGTTTCAATTCTAGGGCTGGAATCAAAGCTCCCAGAAAGGGGTCTCTTGTAAATCCTTCATTACTAATCAGGCAGCTCCCTGCCTGTGCAGGGACTCCTCCCTTCCATCCCACTGGTCCTGCCAGGGCATTGTTTAGGTGGATGGTGAGAAACCCTGTGCTGTTCACCGAAAGCAGTGGTTTCCTTAGTTCACTCAGTCAGTAAACATTTACTGCTTGTCTGCAGCAGCCCAGCTGGCTCTATATCAGACACTGGGAAACCAAATGTCACCTGTGGTCTCAAGATGCTAGAAGTTTAAAGGGGAAATGGGCAAAATAAAGTAAAAATGAAAACAGTAATTACATGTCACAGGAAATGTGTACTGAGTGTTATTAGCAGAGAGGGACTAGAGGAAGATGACAGGGAGACATTTGAGTCAGGAAGAAATTCCAGGAGGAAGTTTTGACTGTGTTGAAAGCCAAGAAGGAAGGTAAGGTACCCAGGATGATGTAAAGGTCATGGGATATAAGATAGGTCTGGGAATTGCGTGCGGTCTGCAGACTTGATGAGAAGTAAGTATGCTCTCCTTTCGCCCCCTCCTCATTTATTTCTACTTGGTTAATTCTGCAGAAATAGCATTAGGGGTTGGAGAGGGGATACGCTCCCTTGATCAA
Source organism: Lipotes vexillifer (assembly GCF_000442215.2). NCBI lineage: Eukaryota > Metazoa > Chordata > Mammalia > Artiodactyla > Lipotidae > Lipotes > Lipotes vexillifer. The sequence continues at coordinate 185,649 of NW_006775771.1, read as the reverse complement.
AACCAGGAGGTCAGGCCACTGGGAGCTGCTGTCTCTTACTACTGGGGACCATTTGGGATTTCTGCTCTGTCTGGGTCTCACCTTGCTTGGCAAGGTCAGGTCATTTTCTGGTCTCACTTACAGGGATTTAGTCAGATTACAAGCTTTATACCTAAGCCACGGAGTAGTTAAGTAGATTAAATGAACAAATATATGTAAAACTCTTCGGATAAATACTGCCTGATCCATAGTAAGCACTGGATAAAGGGTTGTTATTGTTATGAGTCATTATTATTATTAATCTTCGGTTCTCCCAGGCCATTGGAACCCTTGGAGTGTGCTCTAGATGTGTAGCCTGAACAGAGCTGGAGCAGATCTCCCAGAAGAACCTAGAGCTCTCCACAAGGGTATGGTTCCTCCAAGGGGAAGGAAGCCCTGGTCCTTGGCTGTAACCAGATGGAAAACATGGGAGTTCACTGAAAAGTTCCATCTTTATCGTGTATGTGCTCTGAGCCAACAGCCCTGTGGAATTTGGTCCTTTGGAGGGAGCGGTGTTGATAGTAATTTTTACATGGGTTTCACAGCAGTGGAAGCCCTGGGTTTACTGCTATAAAATGAGACATCATTTAGGATGTGAAAGCAGATTTTGCTTTTTGTGTTTTGGTTTGGTTTGGTTTTAAAAGGATGTATTACAGCTGTTAGTACAAGAACAGTGAGTTACTATTTGAATATCGTCCACTCCAGAATCTGCTCAGGCCCAAAGTGGAAAGCAGTTTCCAATATGCCCGCTTTGTGGAATCCTTGTACATACCAACTTCCCAAGCTAGTTGTGGAGAATGAGCCAGATGATGTATCTGAGTTGTTTAGCACAGAGAAAGCCCTCAATAAACAGCAGGTGCTATTTTTCTTCACATCTGGCTGATCTCCTGAGCTGGTGGCTAGGGCAGATGCAAGATTATATCGTGCCATCCTCACTGGAGGTTTGGTGGTTACAAGGTTTCCCTAGCACATCTCTTTAGTTTGACCAAACACAGAAATAACTAGAGGATTCCAGATTGGTCCATGGTTTAAAATTGAGTGTGGAGGAAATTGGTCATAGAAGAACTGCCTAAAGAATTCACATTGCTTGCAGCCACCAAGATGGACATCTTTTATGGGGAAATTACGTTGTGACTGCATGATAATAATAATTTTCTGCTGGACAAAGTGCTAAATTTTTGCTTTATCATCAGAACCACTCCCATTACAGGTTTTATAGGTAAGGATACTGAGACCCAACGAAGATCAGTAACTCACTCAAGGTCACTCAGCTAAGATTGACTAGAGCCTGGATTTTAGCCCAGAGGTGTCTGACTGCAGAGTGCACACACTAAATGTTTTATGCCCTATTGCTCCGCTAGTGCTATCTCGGCCATTCCTTCATCCGTTTATCCATGTATTTCTTAAATATTTATAGTGTATGCCAGGTACTCTTCTAGGCCTTGGTGATTTTGTGATGGACAAGAAGTCCAAGACTCCACAGTTATGGAGCTTACATTCTAGTGGGAGAGACTTAAACAAGAAAATGAATGTGCGTGGTATGTATGTATATACACATGTATACCTTTGAGAGCGATATGTGCTATGAAGGAAAATAAAATCCAGAGAAGAGGTGCAATAACCATTTTACATAGTCAGGGAAAACAAACTAAAAAGTTACCTAAAACAGTAACTTTTCCCTTCATTTTGGTTCAGCCATTACTTTGTATTTTAATTTATATTGCCTAACATTTAATATATACATGCTACCATGTTTGTAAGTTATGAAGCATAGCAGTGTAACACCTTGTGACCCTACCGCCTAACCTAAGAAGTAAGCGTTACCAGTTCTGTTTCGTCTTCCTGTGCTCTGTCCTAACCCGTCTACCTGCCTGTCTTTTGAAGTGACCACTTCTTAAATTTTTTGTTAATTTCTCTCTTGCCTTTAAAAAAAAAATGCTTATCACTTACGGTTATATGCATTAGTACCATATTGTTTGATTTTGCTTGTTCCTTTTCCCTTATAAAAATAGCATCATTGTTCCACACTTGCATGTAGCTGCAGTTGATTCATTTTAACAGCTGAGTTACGGTTGGTGGGTTAATGTGCAAAGCCAATTGATTCATTGCCCTGTGGATGGATATTTGGGTTGTTTCCAGCCTTTCTCTCTTTGAACAGTCCTGCTAAACATTCTTGTGTGTGCCTCTTAATGCACATGTATGGGAGTTTCTCCATGACATTCCTGGGACTGGAATCGCTGGGTCAACGTTCAACTTCACATGATAAAATCAAATTGTTTTCCAAAGGGATGGTGCCAATTTACCTTCCCACCCAGAAGTGATTAAGAGTTGATCCACTTGGGGGCTTCCCTGGTGGCGCAGTGGTTGGGAGTCTGCCTGCCGATGCGGGGGACGCGGGTTCGTGCCCTGGTCCGGGAGGATCCCACATGCCGCGGAGCGGCTGGGCCCATGAGCCATGGCCGCTGAGCCTGCGCGTCCGGAGCCTGTGCTCCGCAACGGGAGAGGCCACAACAGTGAGAGGCCCGCGGACCACCCCCCAAAAAAAAAAAAAAAAAAAAAAGAGTTGATCCACTTGGCTTTATGAGACATCTTAATTTTTTGGCAGTCTGTTGGGTATAAGATAATGTTCCATTGTGGTCTTCATTGGTATTTCCTTAGTAAGTAATGAGATTGAGCCTCTGAGAGGGTAATTTTTGAGCAGAAACCTGAAGGAAGTGAAGGAACAACCAATGCAAAACTGTGATGGAACATTCCAAGGCAACGTTTCAGAGGCAGAGACTTTCTTGGAGTGTCCGAGGAGCAGCAAGAGAGAGGTTTTGATGAGAGAGAAGGGAGCCAGAAGAGATGAGGTCTGGAAGGAAGGCAGGGGCATGACTCCTAGGGCCCGGAAACACACAGGTAAGCACAGTACTTTAGACTTTATTCTAAGAGTTACGGGAAGACATGGGAGGGGACAAACATGATTTGATTGATGCTTTTAAAAGATCCCCTTGGCTTCTGTGTGGATAGACTCTCGGGGGTGATGAGAACAGACGCATAGAGATGAGTTGGAGGCATGCAGAAGTTAAGAGATGGTCCTTTGACCAGGGTGTTGGTAGAGAAGATGGTGGGAAGTTGGATTTAGGACATATTTTGAAGTTAAGGCTGGGTGAGGCTTGTTGATGGCTGGATGGAGGTGTGAGGAAGAGAGTTATTAAGGATGATACCTTGATCTGAGAGTGAATAACAGAGAATGTAGGTCCATTAACTGGAATGGGAAAGACACTGTGGAGAGAAGCAGCACATGGGGTGTGCTGGGGTGAAAATACAAAGATTTTTCATGTGGAGAATAAATATTTATTACATAGGAAGCTATCTACTTGATGTGCCATCTGTTGATGTCTCAGAAGTGCCTCCAATAAAACATGGATGCTGTGTCATTCCGCTCTTGGACCTCTCCCCTGTGTCATTGAGTGGTGGATTATCTATCTGGTTGGACAAGCCAGAAATGGGGAGTCACCTTTGATACCTCCCTCTGGCTTTTCACCATTATCACTCCAACTCCACAGCCTGCCAGCTTTACCTCTGAAATGTCTCTGGAATCTGTTCCATTCTCTCCATCTCTGCCACAGCCACCCCAGTCCTGGCTACCATCAGTTTTCACCTGGAGTGCTGCCATAGCCTCCTCAGTGCATTGGTTCTGGTCCCCCCTTCAATCCACCGTCCACTCTGCAACCAGCTTACTTTTTTTTTTTTTTTTTTTGAGGGACCCGGGCCTCTCACTGTTGTGGCCTCTCCCGCTGTGGAGCACAGGCTCCGGATGCGCAGGCCCAGCGGCCATGGCTCACGGGCCCAGCCGCTCCGCGGCATGTGGGATCTTCCCGGACCGGGGCACGAACCCATGTCCCCTGCATCGGCAGGCGGACTCTCAACCACTGTGCCACCAGGGAAGCCCCCCAGCTTACTTTGAACCCCCAAGCTCAAAACCCTTCAAAGTCTTTTTTTTAAACGATTATTGCTTTTAGGATAAATCTATAATATGACCAAAGGGCATGGATGAGCAGGGTCCTGCTCAGGCCCCTCTCTAGTCCCATCTCTAGCTGTCTCACTCCACCCCACGCCCCCCAGCCCCATGGGTATTTTTTAGTTCCTTGAAGGCCCCTGTTCCTTTCCCTTTCTGGGCCTTTGCACAGGCTGTTTCTGGAATACTGCCTCTCACCCCCCGTAATGTCATCTTTCAGATTTTACCTCAATACTTCTTTAAGGGAGCCATATGTACTACCCCTCCACCCCAGCGCGCGCGCGCACACACACACACACACACACACACACACACACACACACACACACACACACACAC
>NW_006775771.1:165032-181196 GCF_000442215.2 Lipotes vexillifer | reverse complement strand
CATATCTCTTAATATCTTTCTCTTTCCCTGGAAGGTGAACTCTACGAGGCCCATAAGACTCTGTCTTCTACTCCATTGTATCTTGAGGGTCTGGCCCAGTGCCTGGTGCATAGAAAGCATTTAATGAACACTTACTAAGTGAATCAGTGAAGGAAGGAGGAAGCCATGCTCAATATCTGAATTGGCTTTTGTAGGCCTTTCTAAGAGAAATACATTTTCAGCTATGATAGACTCTTTCTTACTTGCTTGGGAATATCCTAGTTCTGTTTTAGACTTCCTTAGCAGTCTCAACTTTTCATTCACTGTGTACTGTACATGAAGTAAGGAATTGATTATTTCTAATCTAAGAAACTTGATTTCTTTTTTAAATTTATTTTTTTTGAAGTATAGTTGAATTACACTGTTGTGTTAATTACTGCTGTACAGCAGAGTGACTCAGTTATACATATATATGCATTCTTTTCCATTGTGGTTTATCACAGGATATTGAATATAGTTCCCTGTGCTATACAGTAGGCTATTGTTTATCCACTAAGAAATTTGATTTCTAATTTATTTTAATTTTTGAGAAATGAGGTGTGCTACTCTTTTTAAAAATATTTATTTATTTATTTATCTATTTATTTAGGCTGTGCCGGGTCTTAGTTGCGGCACGCAGGATCTTCGTTGCAGCACGTGAGATCTTCTTTTTAGTTGTGGCATGCGGACTTCTTAGTTGTGGCATGTGGACTCAGTTGCGGCATGCATGCGAGATATAGGTCCCTGACCAGGGATTGAACTCGGGCCCCCCTGCATTGGGAGCACGAAGTCTTACCCACTGGACCACCAGGGAAGTCCCTAATCTAATTTAGAGTAAGGAATTTGTGGACGAATTTTAACTCAGCTGAGAATATTTTGTTCGTCATTCCTGAGCAAATGCCTGGGTATAATGGAGGATAGTAGTAAACAGTATTTCAATAACATTTACAGGTTACAAAGTATTTTTGCATTAAAGATATCTGGAAGTGAATGAAGTTTCTCTTTGTATAGCATGTTACTTCACCAGGAAAATCTTTCAAATACTTTCCACTATCTACACAAAGTCTTAATTCTTTATCCGGGTAAACTAGGCCTCCAGGATCCTATCCTAACCTACTTTTCCAGGATCAGCTATCACCACTTCTCAAGTTATCCATCACCTTCCAGCAGCACCGGACTGTTAGCAGTTGCCCCAGCTTAGATCAGGTGCTACTCCTCTGTGGTCCTTTAATACTCTGGGCATGCGTTGCACCGTGGGCTCTGTTAGCTTGTCTCTCCAGTGGACTGCAAGCTCTCAGAGGGAAGAAATACCATCATTTCTTTTTTATACTCAGCCCCAGTAGTACAGAGCTTGGTAGGGACTCAGTGAATGCTTGATGAATTTGCTTGTAGTCAGCCATAGGAGTAGATCTGTTTGATGACTAAAAGGGGGCATGCACCCTAAGACTAGCCACTGGATCAATACTTCACTGAAGACTTACTTGATCATCAAGAACTTCCTCTGTCTGTGTCTACTCCTCTCATTGACGTCATTGAGTTTAACCTTTGGCCTGGGCTGTGGGACTAAGTAGACTTCAGTGAGTTGCTGTTTAGAAAGCAGATCAACTAGGGTAACCCACAGGGTAACTGGGTAATGGTAGAACATTTTATGGCATCTGCTCTAGGACACCTATCTGCATTGCGTTTCCCACTACCCTTCTTGAAGACTCACCTACTTAAGTCTGAAATCATACACTGAGCAATCCATAAACTGAAATGCTAATTTTATCACTCAGAGGTAAACCCTTAATATTTTCTAATACCCTATCAGTCTTTCATCTGTGCCTATATGTATCATTTTCCTAAAATGGGATCAAACTGTGCCATTTTTTGATAACATACTTTTTTCTCTTTATATATAATATAGATAAATAGGTAGGTAGATAGAGATATATTTATAGATATAGATCTTATTCGTGTTACTATTATTCTTACATGCTTACAACATCATTTTATAAACGCTTCTAAATCTTTTGTTCATACTTTTGTATTTTATCAATAATTTTGTACTTTTTTATGTAAGGGATGATTAAGGTAAGAAAATAGTTCTCTCTTAATATTTTTATCCAGTCATAGCAAAGAAATTTCACCTGATTTTATATGAAGGAAAGAAAGTTTGAGATTATAGCTTCTTGGGTACATAATTAAGATGGTATTTAATAGCTAGCCTCATTCTGTCTCTCTAATCAAAATTATCTACCTCCGAATACTGATTTTTAAAATTCCTTCATTGCACAATATAATCAAGATAATTTCCTCCGTTAGACTAAGTAAGACTTTGATAATAGTCTCCTTTGAGTTTCTTAGTTTTATACAAGAAGTATACAAGATGGCTGTCAAAATTTTGTTCCTTTCAGGAGGAAGTCACTTAAGAAAAGGCTACAGTCTATATACCATTGACTCTTTTTTTAAAAAGTTTATTTATTTTATTTATGTATTTTTGGTTGCGTTGGGTCCTCGTTGCTGCACGCAGGCTTTCTCTACAGGGTCTTCTCGTTGTGGTGCGCGGGCTTCTCGTTGTGGTGGCTTCTCTTGTTGCGGAGCACGGGCTCTAGGCATGCAGGCTTCAGTCGATGTAGCACATGAGCTCAGCAGTTGTGGCTCATGGGCTCTAGAGTGCAGGCTCAGTAGTTGTGGCACACAGGCTTAGTTGCTCTGCGGCTTGTGGGATCTTCCCGGACCAGGGCTCGAACCCATGTCCCCTGCATTGGCAGGCAGATTCTTAACCACTGCGCCATCAGGGAAGCCCCTTTACCACTGACTCTTAAGGCACTGAACTAATTGTTAACTTGAACACTCAAACATTTATACAATTTTGATATGCTGCAAAAAAAAAAGTGTGAGCTCTATAAAAGTATGAGCTCCTTTGTCCTGAGATTTTCGTTGCCATGTTAATGTTACTTCTGAGGATCTTCAGTTTATTAGATTGTTCCGATTCAGCCTTGGAGAAAGTGGGTGCCATCTTTCTTTTGGTCTGTGTTATAGATGAGTTGGGCATCTATAAGGCACTGCCCACCCCAGCCTTATGCTGCATTTGATCAAGAGTTAAACAGATCACAAGTAGATTCTATATAACTTTTCATGATTATACTGTATTCCCTGATTCCATACTTCAGTAGATCCTCTAATTTAGGTGTAACATGAACAGTTTTTTTGGAGAAGCAATATCTGATTTATTGTATGATTTTCAAAAGGAATATTTGCCATCATTCTGATAACCACAGATTACAGGACCGAGCAAATTCCTACCTTAAGGACCTTTACTTCTTAAATGACTAGGGATTTCCTTGTCTTTATTCTTTTGAATGGTGCCACCTCTTATTGAGGATTGAGGAGGGAGCAGTTTGGTGAAATCCCAGAGGGATCGTCCTCTTGAGGGTCATTTGGTTGCTTTGTGGTTTGGTCCTTGAGAACCAGCTTATAAAATGTACAAATGTCTTTAAGAGACCTCTCACGTTTAGGCACTGCCTTTCCAGTATAGTACTGGGATGATAAACATTTGCTAAATGAATGATTGAAGTAAGGAATGAATTATTTTAAAACTTTTGTTTAAAAAAATGAGTTAAGAACCTAAGCCAAGCCATGCCATATGGTTGAAGGCTATTTATCGCTCTTACTACCATATTGACATGGTACAGGAGGGGTGACTGTCACAGTGCTTGATGTTATCCTATGTGTCCATTATGATTACAAGAACAGATGATTTAAAGTAGGTGTAATTTTTTGCCTGGATCTTGATTAGCAGCAGAAGTCCTTTCAGGATAAGTGGCCCACCTTCTCTAGCCTAGAATCAAAGATAGACTGCTTTAGATGCATATCATACCAGCATTCATATTCAAGGTGAATCTATTGTTGACATCATTCTTTCTTTATTATGAACTATTAGCTTCCAGTATCAATGACTCAGTCTCTCACCAAGGCAGTTGAATGCTAGGCCTTTATGTTTTTATTTCATGGTCACTTGGAAAAATAAGTGAGATGTATAGCATCTTAATTTTGATGAGTTTTAAGTTAAATTAGAGGAAGAAAAATTGCGAATATTTGCGTACATTAAAAAGCTCCATTATTAAAATTATGTCAGTTAGGATATCCCTGCAGTGCGGAAATTAAAATGTATAAGTGACATCATTGTCACTCTCAGCGTCCTAGAATTTAAATTTTCTAGGAGGTGTTACAGCAAAGAAAAGCCGAGCAAAGTGCTAACATTTACTGAGCATTTATGTTACTGAATTTTCACAGTCACCAGCATGTTAGTATCCAAAGCAGAAAAATCCCAGCAAGGAAGAAAAGAGAATGGAGGAAAGTTAAGGGGGAAGGAAAGGAGTAAAAATAATTTTTGTATGAAGCACTGGATTGCACCAGTAAGATGGCCCCTTGTGGCAAGTGAAAAATCAGTTTGAACCGAAGAGGACCACAGCTTGGCCTAAGTTTCAAGGGGATTTCTCTTTCTCTCCTCTAAATCCAATTTTATTTCATGTTCTAAAAATTATTGGATAATGTATATTTACAGTCCGTTGTTATTGTACCAGTGGTTTAAGGACTATAATTCTCTCTTCTTCACACCATCAATTATGTAGACTTTTTTGATATTCAAAAATCCTTCTAATTTAATCTCTTAACAGCAAGCTAATGTGGATTTTTTTTTTTTTTTTTTTTTTTGGCTGTGTTGGGTCTTCGTTTCTGTGCGAGAGCTTTCTCCAGTTGCGGCGAGCGGGGGCTACTCTTCATCGCGGTGCGCGGGCCTCTCACTGTCACGGCCTCTCTTGTTGCGGAGCACAGGCTCCAGACGTGCAGGCTCAGTAGTTGTGGCGCATGGGCTTAGTTGCTCCGCGGCATGTGGGATCTTCCCAGACCAGGGCTCGAACCCATGTCGCCTGCATTGGCAGGCAGATTCTCAACCACTGCGCCACCAGGGAAGCCTGGATTTTTTTTGATAAAAAAAAAAAAAATAATAGCTAAGAGTTGCTGAGCTGGTGCCGGGTGTTGGGCACTGTGCCATTCGATGTCATTCAGCCTTCATACCATCTTTGGGAGGGGGATGTGAATAGAGTTATCATCCCAGTTTTACACACGAGGAGAGTGAGGCTCAGAGAGAGGTTAAGTTCTTGGTCAAGGTCACCCAGGTTGCAAGTGGTCCAGCTGGGATTTGGACCACTTTGTCTACCTCCTGAGACTGAGCTCTGCCTTCTTTGTGGGTAAGGCTTGTGTCTCTTTTTATTTACAGAGTCTAACATCCTCACAGTTTTCATATGATTTAAATAAAGAGTTGTCAGTATTGAAATTATTCCATTTGTCATACTGCATATTAATGAGCCCAAACCTCTCATCTAAAACTTTATGCTATTTCCCAAGCATCTCTACCTGGATATTTTTTCCAGGACCTCAAACTCCTCATCTCAACACCCTACTCTCCCTGCCCCAAATATATAGTAATGAGGGATCAATGATGAAATATATACATATTTCATTTTTATATCTGTTACTGTTTTCTTCAGAAATTCTTGAATTGAATGGATTCTGCTCTTAAAGCTCAGGGGACTTTGGATGGTCATCCATTCCTATTCTAGAGTTCTAGAACTTGGCCTTTGTAAGCAGCTGCACACCCCTACTATACTGCAGTGTCCATGAGAGCAGACGCTGTGTCTGGCAGATTATCACTGTACCCTGACGCTGAGTGCGGTCCGTGGATGGCCCAGATTAGGTACTTGGTAAGTATTTGCTGACAGACTGATTGTTACCCTTATACTGTTGCCAACCAGCAGGCGGCCAGCCAGTGTGTAGAGATAGCATCCTCGTGTTTTCGTGGGAAACTGCAGATTCCCTCATGTCTGACCCCACTGTATCCTAATTCAGCCAGAGTGACCCGGTCCTCTCGACAGAATTTTCATTTATGCCCTTCACACTTCTCACTTGTTCTTTAGTTTACATTCTATCCTGAGCCCAGAATGAGAGCCTTTCTGCTCTCTCCATCCATTTCTACAAGTCTAAAACCTTACTGTCTAGCAAGACCTGTATAAAATATTATCTCCTCCATGGGCTCAGACCCAGTGTTTTCAGACAGAGGTAATTGCTCTTAACTGTGTCTCCCAAACACTGGAATGTTGGGAACACCGTAATCTGCCTTGTATTTCTTAGAGAACTGGGGGACCCTTGATCAGCTGGGTTTAACATGACTAATCAGTTTACTGATTTCCTTACTGTTTCTTTATTACTGGACTACTCAGAGCCAGTGGGCATTTAATATTCTGGGATTCATTGTGAATCTTTCAGTGAGGAGTGTGCTGTATTTACAGTGGGCTTTTCCCCCTTTTGTCTCCTTTGATGTCTAACAGAACTATGTTTTCATGTGCCCACCTGTAAACATGCTGCTACAGGACAAATACCTGTGGTGGTGTTTAGGTTCTATTTTTCCTTTTTTTTTTTTTTTTTGGTCAAATAGTGAATCATTGTCAAATTCCAAACTTCCCCTTCTTCTGGATGACTGCACTATGAAAATTGCAGCATGTTCTTCCTAAAAGGCACTGTAGGGACTTCCCTGGTGGTTCAGGGGTTAAGAATCCACCTGCCAGTGCAGGGGACACAGGTTCAAGCCCTGATCCGGGAAGATCCCACATGCCGCAGAGCAACTAAGCCCATGTGCCACAACTACTGAGCCTGTGCTCTAGAGCCCGCGAGCCACAGCTACTGAAGCCTGTGTGCCTAGAACCCGTGCTCCACAACAAGAGAAGCCACCGCAATGAGAAGCTCGTGCATCGCAACAAAGAGTAGCCCCCGCTTGCCGCAACTAGAGAAAGCCCGCATACAGCAATGAAGACCCAACGCAGCCAAAAATAAATAAATTTATTAAATACATAAATAATAAAAATGTAGACCTTTAAAAAAAAAGGGCACTCTAGGGTACACATTGCTGATGGGAGTGTAAAATGGTACAACCACTTTGGAAAATAGTTTAACAGTTTCTTATAAAGTTAAATGTAAATGTATATCTACCATATGATTTAGCAATTTCATTCCTATGCATTTAACCACGAGAAAACATAGATCCTCAGAAAGGCTTGATCAAGAATATTCATAGCAGCCTTACTCATAATAGCCAAGAAATGGAAACAGTGAATATAAAATGTTCATGAACCAGGTGATGGATAAACAAATTTTGTATTCATACTACCTTGACCTGAGACCGACAAAGAACTATTCAGACATGCAACAACATGGATGAATCTCAGAACCATGAAAGTGTTTGAAATCTTGTTTTGGGTGGTAGTTACATGGGTGTATACAGTTGTCAAAACTCATTGAACTGAATGCCTCAGGTTTTATTGTAGGTAAGTTATCTCTGGGAGAATCAGGCCAGCACAGCAGTTAAAGAGCCTGGGGTTGGGAGCCATATGGCACGGATGCAAATCCTGGTTCTACCGTTCCTTGTCTCTGGGACCTTTGGTGAATCGCCTAAATATCTGCTTCAGTTTCCTCACCTGTCAAATGTGACTGAAATTAGTATCTACCTTACAAAGTTGTAACAGAATCAAATGAGTTAGATTGTTTTGTCAGTGCTCTTTAGGTTTTTGCTAAATGAAATTTAAAAATTAAACACTCTGACCTTCATGACAATACCCCTAATCATCTGATCCCTAGTTGCACATGAGAATCACTTGGGAAGGTTTCTAAAAATAAAAATACCTGGGCTCCATTCCCAGGGATTCTGCTATAATTGGTCTAGGGTGGGGTCTGGGCATTGTAGGGTTTCTTCCTTCTTCCCTTCCTCCCTGCACCTCCCCTCCTTAGGTGATTCTAATATACAGCTAAGTGAAAACCATAGCAATCCATTGGTTTTTTTTAAAAAACTATATCTTGATGAGGAATGCTATATGTTATAATAATATTACCTATTTCCAACAATTATGGCACTGTGTAACAGGTGGACTTATTTGCTTCATTTCCAATAGCATTGGAAGCCTTTCCAGAGAAAACTCAAAAGACCAATTTAATAACGAACTTCCATAAGAATTATTGATCACTTCATTATATTTCCATGGAGAAATAACAGAAAATCCTGACATTCAAGGGGGAGCCCTGAAATCCCCCCTCTTTTTACTTAAATCATTTTTTTTTTCTTTCTCAGAGTGAAATATTAAATATCTAAAGTGCTTGAGGGGAAAAAATCACTCCTCAAAGTTGAGATAAGGCATAAGCACTTTAAAACACCCAAAATGCAAATGGTGAGGCCCTTGCCCTTTCAGTTCAGAGCTCTATAAATGTTAGGTGTCACTTTTCTCTCTTTGTAGTTGTGAATGCAGGCAGGGCTGGATGGCCAAGAGTCTCTGATTAATATGAGGAGATAGGTTACATCAACATTTTAGTGTCTCCGAAGAAAGAAATCAAAGTACCTTACTTTTGTTGGGAGTGACTGAGCGAATTGTTTGGGATTGCATTAATGGAAAAGATGATTTATAGTCATTGAGATAAGAAGGAAAAAATTCAAGAAGTGTCAAGAGTATTGCCAGTGAAAAAGCCACATATGGCACTAGACTAATAGACAAGCATTTTCAGGTATTACTGCAATGCTATTTTTACCTTTGAAGATGAATCTAGCCAGCTGAGTTTTTGCATAAATGTCTGATTTGTTCTCTTTATGAATGTTTGTTCTTTGTTTATACTTGCATGCTTCTTACTGATAATCAGTTGCTTATGGGCTGGTTTATGATTCTCAATCCCACTGCATTTATACAGCCAGTGTATTTCCACCCTCCCCCACCTTTTGTTTGTAAGTGAGAAAGGACCCCCAGTCATATAGAGGAAGTCTCTTGTGATTACTGCAGTGTGTTTCTTCATGAATGACGAGGTAATGTTGGTAGGTTTATTTTTGTAGTTTTTGGCACATGATTTACATTTGCACTGTGTCTGGGTAGACTCAAACATCCATCAGTAATGGGCAAGAGGTGATAGAGGACAGTAGAGTAATACACTCGAAATGAGCCTAGTGGTCCTTCCCTGCTTTTCTTGTCTCATAACCACTCTGGGCCTCGGTTACTACATCTTTAAAATGGCATTCCTTTTTTTTCTTTTCTTTTCTTTCTTCTATTTATTTCTTTTATTTTATTTATTTTTGGCTGCCTTGGGTCTTCGTTGCTGAGCATGGGCTTTCTCTAGCTGCAGCGAGCGGGGGCTGCTCTTCGTTGTGGTGCATGGGCTTCTCGTTGTGGTGTCTTGTTGCAGAGCATGGGCTCTGGGCGCGCAGGCTCAGTAGTTGTGGCTCGCGGGCTCTAGAGTGCAGGCTCAGTAGTTGTGGTATACAGGCTTTGTTGCTCCGTGGCATGTGGGATCTCGAACCCGTGTCCCCTGCATTGGCAGGCAGATTCTTAACCACTGAGCAACCAGGGAAGCCCTGGCTTTCCTTTTGAGCAAAAGAAGGTCATAGCCAATGTACCATTGATCAGTTGGTGAAACCAGTTGCTTTCACTTTCTTTTTTCCTCCTGCAATTAACTGTTGACTCTTCTGTTCGATTGCATTTCCATTCTGCAGTTAAAAGATAAATTTTTTTCTGTCTTCTCTCCTTCCTTTAACAAATGCTTATTGAATGGTCACTAATGCATATGGACGAAGTGCTGTGTTAACGCTGTGAACAAGCCTCTCAATATCAATTGAGAGGCTTCTACTTGGCTCGCCAGAATTGTTCACTTATTTATTCAACAGATATTATTGAGCCTTCAATAGACAAGACGTGATGCCAGGCACTGTGGGTCTTATCAAGATGATTAAGGCCAGAATGCTCTGAGTGTTCAGAAAAAATGAAGAGCATACTATATTGGAGAGGGCTCAAGATCAAGGAATAGTTTACAGAGTAGAAGGCATTTAAATTGTGCCTTAAATAGGGTGGATGAGATTTTTAACAGGTGCACGTGGAGAGTACATTCTAGGAAGAAGGAATACCATAAGCAAATGAATGAGGGCTGGAAAACAGGGCCCTGGTCAGGATGTATAGCTTGACTGGGGGTTAGAGTATACATTGTATAGAATACACACACATACACAGACACACACACACAGACACACACACACACACACAATGTAGCGTTAAGTCTGAAAATAAGATAAGGCCAGGCTATTGAATGCCTTGAATGTTGTCAGTCCAAAGACTTTGGGTAAATATCTACCTGTCCATGTGAGATTTAAGTGAAGGCACAGGGACATGTACTAGCAAATGTTAAGAAATTCTGAGTTTGAAAAGAGTTGACGATGTCAAATCAGATACATACTCTATTCTAACCATATATAGTTGTGAGATTTGTCTTTAGCTCCTTTAAACATTTTCTAGATTTGTAAAAAGCCCATGCAAAGAATAAAGTAATGCAGCTATGAATATTTTCATATTCATATCTTATGCAAATTGAAATTTCAAGTTTTTGCTGATACGTACGGTGGTCATACCAAGAAATATTTATCATGAATTCTTTTAATAAAAAATAAACAAATATATAAAATTCTTTTAATGAATCTTTTGCATTGTGTTCCAAAGTCCTTGAAATATACTCATAGGGACCCAATGCACTGAATGTTAGTAGTGTACTAGTCAGCAGAAGACCCAAGCAACTTGATTTTACCATTGGTGTTTAAGATTCCACTTATACTGTGATTTCTTGGGCATGCAAGGGAAAAGAGCCTGCATTCCTGGCCCCTGTTCACTTCCCTTTGTCCTTTTGCATTTTTTCCTGAAATGAGCCTGGTAGAAGTTGGATAATCACCTAGCAGCCAGCTATGTTTCTATGTTATTGCTAGGAAGAATCATGCTTACTTGTAGACAATAGTTTTGCTTTTTTTGGGAGACCATATTTTGGAAGAGGGGTTCATTCATTGGCACCCAAAAATGCAAGAGTAAAGGGATGATACAGGTACTGACACGTACCTACGTTATAAGTGTTAGAGAAGGGAAAGGGGTGGGGAGAAGGAAATCATTTTCCACTCAGCAAATTGGAGACATATCCACATCCACATCTGATCCACATCAGATACCTCACTGGGATCAAAAGCATGCAGAAACAAAAAGCTAGTTAACTAGTACCGAGAATATCCTATCTAGTCAGTGCTATTGAGAACCGATAGAAAAAAAGGTAACATTCTGCTACATTTTTGGTCTATATATAAAGGACTCTGAAAAGAGCCATCTTTTTCTTCCATGCCTTATTAAAAAGGATGCACAAGTACACTAAAAGTAAACCAGTTAGAACAAAAAGCTTGAGTAGTTAGAGCTTGAATCTAATGTGGGAAAACTCATGGAGCTTATAAAACTTTGGTAACCAGGTTTGATGAGGCAGTCTTGCCATTTTAAGTGAACCAGTGGTAATTCATGGAAGTTCTTAGTGTTACCTAGGATAAAATGGAAATCAGTGGTGTTACAGCAATGTTAACACAAAGGACAAGCCACGTACTGTAAATATAAGTAATTCTGGCATATGTGGGAAGGCACCCAAGGAACAAACCATCACTGTCACTTTTTTTTGGCTGTGTTGCTGCGCGCAGGCTTTCTCTAATTGCGGCGAGCGGGGGCCACTCTTCGTTGCGGTGCACAGGCTTCTCATTGCGGTGGCTTCTCTTGTTGTAGAGCATCGGCTCTAGGTATGCGGGCTTCAGCAGTTGTGGCACGTGGGCTCAGTAGTGGTGGCTCACGGGCTCTAGAGCACAGGCTTAGTAGTTGTGGCGCATGGGCTTAGTTGCTCCGAGGTATGTGGGATCTTCCTGGACCAGGGCTTGAACCCGTGTCCCCTGCATTGGCAGGCGGATTCTTAACCACTGCGCCACCAGGGAAGTCCAGCTGTCACTTTAAATAACCTTTTTATGCAAAAGTAAAGCTTAAGGTACAGAAGTTGTGTCCAAAGCTCTTAGAAATATTGTCTTTCTGCCCTAAGATACAGCCCTCATGAAATTTTAACCTGAAAAGACGGGAAGACTTTTCCTACTTCTTTCAGTGAATTTTTGCTTTCATTGAAGTTCTGTTCTTGTCAAGGCTTTAAACTCAGAGAGTCCGTCCATTGTGCTGCTTCAGCTGTCTGTCTGCCCGTGACTCCTGAGTCAGTCAACACAGACCTCCTGACTGAGCTCTGCTCCCATTTTGTCAGCTGCTTTTGAGTCTGTTCCATTGGGTTGGCCTCCCAAGGCCATTCCACCTACTAGGAGTGGCTTCCCCCATCTCTCTCCTGCCTCCATTCTACCCCATCGTAAGAGGCCCAGTAGCCCTCCCGCCACTTTAAGTCGTTGGAATACGCATTGGCCCACTGGAGTCCTTCCTCCTTCTGAACTCGTAGAATTCGTTACTGTTCCATTTTTTGTTAGTTCTTGACCCACCTTGTGACAAAAGTTATGTTTTTGTCTGTTCCCATGCATTATAATGTAAGCTTCTATTGCCCTTTGTTGCTTTATAATCTGTGATTCTTCCGAAATCTGGGCACAAAGCCCTCCCTGTCCTCAATCAGTATCTGTAGGCTGACAGATTCCTTGGATACCTTGAAGATACTAACTGCAGTAAGTTAACTGACAAGGATAAAGGGGAACTTGAGGGGTCATCTCAGCCACTGCACGTCCCTATCCTCCTGGGCTTTCGGGTTGTTCCACATATTTTCATGCATTTCCCGAAGAGGTCCTACAACACACCCAAGCATTTGTAACTTATCCGCTTCACCCCCACTTTTCCCCAGTAACTATTTTAATCTAAATTCCTTGTGTTTTAGTTCAGACTTGTTTGCTTGCTCTTGTTTAATTAGTGACGATGGAGGCTAGAAAGGCAAAATGAAGATGGTAAGATCAGACACTTTGTCATTGGAGATTGTTACTGGGACAAAAAGACTTAAATTTCCTGTAAACCCTTTCAGCAGTGTCCTTGGATCTCTACCATCCTGTGAGCACCACGAGAACAGGATGTGCCTTTGTTTTGGCACACCACGCAATCACCAGTGCCAGGCACGTGGCCTGGCCCATAGTAGATATTCAGTAAATATCAATAAATACTTGTTAAATGAAAACAGGACCATACAATCCTATGGTGGGTTTGAGCAATAGAAGGTTTATCATATGGTTCTTATGCCACATAGAATTGTGCCTCAATTTAAGAAAATCCTTTGACAAAATCAGAGACCAAAAAGCAGATAAATTAGTAGATTATTTTTTATAATATTTATATATTTGTGCTATGTTTCCTTCAAATAGCGACTTACTCCAATGCTTTGAAAATGTGATTTAAGTGTATAGAAACATTGCTTTACACAAACGTGTTAGTGATCTTATCTTTTATGAAGTGAATTTGAGAACCATGCTTCCTAAAATTATATTTATCCTACCTAGTTTGCTGTTGCTGTCGTATCTTTAAATGGAGGTATGAAGGAAATTTCTAGACATCAGGGAAATTGCCCAATAGTTTCTGGTCTAAAAACAACATTTACTCACAGAAAACAGTGTATCTTATTGCCAGATATTTTATTGTTAGAAATCTTATTGCCAGAAAGTTTAATAAGTTTATTACGTGTCTTGGTGGAAAAAGAGCATCTGAAAAATTAGTGGACACGTTTTGGAATGTTGTCATATTAAATCTTCCTTCTTAATCCCCCAAAGAAAAAGAACAGCTTATTTAAACTTTCTTTGTACGATCCATAGAATCTGAATCAGTAACTGTCTTTTAACATCCCGTAATTGTATGGGGGATGGAAAGAAGCACAGAGAATCACAGTCCTCAGTAAGTTTAAATTTCATTTAGGAAAACCAGGAACGGTTATACCAAAAAGAAAGACATTTCTCTTACATATAAACACACCTAAATAGGAAAAAAGAGTGGAAGAAAACATTCTGAAATATTAATAATGGTTCTCTCTCAATGAGACTAGGAGTGATTTTTATTTGTATATTTCTGAATTTTCTTCTGTGAACATATATTACTGGTATAATTTTTTTAAATTATTTAAAAAAGAAACTGCCCCAAAATGTGCAGTGAAAGCAAATAAGAGACACGAATAGAAGGGGCGAGGAGAGTGAGCTTCCTTGGGCTCACAAGCTTCCTTGGGCCTTGTAGTGAGGTTACCTGGAAGAGTTGAGGCCTGAGCTGGGTCTTAGAGTAGATAATACCATAAAAATCATGGTATCTTGAACTTATGTGCTTCTTTTAGATCAGACTGGTTGCCTCCTCCGTCAACATTCTCTCTTCCTTTGTTGGAAGAGTCCCAATTTTTTTCACTCGTGATGGCTTTTTTCTAGTTGTCAACGATCAGTTGGTTTAAAATTGGTCATGTGACCCAGTTTTGGCTAATGAGATGGTGACGGGTGGTGTGCTCAGGTGCTCCTGGGAAAGTTTCTTCAGACACTGAAAGAGATGATCCTTTATTGCCTGTGGACACACCATTGCCTGTGGTGTGTGATATGACACCTAGAGATGCTGCGTAAGAGGAACCTCTTTACATCCACAAGAGGAGCCGGATTCAGGACAGTGGAATGTAGAAGGAGAAGGAACCAAGGTCATGAATCCCATTACTCAGCCACTGTGCCTTGGGTGAGCTAGTTTCTTCTCTACCTATGGGTTTGTAACTTAACTAATTTCTTTATTGTTTAAAACCAGTTTGGATTGGGCAGAAACCATCCTCACTGATACAGTTCTATAATTTGCTAATCTGTTCATGTCCAATATTGATTTTAATCTGAACAACTCTGTGAAGTGGTAAGTCGACATATTAGTCAGGGTTCTCCAGAGAAATAGAACCGACAGGGTGTGCATGTGCATGTGCGTGTGTGTGTGAGAGAGAGACAGACAGACAGACAGAGGTTGATTGATTGTACAGGAATGGCTCATGTGGTTGTGAAGGCTTGGAGAGTACAAAATCAGATGGGGTAGGCTGTCAGGCTGAGGAAATAGTTGAGATCTGTGTCCTAAGGATGTCTGATGGCAGAATTCCTTCTTGCTTGGAGGAGGTCAGTCTTTGTTCTGTTGCCGCCTTCAGTTAATTGGATGAAACCCACCCACACTATGGAGGGTAATCTGCTTTACTCAAAGTCCATGGATATAAATGTTAATCTCATCCAAAAAACACTTTCACACAAACATTCAGAATAGTATGTGACTAAATATTTGGGCACCATGGACCAGCCAAGTTGACACACAGAATTAACCATTATTATTCCCACATACTGATGTTGAAACTAAAGTTAAGAGGATGCAACTTGCCTAAGGGTTCAAATCCAAGTTAGTAATTTTAAATCTTTCTACCTTCTTTATGCTCTTTCAAATGGGAAAGCATCTTCATGTGAATAAGAGATGTGGTTCTTATAATCCATCAGTTACGGATTGAATGCCTGCTCTATGCCAAGCAATGTTCTAGGAGCCAGGGATTCAAAGTGGAGGAGGCAAGGAAAAGACAACCAGTAAAGAGTGAGAATGTGCTCAGTGTTTGGTTCATGATGTCTTGCATTGGCTTTAGTGGGTGTTGCGTGTTGGTGGTTAATGACTACTGGATCCAAAAGTTAAGTTGGTACCAGATTGTGGAGACCTAAGAATTCCAGGCTAAAGAGTAAATTTTCTTTAAAAATTTTTTTTCTGTTTTATACAGAAAAACATCCAAAAGCAAATACATTATAATGATACAAGTGATTGATAACCTCTTTTTTGTTTTAGAGAGAGGCAGTTCTGTGATTCGATACAGCAGACAAGAATTTTAGCTTTATGCATATGATGTGCTTTTTTAAAACTATAAAGCATACTTACGTTAATTGTGAATTACTATATAAGGATAATTTACTTGTAATAGAGTTCTAGTTGATCTTTTTTGTATGGTGGGAAAACTGTGATATTGATGACAACGTCCCAGAATCATGTAGAACCAAAAAAAGAGAGGAGGATCTTAAAACGTCCTTTTATCTTGGTGACAATTTCTAAATTGTTACATACAATTTTATATACAATTTGCCATAGAACTTGAAATAAAGAAAATCCAGACACCATCAAGAATGTTCTTTTTGGATGTGGGTAGTTTTAGCATTATCCATACCTCAAAAGGAATTTATTATTATTTTATGGATTACTTAGTTCAAATAAAAGTTGCCTGTGACACCTGGGCCCCATATGGCAGATTAATTAA
>NW_006775771.1:143491-165022 GCF_000442215.2 Lipotes vexillifer | reverse complement strand
CAGGAATGCTGGATTTGGATGGTTTGATATCTTCTTCAAAGACTGACCGCCCTTAAGACCAACACGGGAAAATCCTGACATTTTGATTTCTCTGTGGGCCTTTAGCATGAGGACAATAAACAGGGATTTGTAGCTTCTTTTTTTTTTAAAATTAATTAATTTATTTATTTTTGCTGTGTTGGGTCTTCGTTTCCGTGCGAGGGCTTTCTCTAATTGTGGCAAGCGGGGGCCCCTCTTCATCGTGGTGCGCGGGCCTCTCACTATCGCGGCCTCTCTTGTTGCGGAGCACAGGCTCCAGACGCGCAGGCTCAGTAGTTGTGGCTCACGGGCCCAGTTGCTCCGCGGCACGTGGGATCTTCCCAGACCAGGGCTCAAACCCGTTTCCCCTGCATTAGCAGGCAGATTCTCAACCACTGCGCCACCAGGGAAGCCCAGGAATTTGTAACTTCTTAATGAGAGATGTAGCTATAGGAACAGCCAGGAGCTTGCCTAAAACTGTGCTTCCTCATTAATAACTAATAAAATGAGCACAAAGTGGAAAGCCATAGCATTTCTTTTTATTTTTTTTTTCACCCACATCGGCAGCCTCTGTTTCCCCCGATGTTAAGTCCCCCTTCACAGCATGTGGAAACAGCACACTAGTTCCAGAAGCACCCCTTGGCACGGTTAGCCTGGAATCTCCAATGATCTCCCCACACAGCAGCAGGCTGCCCTGGATTACCAGGTCAGCCAAAAAGTCAGATGAGTGTTTTGCACATTAGCATAGCACACATGTGGACTGGGCGATGTATAATAGTCTCCAGAAAGGGATGCTGGGAGCTCTCTAAAGAGATGAGTGCACCAGGAGGACCAAAAGCTGGCTGTGTGGCCTGAGAAGACAGCCTTCTTAAAGGAACCAGAACAGTGGGGATGCACAGGCGATGAGAGGTGGGAGCTGCAAGGCCTCGTGGAGGCCTGGCCTTTAATAAAGTGTTTACATGTGTAAGCCTGGCTTGGTGCCTTCTCTGCTTCTAAATTTAAATGCTTACATTTAAGTCAGTTCACATTTCACTTCTCCTCAAACCACATAAATAATGTAGGGCCCTTTAGAGCCCTTGTAGGTGTGGAAGAGCAGATGCCACCCTCCTTTGGGGTGGAATCATCCAGGCTTGGAAGGGTGTCTGTTTGTGCTCACCTGTCACCTGTTACTCTGAGCCGTAGTGTGTTCTTACTCTTTGGTTGCTTGTGTCCTGAAGCTTGAGAGAGACTCTCAAATCCAGTCCCAAGACCATCTTCATGAGCAGTGGAGTAGAAAAGAATACTTGGTTACTTTCTCTATTGTACTTTATTTTTTTTCCTCCCTAGGTAGTATTGTACAAATAAAAATGATGCTGCCATGGGCAGCCGAACAGATGGAAGGTGGTATAAATTATTATGCTATTTGTGGAAATGGAGCGAAACACATTGGCACCTTCTGATACTGTTTGTGAAAACCCTTTAGAAGTGTATTTCATTTTCTTTTCAGCCTGACATATCTTTAATTTGAGTGAAAATGTGCCTTAAATGCAAGGTTTGCTAAGGTGCTCCTCAATCTAATCTAAGTAAAATACAATAAACTTTAAAATATATATATATAAAAATAGGAACTGAGTTTTCAATTAGTATGCCAACAATTATTACTCAGGAGGAATTACACTTGACCCTTGAACAACATGGGTTTCAACTGTGCAGGTCCACTTATATGTGGATTTTTCCAGTAGTTTATACTACACAGTCCCTGGATGCAAAACTGTGGATATGGAGGAAGGACAGTTGCAGAGGGCCAACCATAAGCCATAGGTGGATCGTTGGTGACTCTGAGACCTGCATTGTTCAAGGTCACCTGTATGTTTTAAGGGAATAGGTCTGAGCGTGCCAATCCCAAGACTGATCTCAGACTCTTGATACGACCATGTAAAGTGGAACAGTAATACTTGACCTCCGTCCCTTACAAACTCCAGTGAGAAGAGATGAACACATGCCTGTGAAACACACCAAGTTCCTTGGAAGGGCAAGTGTTCTATAAAGTATTTATAATATATATATATATTTTGTTCCAGAAAGGAGCAAAAAGGGAGTTTGCAAGGATCTATCAAATACAGGAGAACAAAGATATTGAAGGGAAGGCCTAGAAGAAAGGGGGGAAAAAGAAGGCATGAAAGGGAGCTAGAAATGAGTTAAAAATGCCCATTCCGCCTGGAATGCTTGATTAATGAGGGACCCAGGCTTCCCATGAAGGTTGGTCTCCTCCAGTGAACAGGGAAAACTGATCTGTTAAACACTTCACAGCAGCCGTGAAGTGAAAAACATGTCATTTCTCAGGAGAAGAATATTCATTGTTAAGACAGCATTTTTCTCCCAAGGGTGCTCATAGTTAGAAGAGCCCTAATTATGTTAACTGCCTGACATTGTGACCCTGGGAAGGCAGCTGAATGGCCCTCCACTCTTACTTCCTTTTTATAAAGTGGCAAGATTGAACTAAAAGATCTGTCAAGTCCCTGCAACTCTCAAGTCCAAAGAGTGTGCTCTCTTTACTCCTGATCAGTTTTTCTTCTAGAGAGCGAAACATTTCTTCTTACACTGTCCTGAACTTACACTGTCCTTCCATCCTCCTCTCCAACCCTCGTTTTGCTGTTGCCTAACCTGATAGTCTATCAAACTTGGCTTCTTGACAGCTGCTTATCTAGTTTCCCTACTTAAAAAAAAAAACAAAAAAACAAAAACACAAAACTGAGCAGAGGAGCTATGACCACAGAGTGTTATGTGTCCAGGGAGGAAGGGGGTGAGCGATGTGTCAGTGTCTGGAATTGAGGTCGGCCAGGAAACAGGAAGCAGTGTTTATGCTTCCTTCACTTGCAGGATGGTTTGGGTATTGCACTTGGAAGCTCAGCTTTTTGTTTAAAATATAGGCCACAAGGAGCACTGTCTCTGGTAGCGTGACTGAATGGTTAATTGTCCTTGATTGCATTCTTCTGTGTCTGCAGACCACTAACTACAGTATCAGCTTAAAAACAGTGTTTAGGGAAGTTGTTTGTGCCTCTTTTTCTCATGTCCCAGTATTTTCATAGTTGGAGGCAACATGCCTCGAAGTGTCACCGTAAAGGCTCCCAAGGGCACCTGCTTTAGACAGCATGTGGCATCCCCTACCAATTATGCACCATCGACTTACGGGGAATGGGGGCTGCCTGAGGAAGCGACCAGACTGTTATCATTGCCATCGTTGTGCTGCTTTCCTATGACCTGATTTGGGGGAGTTTTCTGCTAGATGGGGGCTGTGATTGTTTCTTCCATGTGTTCTGTAAAGACTGTCAGAACCTTAATGGCTTCTGCATGGTGAGGCTTTGGTATCATTTAGTGTTGCTGGTCTATAAATGATAAGTTCATTGTGGTAAATAAGATATTTGAGGTCTAGTTCAGGTGTGATAAATACACATTAAATTATTCAGCTTTCTTCCCCTCAAACACATTTTCTCCTACTGTTTGCACTTGGGCAGTTTGGTGCATCTACCCAGATTAACTATAATCCCTTGTCTGCCTGTTTGAATAAAAAAAGGAATGGCTGTTATTAGCTCTTGTCAACATGTGAAAAAATGAAGTAATTATTCTTTTTGAACTGGAGATATGGATGATAGGGTTAAAAAATATTAGGCAGGTCCATTGGATTTGACTGTCAGCTCAACTAGTGACTTATCTTAAGAATGTGAGTGCTGATCTATAGTTAATACTAATAAGCTAAATACATAAGGGTGAAGCACATGGTTTTCTCTGAAATTATGATTGGGATTTTATTTCAGAATTTTACCTAGATTTCATCAAATCTGGCCTTTAACAGTAAAATGTGTCAACATTATTTGCAAAACCCTCAATATGGCCCAGTTTTTTCATAGTGAAGGATTTAATGCTCCTTTTCCCAACACACCAGTTAAAAAAGAAAAAAAAGAAAAAGAATTGACACCCCCCCCTTTTTAAAAATATTTATTTATTTATTTGGCTACGCCAGAATTTATTTATTTATTAGTCGTGGCATGCAGGGTCTTTTAGTTGCTGCATGAGGGATCTAGTTCCCTGACCAGGGCTCAAACCCGGGCCCCCTGCATTGGGAGCACAGAGTCTAAACCACTGGGCCACCAAGGAAATCCCAAGAGTTGACCCCTTTGAGTGGAAAGCCCTTTCTAGCATATTAGCCATTTTCTTGCCTAATATCTTGTTTTGCTGAAAACAATTTAACACTATTCTCTAGTGTCGTGATGCCAGTGAGTCTAGATTCTGCTGAACGGAATGACTCCACCTGGCTGTGATCTCTGAGCTTTTCTGTCTGCCTTTTAGGAAATGTATTATTATGTTATCTTTCTATGTTGGCACTTCTTGACCTTTTCCACAGTTAACTTATTGCCTCCATTACAGGTTTGTAAATCAGATCTGAGTGTATTAGAATTCTCTGTAAAATAAGAGTAAGTGCATGTTAATAGCAACCCCGTGGGAACTCCTTTGAATAAAGAATCTGCAATTCTGGGCTTCCCTGGTGGCGCAGTCGTTGAGAGTCCACCTGCCGATGCAGGGGACACGGGTTCGTGCCCTGGTCCGGGAAGATCCCACATACCGCAGAGCGGCTAGGCACGTGAGCCATGGCTGCTGAGCCTATGCGTCCGGAGCCTGTGCTCCGCAACAGGAAAGGCCACAACAGTGAGAGGCCCGCGTACCGCAAAACAAAACAAAACAAAAAAAACCCAAAGAATCTGCAATTCTGTGTATTTATAACCCATTCCATCAATTCTGCAAATGTTTCCCCTTCTCAGCTCCCTTTACTTGCACTGAAGTAAGAAAGTATTGAAGGTAGCCTTCTTGAAAAGATTTTCTATGGACATCAGTATAATGACCAGAGAATTCTAGCAGACCTCAAGACTGTCATTTACACTATAACAACAACAACAAGAAAAAAACCCTCACCTATTGTAGTTCTTTAATTAAATAGAAAGGACATACTTGAGAATAGCTATATACAGTATGACTTATATGTAGACTTTCCAAACAGTTAACCTCATGACATACACATCTAAATAAAGTATATAATTGTGAATTAAAATTTTAATTGCCTTTTATTGTAAGCAATTTCAAATTATTTGGAAGATTTAGTAATGCAGTTAACCCTTGAACAATGGGGACAGGGGGGTTAGGGGCACTGACCCTCTGTACAGTCAAAAATCCACATATATAGTATCCGTGGTTCCTCCATCACTGTAGATTCAACCGACTGTGGATCATGCACTACTGTAGTATTGGAAGAAAAAAATCTGTGTATAAATGTGGACCCTCACAGTTCAAACCAGTGTTGTTCAAGGGTCAACTGTAGTTTTTAGGTAACGTGACATTCTTTTTCTTGTTCATTGCTTCCGATGTCTGACCAGATGCTGCTGTTCTTTTTCAGTCCTAGTCGGGCCACGGTGATTTTTGCTGGTTGGCTCAGCTGGGCTGGGTCTTCAGAGTAGTTTTTCCCACTTTCTAATGAGTGTCATAGTTACGCACTAGCTGCCTCAGCAAGTATCTTAATGAACCATTATTACCATCACTGAAGCTTGCCACTGAGCATTAGTAGTGCTCTTTGCTTGTGCTTTTTTCTTCTCTAAGCCTATCCTTCCTCCCGTCCTCTGCACTGCTCCACACTGCCTTCCATGTGTTCCTTCTCCTGATGCCGCCTCCCAGCATGCCCTCTTTCCATTTTCATCCATTTGTTACTGTTAGTAGCACAATGCCTGACATATAAAAGTGATCATTAGATAGATGGACAGACAGATTTTTTTTTTTTTAATTTATTTATTTATTTTTGGCTGTGTTGGGTCTTCGTTTCTGTGCGAGGGCTTTCTCTAGTTGCGGCAAGCGGGGGCCACTCTTCATCGCGGTGCGCGGGACTCTCACTGTCGCGGCCCCTCTTGTTGCAGAGCACAGGCTCCAGACGCGCAGGCTCAGTAGTTGTGGCTCACGGGCCCAGTTGCTCCGCGGCATGTGGGATCCTCCCAGACCAGGGCTCGAACCCGTGTCCCCTGCATTGGCAGGCAGATTCTCAACCACTGCGCCACCAGGGAAGCCCCAGACAGATTTTTTTAAATGAATGGATACATCCAAAAATTATTTTAGCCACCTTCTAATAAAGGCGTTAAAATAAGAAAAAGAGGAGCCCTGCAAAGTAACTGGGAGGTTATAGGTACCAGGAAATCTAGACTAAATCTAGTTACTACAAATGAGTCCCTGATTTAACTCTGTCTTTCTTGAACGTTTCAGAAAGGGAAGCACAGTGAGTTGGTCATCACTCATTGTCTGTTGGAAGGAAGCATGCCAGTGTACCAGGAGAAACAATTTTTTTCCTGAAAACTTGTTTCTGTATATATGGTTGTTCATTCAACAAAATAATTGACAGTCTCATTGTAATTTTACAATAAGGTGCAGACATTTTTCTTCTCAGTTAAAGAAAATGAATCAAGCATTTAATACATGCAAGGTACAGTGCCAGGAACTAATCATACAAAGGTGAATAAGAAATGCCTGGTCTCTACCATCAAAGAAAAGTCTTTCAAAATTTTATTATGTTCCACAGAGTGAAAGTTAATAGTAATAATAATTAGCATTCATTGAGCTGTGAGCTGTGTGCCAGGCGCCTGAGTGTGTACATGTATTAGCCTGTTAATTCTTTTTTTTTTTTAAATTTTATTTATTTATTTTTGGCTGTGTTGGACCTTCGCTGCTGCATGCGGGCTTTCTCTAGCTGTGGCGAGCAGGGGCCACTCCTCGCTGTGGTACGCGGGCCTCTCACTGCAGTGGCCTCTCTCATTGTGGAGTGGGCCCCAGCATCTGCGGCACATGGGCTCAGTAGTTGTGGCTCACGGGCTCCAGAACACAGGCTCAGCAGTTGTGGCACATGAGCCCAGTTGCTCCGCGGCATGTGGGATCTTCCCGGGCCAGGGATCGAACCCGTGTCCCCTGCATTGGCAGGCAGACTCTCAACCACTGCGCCACCGGGGAGGCCCTAGCCTGTTAATTCTTTTCTGGATCATGTGGTAGTTCTTATTTTTAATTTTTTGAGGAAATATCATACTGTTTTCCACAGTGGCTGTACCATTTTACATTCCCACCAACAGTGCACAAGGGATCCAACTTCTCCACATCCTCACCAAAACTGCTTTCTGTGTTTTTGTTTTTTTTTTTCTTGCGTTATGCGGGCCTCTCACTGTTGTGGCCTCTCCCATTTGCGGAGCACAGGCTCCGGACGCGCAGGCTCAGCGGCCATGGCTCACGGGCCCAGCCGCTCCGCGGCATGTGGGATCTTCCCGAAACGGGGCACGAACCCGCGTCTCCTGCATCGGCAGGCGGACTCTCAAGCACTGCGCCACCAGGGAAGCCCCTGTTAATTCTTATAACATCCTATGTGTACTGTTATTTCTCCAGTTTACAATTGAAGAAACTGAGGCAAAGGGAGGTTAAATAATTTCCCCAAGATCCTATTACCTGGAAGTGATAAGAGCCAGGATTTGAACCTATGTAAGGCTGACTGGCTCCTGAGCCCACACTTTTTAACAACTATTCTATATTGCTTCTCTAGGGGTATAAGAAAGGGAAGAGGAACAGATTTGTGGGGACTGGAGGTAGGTAGAGATGATTGGTTTAGAATATGTTGCATCTGAGTTGTCTGACAGTATCAAAAACGTAGATGCCATGGGGTATACAGAGAGATCTGGGCCAACATTTAGGTGATTTTTTTAAGTGCCAGCAGCACATGGTTGGCATATGAAGCCATAAGGAGAAAGCCTATGAAATGTATGAGATGAATACATTTAAGAATCTACCCTCAGAAGAAAAGTCCAAGAACATAAATTATAGCTCAGTAAAGATACCACTAATAGGAGTTCATGTAATATAGGTGAAGATCTGTAACCCTCTGGCAGTTGGATGGATGTATATATGTTAGGTGCTAGAATTGAGCTTAGCTAATCAGGGGAATGAGTGGTAAGCATTTTTCTCATCTTGTAATAGCCAACAATGTATTGGGGGCACATGTCACCTTGGGTCTCCCAATGCTTTCCAGGAAGGTGCTGTTATCCCCCTTTTACAGTTGTAAGTAATGTGCCAAGGTTGCCCAGTATACTAAGTGGCAGAGCTAGGGTTTAAAGCCAGGGCTTTGTGTCTGCCCTGTGCTTCTGCCTGTGCTGCACAGAGTGGGGTCCCAAGAACAGCAGTGGTGTGAAAGCTTTGCTGGGGAAACAGGTGTGGCTCTCCTCACAGACATGCAACCAGACATGCAGTTGAAGGCCTGTAGTTGCCTTTGGTAGTACATGGAAGAAATAGCCCATCTGAAAAGATTTTGAGGACTAGTGTTACCAGCATTCCATCACACCCACAAAAGAACCCTACAGCAGCCATGGTAGTGGAAGATGTGCTTTGGAGCAGGGCAAGAACCCAGGTGCTCGCTGGGTGTGCAGCCACAAAGTACCCCCCTGCCCAGCTCCTTTGCCTGTCCTCAGGCTGCTGTCCTCCCACCCAGGCAGCGAGCGCCATTTCCTAGGCAGCCTGCCTCTCACCTTCCCTGACTGTGCAGTGACGTGCACGGGCCACTGATCCACTTCCCAGTTATTCAGGCAGAAAGGATGACTTCCTGGCAGAGCCCTCAGGAAAGCCCCCCTCCCCGACCTGAGCCCCAGGAAACAAAACAAACAGAGCTCTTCCTATTCCCCTGTTTTGACATCCTCTTTCTGCCCACCCCTCCCTGCAAGACAGCAGAAATTTGGATTCAGCACTTTTAACTCTTTATTGCCATTAATATTAATGGGGGATTCTTCTTGGGGGCCAAAGGCTTCTCTCTGTCTCTCTCCCTCGCCCCTTTTGTTATTTCTGGTGTTCAGCCGAGTTTCTAATAGCCGTCTTCTCCCCAGGACTCTTACTGCGCCACATCTCTGCTGACTCAGCTTATGGACCCACCACCTGCAGAGTGTTGTTACACTCATTATTACTCTAGGGATGTCTAACTGTTGAAGGACACTGTCACTGTAGTACACGTGTGTTCCGTTTTGTGGGCTTCATTGTTATTGTCTGTCAGTTATAATAAGGATCGTTCAGATTCTCTGTTGAAAAGGGTGCTTTCTGGAATGCTCTTCCTTTTTCTCTGACCAACTTAAAAAAATTCTTCCTTTCAATCTTAAGCCCTCGGCCATATTTCAGCTTTTCCTTTCATGCCACTTTGGGTTGCTGTCTTAGGCGTGGCTCCCTGGGAAACAGATGGAGATTTGTGTGCAGGTAGTTTATTGGGTAGTGCTTTGGGAATAAGCACCTTTTAAGAAAACTTGCACTGGTCCCACAGGGAGCTCAGGAGCTGGGATGGCCGTCAGAAGGGGGTAGCTTCTTGGGCAAGGTGGCTCCCTTTAGCCAAGGGCAGTGACTGGGGAGGGACTCAGCTGTGAGCCATCCACAGCCAACACTCCTGGCAGCTGGAGGGGTGAGCACCTCACCCGAGAGTGGGGATCTGGGCAAAATCACAGCATCCTCTGCAACAGCCTTTCTGTCCGGTCATCACACCCTGATCTCTTCAGGTGCTGACGTCTTTTTTTTTTTTTTTTTTTTTTTTGGCTGTGTTGGGTTTTTGTTGCTGCGCGCAGGCTTTCTCTAGTTGTGGCGAGAGGGGGCTGCTCTTAATTGCGGTGCGCAGGCTTCTCATTGCGGTGGCTTCTTTCTGTTGCGAAGCATGGGCTCTAGGTGCGCGGGCTCAGTAGTTGTGGCTCGTGGGCTCTAGAGCGCAGGCTCAGTAGTTGTGGCGCACGGACTTAGTTGCTCTGCGGCATGTGTAATCTTCCCGGACCAGAGCTCGAACCCGTGTCCCCTGCATTGGCAGGTGGATTCTTAACCACTGCGCCACCAGGGAAGCCCCCTGACGTCTTTTTTATAGAAATTATCTTGACAAAATAAGGAGTCTTTTCAACTAAAAAATACCTCCTATCTTCTTTTGCCGTAAACTGCCTTATGAACTGGAAGTCTTTGTAATGAACAGTAAAAACAAGCCAACATCATAATGGGGAAGATGTGGTTTCCATTTTCTCCTTTATTAACTAGCATTGTCACCATCCTAATTTTGGCCTTAATTACCTCTCTTCAGATTCATGGATTAACTTCTCCCTCTACCACCTTCTTTAAAAAAATTTTTTTACAGTTTTATTGAGATATAATTGACATACAATAAACTGCACATGTTTAAAATGTACAATTTGAAGAGTTCTGACATATGCACACACCTGTGAAGTGAACAAGTGAAGACAGTGAACATTTCTATCACTGCCACCCCTAAATTTTGTCATGCCCCTTTGTAATTCTCCCTTTGGCCTCTCCTGGCTCTACCCATTCCAAGCAACCACTGATCTGCTTTTGTCACCAGATTTCTGTTCTAGAGTTCTATATAAATGGAATCATGTAGTCTTTTTTTTTTTTTTTTTTTTTTAAGTAGAGGCTCTGGCTTCTTTCACTTGGCATAATTATTTTGAGATTCATTCATGTTGCTGTATCTATCAATAGTTTCCTTTTATTGTTGAGTAGTATTCCATTGTATAGATAGACCACAGGTGGTTTTTCCGTTGACCTAGCTGATAGACATTTAAGTTGTTTCCACTTTAGACTACTGCATATAAAAGTGCTGTAAACATGTGTGTACAAGTCACTATGTGGACATCCACTGTCACTTGGGCACTTAGGAGTGGAGTGGCTGGATCACATGGTAGGTCTGTGTTTAACTTATAAGAAACTGCCAAGCTGTTTTCCAAAATGGTAGTGCCATTTTACAATCTCACCAACAGTATAAGAGTTACCTTTGTTCTACATCATCAACACTTAGTAGTATGAGTCTTTTAAATTTTAACCAATCTGCTAAGTCTGTAGTGATATCTCACTGTGGTTTTAACCTGCATTTCCTTAGCCCCAAGCTCACTACATTTTTTTTCTCTTACGTTTTCTTTTAAAAGTTGTATGTTTGGGCTTCCCTGGTGGCGCAGTGGTTGAGAGTCCACCTGCCGATGCAGGGGACGTGGGTCCGTGCCCCGGTCCAGGAAGATCCCACATGCCGCGGAGCGGCTGGGCCCGTGAGCCATGGCCACTGAGCCTGCGCGTCCGGGACCTGTGCTCCACAACGGCAGAGGCCACAACAGTGAGAGGCCCACGTACCAGAAAAAAAAAAAGTTGTATGTTTTTAGCGCTTACTTTAGGTCTATGGCCCATCTTGAGTTGATTTGGTTTATGGTTTGGGGTAAAGGTTTAGTTTTTTTTTATATGTGGATACCTTTTGTTCCAGCACTGTTTGCTGAAAAGATTTTACTTTACCTGTTGAACCTTTATAAAAAATCAGTTGACTCTATATGTGTGCCTATTTCTGGAATCTATTCTGTTTCATTTATCTTTATGTCTATTTGCTGATTCCTTCAGATTACTGTAACTTTATATTAAGTGTTGAAATCAGGTAGTGTAAGTCCTTAAACTTTGTTATAACTTTTTTTCAAATTGTTTTGGCTATTTTAGTTACTTTATTTTTCCCCATTAGTTTTAGGATCAGCTTATTGCACTGGCCAGAACTTCAGTTCCAGTTGAATAAAAGCAGTGAGAACAGCAAGAGATCCTAACCTTAGGGAATAACCGTGCAGTCTTTTTACCACTAAGAATAGTTTTAGCTGTCAAGTTTTCAGAGATGCTTCATCAGAATGAGGAGGTTTTCTTCTCTTCCTAGTTCGCTGAGAGTTCTTATCATAAATGGATTTAAATTTTGTCAAATGATTTTTTTTCTCCATTTATTAAGATGATGATACAGTTTTTCTGCTTTATTCTGTAGACATCACCTTAGCAATATAAGGAACCATTTCAACTGAAAATACCACCTGATTTCTTTTGCCCTAAATTGCATAATGAAATGGAGTTTTTCTTAACGTAAAACCAGGAATAACTAACAAAATGGGAAAGACCTAGCTTCCATTTTCTGCTTTGGTTACCATAGTCACCATCCTAATTTTGGCCTTAATAACCTCTAATTTGGATGAGTAGACTAGTTTCTAACTGTTCTTCCCACCCAGTATCTCTCCCTTCCTGTCTTGATCTGGGAAAAACCTTCCTAAAGAACACCTTTGGTCATGGTGTTAGTTGTTTTCGTAACAAACACCATCACTGGATCCTCATTACCCTCAGGATAAGATTCACCTGCTCAGTAAGGAGGTCAGTGTTTCCCACAATCCATCTCTCTCTAGGAAGAGCCCATTCCCCCCCTTCTTGATCCAGGCTAAATATGGTCATCTCCCATATCTGTGTTCTTATACCATAGGACACTTATCACACTTTTTTCCACATCTCTGTATATTTCATATTTTCCCCAAGATTGTAGACAGCTGAGGATACAAGGTATGTTGTATCTATTTTTGTATGCCCACAGCGCCTCCCTGATATAGTGCCTTGTGACAGGCACTTTACATGTTTATTGAATGAATAGATGAACATAACATTTAATCTCCACAAATACATATTTAATACTAAATAAGAGGATATATCGTTTGTACAAATGGAGACTATTTTCCCGCTTCCTCTTTTTTTTTTTTTTGCAGTACATGGGCCTCTCACTGTTGTGGCCTCTCCCTTTGTGGAGCACAGGCTCCGGACGTGCAGGCTCAGCGGCCATGGCTCACGGGCCCAGCCGCTCCGCGGCATGTCGGATCTTCCCGGACCGGGGCATGAACCTGTGTCCTCTGCATCGGCAGGCGGACTCTCAACCACTGCGCCACCAGGGAAGCCCTCCCACTTCCACTTTTATAAGTGTTCTTTAATTCTGTAATAGCTGCTGGGTCAGTGTTTCTTGTTTTTTTGTGTGTGTGTGGGGGGGGGGGGAGATTTTTTGCCATTGGTTTTTAGGAATCCTAGAGTCTTAGATCAGATGTTTTCATTTTAAAGGATATAAGGTATTCTAGAAATGTGATGGGTCCCATACATGGAATTTTATGACTTTGAAGCAGTTTTTCAGTTTATAAAGTACTCATAGTTACTGACAATTTATTTTTCTGACTATTATCAGAGTAATCCAATTATTCTTTGAGGTGGGGAAAAAAGAAGAAAGGAATCCAAACTACAACACAAAAAATATTCCCTTCCCGCTGATACTGACTGAACCTAATAGCTCTTGTTTTGAATTTCATAATTCTAGAAGAGTTAGACATGAAAATGTATCTCTAAACAATGGAGCCTCTGTTTTCCACCAAAAGGCAGTGATTGTGTTGAGCATTTTAACTGGTTATCAGACCTCAGGCTGCCGGTTTGAAGAGTGAACTTTGGCAATGGGAACTTGGCTCTCAACCCTGTTTTGCAGCTGGCTAGAATGTGAATAAACTTCCTATTGAAAGAGAGACATATCTTCTCAAAGGAGACAAATAAAATCCTCAACCTACTAATGTCCTCCTTTCTGTCTGCCCACCCCGAGCCTCTGCTTACCTTTTCTTCAAGTGTCAGAGAGGGATATTTTTATTTATTGTTTATTTTTTATTTTTTTTTAATGTTTCAGTCTCTTTTAGAGGGATGTTTTTAGATTCTCAGAAACTCGGGAAGGAACTAGAAAGTTATTGCTTCCTCGTAATCCTCAACTTGAGAGGTTTATTCTTGGTGAAATCCCCGCACCAAGAGTGTGGTTTCCTTTCTGACTTTTCCCTCTTTCAGGAAGCGTGCAAATACTGCAAGCCTTTGTGCTTTTTGCAGCTCCGCTGTTTCTCTTTGACTTTTATTTGGTTCCATCTCTGGTTCCTCACATGACATGGCTTTAATGTGCGTACAGTACATGCTTCCTCGGGTGGCCCAATATCACCCGCTCACGACATGCACGTGGTTTCTCCCACAGCGGTTCTTTGGGACAGCATTGTTAGTCTCGAGAGAGGTTCACCCCTTTCTGTATCCTCTCCCTTCACCACAGGGCTCGCCGTCTTAACCACAGTTTTTGCGTTTAAGTGAGGTAGGGATAAAGGCTGTACAAACCTTCAACCTTCCATAGAGGGTTTTTTTTTTTTTAACATTCTATCAGTGTAGCAGAGACATTTGAGGTGTGTTGGAAGCCTTGTCTGGGATTTATCATTTCAAACAGTGAACCGTTCCTGAATGTTCCTTACACAGTGTCATCTCCTCTAGAATGACCCACCTGCCTATGCTGCATCCCCCAGCCCTCCCTTCTGTGTTAAGTGTCCCACATCTGTGTTTTCTTACCCTTTTCTGCCTGTTGCTGTTGTGGTGCTTACCCTGTTGTCGGATTGATGTTTTTTTAATTAGGAGGACTCCTAGAGGTCAGCGAGGAGCCATTCACATTCTTATTTTATCTCAGGTGTCTTATCCAAGTACCTGACACATGGTAGGTATTTAATCCATGTTTGTGAATGGACCAGTCCCTTCCATTTAGAACTAGTTTAACTATTGCCATCACCTGATATGCTGGGTTAATTATATGTGCCAGCAGCCATAACAGTGAACCTTATCTGAAAAATATGATTCTGTTTCTCAAATTCATATAGCATTCTTACTGCAATTTTGGCAGATATTTTTAAGAGTGTTGTACATCTTATTTACAAAAACAGATTAAACTTAAAAAGAAAGCTTCTTGCACCGTGGCTCTTCATTTTATCAGAATTTTAATTTATTTTTTAACCTGACTTTCAGAATGTTTATGTTGTTGGTATGAAGATGGACTTTTTTACAGACACTTTAGTTCCTCAGGCATGCTCCGTAGTTTCTCATTTAAAGACTCTTGCAGTTGGGGGAGGGGAAAGGAGTCTGTTTTTTGGACTTAGTAACAGATAAACATGTGTACCTATTTATAGAAATTTTAGAAACATTTTATCTCTTAGAGACTGTACCTTTATTCAGTGAATCCAACTCTTTTTTTGGTAAGTTACGTGTGATTTAGCCAACTTTTCTGCGCGTCACTGGGAGTAGGAAGGGGGCAGCTGCTATAATATAGCTCATGAAGAGAATGACCTTTGGTGACCCAGATGTTTCAGCATCTCTATCATCTAGATCAGTGGTCCCCAACCTTTTTGGCACCAGGGACCAGTTTTGTGGAAGACAGTTTTTCTACCAGCGGGGGTTGGGGGAGGGGATGGTTCAGGCCGTAATGCGAGCCATGGGGAGCACCAGATGAAGCTTTGCTAGCTTGCCCATCGCTCACCTCCTGCTGTGTGGCCTGGTTCCTAACAGGGGGTTGGGAACCCCTGATCTAGGACATGTGGCAGTTTTAGGATCTGTGTCCTCTTGACTTTAAACACACACTCTCCTCTCTTTCTCTCTTACACACACACACACACACAGACACACACACACACACACACACACGTACACACACACTATTCTGCTTTCTATTGCCCTTGTGGATCAAAATTTGTGGACTGGGATTGTTAAATAAAACCCACACTACTGAGCCTGCCTTCTGATTTCTGGATGAGAAAAAAAGGCATAATGCATTTGGAATATCAAATGGAAGTTAGCCCCAGGGTGATCAATTTGTCTTATGTGACTTTGGGGGTGGAAATGTATTGATTAAGCCTTTACAGAGAGCCCCAATGTGAGTTATTGGGGTATTGAGTAAAGCTAAATTAAGTGTTTAACAGGGAATAAGAGGGGGAGGAAAAGGAGATAAAGGTGATAACATTTTAAAAACACTTTGCATATATTATCTCATTTAATCTTTAAAACAACCTTGGTGGCAGGTTCCCATTTTCCAGAAGAAAAACCCAGACACTAAGAGGATAAGTAATTTGCCTGAAGTCACGTAGTCAGTGGCAGAGGTGACGTTCAGACCTACATCTCCATGGGAGCAAAGCCTGTACCCCTTCCATTACACCACATTGCCTAAGGTTTATGGTTGGCGGCTGTTTATAGTGCGA
This sequence comes from Lipotes vexillifer, assembly GCF_000442215.2. NCBI lineage: Eukaryota > Metazoa > Chordata > Mammalia > Artiodactyla > Lipotidae > Lipotes > Lipotes vexillifer. The sequence goes on along the minus strand of NW_006775771.1, from coordinate 149,093 downwards.
GAAAGGATGCCTCCATCAGTCAGTGATGTCTGCCCCAGGGCTTGGGGAGACCAAGGGTGAACCACAAGTAGAGAATTTGACATTGTACATAATCTCTTTAAACTTCAGTCTCTCCATCTTTGTAAAGAAGGAAAAGATGCCTTATCACTTTGTAAAGATTGATCTAGTTTATTCTCTTCCACATGAAGTTAAAGAGAACCTGTTCCTCCAAGACTTTCATCCTTACAGCTGCCATCCCAGCATTTATTTAAAATAACGTGAACTTGGCTTTGTGGTGGCACTTGGAGCAATGGTGCTGCTGTTAATAGCATGAATGCATTTGGGGACTTTTTCATTGGCTTATTTCTGAGCCCTAAACTATATCACTGACCAGCCTTTCTCATGTATGAATACGGGAGAAAATTATATTTTTTTCATCGTCAGCCATTTTTGTTATGTAAGACATTTCACTAATTCTTTTTGATAGGTTGCAGACGTGTCTTCTTGCTAGCACAGGCCCCGATATATATGAATCTGAATGTTCTATAAAATCTTGCAAAAAATCTTTTCCTGTTTGATTTTGTTCGTCAAGCTGTGCTTTGAGAGTAGCTCCATATGAACTGTTTTTCCCCTCTGCCTAGGAAAAAAGGAGGTAGTTCTATATATTTCTATTAAGAAGCCGTTTTAACGGGTCAACATATTAGTGTCCCAGGAAATTTAACATTTTTCCTTTTTGTTTACTTAATTGCTTTTCCTAAAAACTTTTCTTGGACTAGCAGTTTTTTGAGTAATTTTCTTTTATTTTTTGCTTTATTTTGATGGGACTTGCCCCCATCTTTCTCATTAAAAAGAGAAAAGCAATATTCAGTGTTAGTAGAGACAGTTTGTTGCCATGGGAAGATTTTCAATTCACATAGATGTAGGCTTGAACCCAGCTCTGCTGCTTTCTAGTTTGTGGGGACCTGAAGCAAGTCACTTATGCTCTTGGATCCTTGGTTTTTTTAATCTCTAAAATGCGTATAGGAACTACCTCCAAGGTTGTTTAAAAGAATATGTGAGGTAGCTTCCTAGATTGTATTAGTAAAAAAAATTTTTTAATTAAAAAATTTAGGGCTTCCCTGGTGGCGCAGTGGTTGAGAGTCCGCCTGCCGATGCAGGGGACGTGGGTTCATGCCCCGGTCCGGGAAGATCCCACATGCCGCGGAGCGGCTGGGCCCTTGAACCATGGCCGCTGAGCCTGCGCGTCCAGAGCCTGTGCTCCGCAACGGCAGAGGCCACAGCAGTGAGAGGCCCACGTACCGAAAAAAAAAAAAAAAAAAAAGATTAAAAAATTAAAGAAAAAAAAGAATATGTGAGGTGATTTATGTCAAATGTCAACAGATGTTAATACTTTTTACTCCTTTCCTTTTCTCTTCTTAATAAATACTTAATTTAGCTGGTCTTAACACCCCAGGTGCCGCTCTTTGTAAGAGGCTTAATAAATACCTGCTAACTCCATTGAAATATAAAATAAAACCAGATGGTAGAAAGCGTGACAATCCTGCTTCTTATTTATTTTATTTATTTATTTATTTATTTATTTATTTATTTATTTATTTAGAGGTACCTGAAACTGAGTTGTCTTTGAATGAAAATAATGAACTGTTCGTGGACATGTCAGTTTGGGGTAAGGAAAAAAAAAAAACTTAGAATAGTAGCAAATTCATTTCTTTTGGTGATTATTAGTTTGCCTGGATTCATTTATTTAAAATCACTTGAAGATGTATAGGTCTGATTACAAATCACTGCCCTAAAGAACTTTGTGTTCTCCCTCTAAAGAAGGCAGAGGCCTAGCCAAGATAGTGCGCCTCTTTAAAAAGACCCCGTGCAAACACGAACATGCGCTTTGGGGTTTGTTATGATTGACCCACCGGTTGTGTAACATGACTTTGACAAGTTACTGCTGTCTTTAGCCCCATTTGCATGACATAGGAATGATTCATACTCTTAGGCAACCTAGGTTTGTAAGGAATGGGAACCACTAAAAATGGTATGCTATTACGTAAACATGCAATATGCTTTGAAATTTTTGACAATAATGTTTAATTATAGACCAGGAGATTAACCAGAAATCTCTCTTGAATACCAGAAAACTTCAGTTGTTGACATTTTTTTATAAAATGTGCTTCATGTATTAGAACGCATATTCCTGCCTTCATGGGGTTGTATTTCAGAGGAGGAAGGATAGACAATACATAGTTAAATAAGTAAACTATATGGTGTGTCAGATGATGCTGAGTGCTATAGAAAAAAGTTGAGCAGAAGGGGAGGGGAGAGGGCGTTCCTGTAGGCAGGCATGTTGGTGCATTTTTAGATATGATGATCAGTTAAGATCTCACTGAGAAGGTAGGTTTGAGCTGAGATGTCAAGGAGGTGAGAAGGCAAGTCGTTGGGACATTGAGGGAGGAGCCTTCCAGGCGAGGAGGGAACGACCAGTACAAAGGTCAGAGCATGCCTGGCCTTGCTGGAGTATAGGGAATGAGGTCGGAGAGTTATAGCGGAGGAGCCCTGAGGAAATGGTGTATCAGGACAGTGGATGAGACAAATCTTGGCTCTAACCCTGAGTGGTGTGGACTTTCAATAGAGAAGTGACATGATCTTATTTTCTGTTTAAAAATATCACTCTGGATTTTGTGTTTTGATCACTTTGGACTCCGTAGAGCAGAGACTAGAAAGGGGACCCTTTCCTGGTTTACTAAATACAGTTATAGTGATAACAGTCAATTGTTTTAGTGAAGTGTCTTTGTAAAAATAGTGCATTAGAAAAAAAAAATTTCAGTGCCTTGTGATGATCAGTCTGGACCCAGTGTTCATCAAGCATTTGTTCAGGTTTTTATATTAACCTGTGAAGTTATTCATGGATGTGACAGACAGAGAAGATTTAAGAGTTGAGGTCGACTGACTTCCTGGAAGGACTGACTGCAGGACTTCCTGGAAGGTTTTCTTTTAAACGAAATTTCACCAGTTTTTGAAATTTACCATTTCTAAAAGTGAAGTGCCGAAAAATAAAATAAAATTGAAGATCTTTGCTTATTAGGTTTAGTCAGTGAAGAGACCACAATTTATTTATTTATTTATTTTAACAATTTATTTATGTATTTATTTTTGGCTGCGTTGGGTCTTCGTTGCTGTGCACAGGCTCTCTAGTTGCAGCGAGTGGGGGCTACTCTTCGTTGCAGTGCGGTGGCTTCTCTTGTTGCAGAGCATGGGCTCTAGGCTCATGGGCTTCAGTAGTTGTGGCGCATGGTCTTCAGTACTTGTGGTTTGCGGGCTCTAGAGCGCAGGCTCAGTAGTTGTGGTGCACGGGCTTAGTTGCTCCGCGGCATGTGGGATCTTCCCGGACCAGGGCTCGAACCCGTGTCCCCTGCATTGGCAGGCGGATTCTCAACCACTGAGCCACCAGGGAAGTCCTCCATAATTTCTTTGTAGATTAAAAGAGCTTACTTTTTTTGAAGTTTTTTTAAAAAACTTAAATTATTTTTTTAAGTAGGATGCGCATCATTCATGAACAGCAGTGGCATGGCCATGTCAATATAACATGCATCTGCTGGATTATTGCTTTGTGTCAGGCACTGTGCTTGATAGGGAAGATACATAGATGATTGAGATACAGTTCTTGTCTTTGTGGAGCTTAGAATTCAGGAGAGGAGATGCACACACGTTCATTTCAACCCACAGTGGCTTCAAGATGGGCCTTCAGAGAGATCCAAATGAAGGTTAATGGGAAAATCACACGAAGACATTATTCAAATTGGGAAGATCTTATACATGCACCCCAATGTTCAAAGCAGCACTATTTACAATAACCAAGACATGGAAGCAACCTAAGTGTCCATAAACAGAAGAATGGATAAAGAAGATGTGGTACATATATATATACAATGGAATATTACTCGGCCATGAAAAGGAATGAAATAATGCCATTTGTAGCAACGTGGCTGGACCTAGAGATTGTACTACTAAGTGAAGTATGCCAGACAGAGAAAGACAAATATCACATGGTATTGTTTATATGTGGAATCTAAAAAAAAGGATACGAATGTACTTATTTACAAAACATAAATAGACTCAGAGGCATAGAAAACAAACTTACGGTAACCAAAGGGGAGAGGGGGAGAGGGATAAATTAGGAGTTTGGGATTAAAATATACACACTACTATATATAAAATAGATAATCAACAAGGACCTACTGTATAGCACAAGGAAATATACTCAATATCTTTTAATAACCTATAATGGAAGCAAGTGTAAAGAAAGAATATATATAATATTCGTATATACATATAACTGAATCACTTTACTATATACCTGAAACTAACACAACATTGTAAATCAACTATATTTCAATAAAAATTTAAATAAATAATTTTTTTTAATTGGTAAGATCTTAGATGACAAGGATCTACTCTAGAGTGACATTTGTAGATCTTCATGGAGCAAAGCATTAAGACATTTTTCACAACATAATATGTCATTAAAAACTCGATTCATTATGTAGCTATTAGCATGCATCATATTTTCAAAGATGCAGGCACATAAATTATTCAAGGAGTCATAATGGTCAGTCAAAACCAAGGCTATGAACAAAACAGTTCCCACTGTCGTGAACTCATAAGGAAAAAAAGGATGGCTCAAGATGATCAGGTGCTTGATAGCAGAGAAGCATATGCAAGAGATAAACTGAAAGAGAAATAGGAAAATTATTTTATAAATAATTAAAATGTGAATGTTTATAACAGCAGCTTTATTCATCATTGTCCAAACTCTGAAGCAACCAAGATGTTCCTTGGTAGGTGAATGAGTAAATAAACTGTGGTACATCCAGACAATGGAATATTATTCAGCACTAAAAAGAAATGAGGGCTTCCCTGGTGGCGCAGTGGTTGAGAGTCCACCTGCCGATGCAGGGGACACGGGTTCGTGCCCCGGTCCGATTTTTAGGGCAGTGAAAATACTCTATATGATTCTGAAATGGTGGATACATGATATTATACATTTGTTGAAACCCATAGAATGTACAACAATCAGAGTGAGCCCTATTGTAAACTATGAACCTTGGATGATCATGATGTGTCAATGTAGCTTCATCGATTGTAACAAATGTACCACTGTGGTGAGTGATGCTGCTCATGAGGGAGGCTATGCATGTGTAGGGGCAGAAAGAATGTAGGAAATCTCCATACTTTCTGCTCAATTTTTCTGGGAATCTAAAACTCTTCTAAAAAACAAAAGTCTTTTTAAAAACTATATCCTGATACAACAAAAATATAAGGGAGCTCCCACCATCTAGCCCTAGCTTCTCGACATGCTCTGATAGGATACAAATTTGCATTTTGAGGATCAAAAAACAAGGTACGATATTTTTTTTGGTAACAGCTTTATTGAGGTATAATTTACACACCATACACTTGACCATTTACAGTAGTACAATTCATTGCTTTTTAGTACATCCGAAGTTGGGCAGCTATTTCCACAATCAATTTTAGAACATTTTCATCATCTCAGGGCTTCCCTGGTGGCGCAGTGGTTGAGAGTCCGCCTGCCAATGCAGGGAACATGGGTTCGTGCCCCGATCCGGGAAGA